>NC_135244.1:23581486-23926735 GCF_947623445.1 Clavelina lepadiformis | reverse complement strand
AAATATCTAAACAGTGTATGCAGAACTAAAATAGCTCGACGGAACATTTTCCTTTTATGGCCTTTCTAAGACCTAATCTTAGTAAACCTAAACAGTGTCTGCAGAACCTTAACATTTCAACAGACAGACTGAGTTACCGTCACAGATGGAGACAGGCTGCGAAACAGCACACACGCATTCTCATAGAAACATTTTTCTTTTATGGTCTTTCTACGATCTAACATCTTTCTAATTTTGTTTGTCAAGCATTTCACAAACTGATTTACAAACAAAATTGTACATTATTAATTTATGATGACAGGATGACTATTGCAATCAGTATATGCTTGAAAATATTCATCAACTACTTTGGTTAGGTTTTGTTTTCTTTTCTGTTTTGTTTCAGAATCCATTGCTGGTATCGAAATGACAAGAAAAGTGGAAACTAAACTTCATAAAATGAAAATTGCAGAAGCTCCGGGTAATAAGTTATTTTTTAACCTGGTGACAACATTTTTAAATTAATAATTCTGTTAACAAATAAACAACTAAAACAAAACTGATTCACCAACAAACACAAACAAAATCCATTATCACTTGTGAATAAATTTCGTATCGACTTTATGATAAAAGTTTCATATGCGCCTGTGTTAAACTCACTAATGCTGAAAAGTTGGAAACTACAAGGAGATATTTTAAATAATGAAAACTCCAACCGTGGTTATACTATTTGGTCACAATCAATGCTATCACGTCACTATTGGACACATATTGACCGCGTGTTTGACGCTGATAATGACAAGAAGGAAAGGGACGCCTATCTTACACAGTACTTCGAGTTAATCAAATTCTAGTTCGTGTCTTGGTCAAAGCCGAAGTAATGATATTTCAGCGTTTGCTGTAATTTCTTTTCCAGGTCAGTCTGATGAGATAATTATCATTGGTGGAGACGGTTGTCAACAAAATGTTGTCAAGTTCAACACCATGACAAAGCAGTGGAGTGACATGCCGGTATGTTTGCGTTTTAAATACTTGGGTTTAGAACAGTCTTTATACATCATCTTTATACAACAACAACAAGGAAAGTCTTTATACTGTCATAGAGAACGTCGTCTTGCCACAGCATTGTAGCACTCGAAAAACAGTTAAAAGCCAACAATGTTCATCTGTTTGGTCATGACAAATTCCAACCTTAGAATAGGCCGCGTCTTTTTGTCAAAAGCACCTGGCACAGACAGACGTCCCCAACAGGAACTAAAACTAAAATAAACCAGTTTTTCCAAAAGTTTGAAAAGCGGCGAAACTTGTCGAAATTAAAAGCAAAGGTCCAAGTGAAACGACTGTGTGGAGGCAAACCCATGTTGCTGTTTGCTCTAGATCCCTTGACCTCCACATGCCACTATGGCATTTCCACTTAACTTTAAGTTTTTTTATCATCTTCACCATTTCTCTTCTTACTAGGTCAGCTATGTCCAACCGAAGTACCTTAGTGGGCCCAAAAATTACGTCACTAGTTCAATTGGGACCACACATTGCCACCATAAATGAGTAGATCCATTGACCCCACATGCCACTCAGCCATTTCCATTTCAAACTTTACGTTTTGTTGCATGTTTGATTTTATCGCTGCATCAAGACATCTTTTCTCTTCAATTTCGCCATTTCATTATCTTCACCATTTCACTTATTATTAGGTCACCTATGTCCAACCGAAATACCTTAGTGGAATTAATTAAAAAAACAAAACCAAAATGGAAAACCGCCGAAATCCACTCAGAGAAAGCAAAACTCCATCAAAGCTGCTCGTCTTGCTCTTGCCATTGTGAGAAATGGAGCAAAGTCTAAGATCATTGTTTTGTCACAATGTAAAAGTGTTTTAATTTTCGCGACTAACCATTTTATTTTAAAAGCAAAAAAAATGTTTTAATTGACAAGCTGCTAAGAAGGATGAATGTTAAAGTTATGAGCTAACAAACATTCTTTGCGGTCGTGAAATGTCGTAGATTGTTGTATCTTGATCGAATTGATTGTTAGGAATTGTCGCCTGCAGACAGTTTATACCTGTGTCGTTATGTGCCACTGTACAATCCTCTCAACCACAAAACTTTATTGACCTTGTCCATTGGCTATGATTTATTCATATTGTATTGTTACCTGCAGATAGTTTTTGTACCTAAGTCTGGCCAGGCCATCTCCATTAATAACATCATATCCAGTATTTAGTTGATATTGTTAGTAAATTCACTTCAGTTGATGTTGATTTTATGCAATGATGATTCATCATACAGGATACAAACATTGCTCGGACATATCCATCTGCTGTAAATTCCAATCAACAAATTTTATTGATGGGTGGTGCTGAAGGATGTGGTGGTCCTTGCTACACATCTGTTGAGATGTTGGACTTGAATGATGAGAATCCAAAGTGGGATAGCAACTTGCCTTCTATGGGAGAAAAGCGATGTTTATTTGCATCAGCATTATTGAATGGTAAGTTATTATGATGTCATAAAAATATTTTCTAGTTTGCGAATTTCGCTAGTAGTTGGCACGTTTCAAAGTTTCAAGTTTTTTGGAAAACTTGGATAGAAATTTGCATGAAAAAGTGAGAACTTTGTGTTTTTATGCCCAAAAATCCACTTTCGATTTTGGGCCTATGTAACGGGATATATATATATATGTGTGATTTTGCCATATTCCAATATGAGACATCATAATTTTGCTCTAAAAAGAAATAAACAAAGAAATTGACCCTTTTTTATACCCATACGCCTCCTATGGATATTATCATTTAAATAATTGAAATGCGTGCGATATCTGCATTCGGCTCCTGGCCCACATTACCGTTTTCCGAAACCGGGCAAAAGCAAAATGTATTGTGACGTAATAACCGTCTTTTGATAACTATTGTTACGACATAAATCGAGTATGGAAAGTATGGCAGTGACGCTGCTAAAATGTTGAAGTGATATCACACTGCGCAAAGCCCAGGAGAAATATCGCTTTTGCATCTCGTGCAAAAGTAGATCACATACTACGTCGATAAAGTTACGATAAGCAATTAAGTTTGGGAAAATGTTTGTAAGAAAATAAATGAGATTAATAACGGCCATAATAAATAACCTTTATTTACATTTCAACTTGCCTGTGACATAAAGAAGACAAAAAGACCATTTTTTCTGGTGTCTGCCATCGAAAAAAAACTCAAATTTTGCAAAATTGAAGTTCAATATTAAGCAATTACTTGTGAGATAAACCTGCTTTGCCAATAAACAACAATGACATCACAGTATTACAATAAAACAACGCGCGCGGTAGCAGGAAAAATTACGTAATTACTTACGGTCAAGTAAATGTTCGAGTTACGTGCAACACTAATTTCAAAGTAGATATCGATTAAGTTATAAAAATAACCGCAACGTGAAACAAATTACGACACCAGGATGACAATTCGGCTCATTGTTATAGAGAGCTCGTGGTTCGGGTCCGACGTTGAAAAAAGAGCGACAATCTCGATATTTCTCCTAAAAATAGGAGCGCGTTCGCGCCCACCTCTGACAGACAGTAATGGTGGCCGTGATGACTGTTAGACCACACAGGGCTCGCACTTTAGATTTTAGACACTAACATCAGCGTAGCTGTAATTTAACATTGATGTTAACATTGGTGTTCGATGCAGCAGAATCCAACTACGTTGAGTTTTCATGTAATATGGATCAGACGAGCGCACAAATATGTTTGATTTCATAATTGTGAGTGTTAGTTCATAATCGTAGTTCTGTAATTAACCCTGGGTAATTTTTAAATGAAAGTGACTATTTCGTCATAAAAAAGTCACACAGCCCGTTGTTTAAGATAGGCGGTTAGGTTAGGACATTGCTTCTCAATCCGTGGATCGCGACCTCCATTGATTTGGCTGTGTCATCATGTAAGATTTGTAAGTCGTGTTTCATGGGGTAGAATTATTTAAAGCGATTATTATAGCTTGAAGCATAATATACGTTACGTAAAACTGAAAAGTGACGGCATTTGCTTTACCTTGATTTCGTTATTTTATAGTTTAGTTATTACCTAACAATAGGAAGCGTCATTACGACAACCGTCACTAAGTTGCTTGGGCAAATTTCCAAACTTGCGTTCATTCATTAGAAATACTGCGGTATGTAAGAATTGTGCACGGTTGAAATAGGTGCGTCATATAAGCCCACTGCTGATTTTTGGGCTTGCATATGTGGGCTTATATATGTGCAGTACTTTTAGGCTTTCCAACAACAAAGTTAAAATATCATTTTGTTAACATTGTTGCAACTCACTAGATATGAAACGTTTAGATTCGAAATTCTAGATTTGCTATCTCTATTCTTGAAACCATTATGATTCTACTTTGACCAACCCTAGTTAGGAGAAGTTATTAGTTATTTAGCGATTTATATATTTAGAGAATATTTTAGTTCTTTAGCAATTACTTGAGGATAGATTTAGGTTTAGGTTTTTATGTTATACATTTAAGTTAGATTTACAAGAAACTTAAAAAAATAACTTCTAACATACGATTGTTTCCAATGAAACAGTGAAAGCCATTTTAAATTTACGCCCAACTTTAGTCTCTTCCCTCCTTATGACATCACAATAGCAAGTTAGATTTAAATTAGGCGAGGATCCGTCACTGCTCTTGCCCCAGTCACCCAGCTTGTCTTTTTACATATTCTGATTGATTTATTTTTATTTTTGAGTTTTGTTTGATTTTACCCGGATTTGGAACTTTTCAACAATCGAGTCTGTGCTTTAACCACTCACTAATGTTGTGACGTAATCAACAAAGTATTTGAAATAGAAAACACAACACGTCGTAATAAATTCCGTTTAGACTTCATTGATCCAATAATTTTAATGTGATAGTAAGATATAACAAAAATCTTCTTGTATAAATTGTCATCTGATTATGTCTGATTATTATGTATGATTTGCAGGTCTTGTTTATTGTGCTGGTGGTCATAATGACACTGGTAGTCTATCATCATGTGAAAGTTACAATCCTGACGAGAAGAAATGGTCTTCGATAAGAAGCATGAATAGAAAGCGAAATTGGCATGCATTGGTCAGTGCACGAGGTGAGTTTATTATTTTGGTGTTTGAAGTAAACTTTTGTCAAAGTTGTCAAAGTAAGTTGAGAGATGCCAATCACCAATCGTTCGTTTACACGTTGATAAAATCATACCGGCACCTGCCCGCAGACCGCAGTATACGAGAAACCGATTCTTGCGTTCTTATTCGCATATTTTACTCAATATTGTTCATTGTCACGTCAAAGGTCCACTTTAAAACGTAATAAAGTGCACATGGTTGCTGTTTTCTTATTCTCATTCGTGTTCATGTCTTTGTTGTAATTCCTTGATATGCGTTCTTACGAGCACATGGTCCTCAGAGAAATCCAGACTTAGATATACTCCTAAAAGTTTAACTAAACATAGCTGCTTGATGTTCATCATCACCATCAAATAGTTTGGTGGCAATAACACTTTTTACTTCTTAACGCTTTTAAGCGAGTTCAACTCGTTTCATGAGCGCACTTCTCTACAGTGTTTCCAACCCGGGTTTTGTGCCCTTTTCTACGACTCGAAACCTGGGTTTTAAAATGTAAAAGTCTGGATTTTTTGAAGAATCCAGGAAATCTTTGGCGTTCACAATTTTCAAACAAAATATCGTCGCTCTATACTATTTGCGCAACTTATTATTTGATATTAGGCGATTATTTCATCACAATAGTTAGTTTGTACAATATTTTTACTGGTAACCGGGTTATTAATTTGTAAATAGTAATTTGATGAATTGATCGCGGAAGTTCTCTCATGTCGTTGAGTATTTATGCTGAGGATTACGCAAAGTTCATGACAAAATTTGACAACCAAAATGTTTGTAGCAAAAGAAACTTTCCGAACTAATGGAATTACGTAAAGCCGGATTAACCGAACAAAGAAAACATAAAAATATTCACAAATCTGCCGGGATCGACAAAAATGAATTAATGAATTGAACGGATACGAATTACTCAAATTCTACCATATTGCAATAATGTTGATTTTACCTTAATATTGAGTTAGTTTTCACAAAAACATCCGCTTTTCTCAAAACCCTAAAAAACAATCGGGTTTGTCACTTACACCCGGAACCCGGGTTTTGAAGTTTCGTCCCTACTTTGAAAAATTATTTTTCTCTCGTTTAAAACGTTGTAACAAAAAAAAACTCAAAGCGAGTTCACGCTGCCTGGTCGTGTCAAGTGAACTCGTTGACGAGCTTGGAAACAGGTTGAGACATTTTACGCCAATACCACAAAATACTAATAACTTGATTGGTTTTATGGAAACGGGAAATTCATACATAAGCTTAGACACTTACTTGAGATAGTATCTTCAAAAAATTTAAATCAGTTGCCCTAACCCAGTAGCCTTGATATCGCATTGCGTGTACTCATTTGTGCGTTGGTCGTTGGTCTGACTCGCGTCGCTGACTTAACTCGACTCACTTAGGCTTACTCGTGTAAAAAGGTTGATGACGTGTCACAAACAAAAGCGCAGAAACAAACGATGTGGTCTTTTGTGTCCAAGAGTTTAATCGATGCAAAATGCAGCTCAGATAATAGAGAATCAAGCTGTTGGTCACGTGTTAAATGTTCTATGATTTCAAATGACAGTCTGTGTGACGTCACAGATATCGTGCTTCGCAGCAATTTCAAAATTTGACGTCTGGAATCATATTCCGTGTATTTTGAAACAAATTTATAAAAATCAGCAAAAGATAATATAAGCAACGAGAATTGATCAAAGAAAATCTCACCACGTCAAAGGATTTGAATTTTCCTTGGTAAAGTGCTGGAGCAATTATGCTCGAATTTCAAGCACAAGTGACGTGTTTGATTGATTGGTGGTTTATTTTGAAAGGTTTGCTTTATGCGCTTGGAGGATTGGGTGTTGATGACAATGATGAAACAAACACAGCAGAATGTTATGATCCACGAAATGGAAAGTGGGAAAATATTCCACCGATGAAAACCTGCAGATCTGGATTCACTGCTGTTGTATTAAACAACGAAATATACGCGATAGGTGAGTCTTGCTGCAAGTGCAAATATCTTTCAAATGTTTAAGGAGATTTATGACATGTCATTTTCTTTAAATGAATTAAATCAGGTGGATATGGTCACTCTTCTGTTGAAAAATACAACCTGGACACGAAAACTTGGATTGATGTTCCATCTATAAATGAGAGTAGATGGGGTGGATCAGCTTGTGTAGTGGATGACCTTATATGGGTGTTTGGAGGGTGAGTAATTATATGTACACATAATCACATTATTTTAAATTTATATTATTTAATTTATATATTACAATATCACATTATAATGTCTCATGCAGTAATCTTACCTTTACTAATACCTTAATGTCTGATGCAGTGATTGCCAACCTGGGGTCCATGAACCACTAGACTAGATGAAGGTGAAGGTCATGATGAGTTTTGGGAAATGAATTTAAAAAATTTGTTTCATTAATTTACTCAGTTAAGCTACGGCTCCAACAATGACAGTTTAAAATTCCAGTGATAACTTTCTCAGTAACAATTTTTTAATGTAAATTACAACTGGTGGAGCCGCTCAATTACCAGTGTTTTAAAATGAAATTCCAAAAGTGATATTTTGTGGTAAAATATCATCACTGAAATAATTATCACATAAAAAGATGATAACTAAAATTGACAATTGTTAGCTCAGAAGAGATTTATTTTATAAAAATTTGCAACAGTACTCCAGCATGCAGAATTAATCATTCGTAGTTAGAGACATGGAGAGTGACAGTTCTTCAAGCAGCGAGGAAGAATGTTTAGCGGTAATAGCCGTTGCTCTGACATACAGATAAAGAAAGCACAGAGTGTGGGTTAGAAACGCGTTTAAGGAAAAAGAGCTACAAGCTTATTGAAGAACTCGTCATTATCGAAAAATCCAGTGATAATTTTAAATTACTACTGGTGGAGCTAGCTTTATAATGGCAATAGCAGGCGTCGGACATGTTTTAATTGGTCACAAAGCCAATAATGTTTTATGTTTCTCGGCCATTATGACATCATAGAGCATATTAACAATTATATTATTGTCTTGCCAAATGCAATCTTCACATAACCAGCAAAGGGGTTTTACTTTGCAGAGGAAGCTTGTGACTGTCTGATTGTGAATGGTTAGACAGTGTGCTTCGATTCGGTAAAAGATTTGCTGCAGTAGCTTATAAGTTGCTTATAACAAGAATAACTTGCTTATATCCTGGTACAGTTATTATTTTGATTTACTCGTCGTCTATCATTTGCAAACAATTTGTGTTTAACAGTTTACTTTACATATGTTATAGGGTTGGTGCCAAAACAGTCGATTTCTATGATCCAGCCGCCAACGAATGGCAAGTATCGACCAACATGGACAGAGAACAACAGTTTCCTTGCGTCCTTTCCATCTGAAGTTTTGCTGGATTTTGATTTCTTCATCGGGATATGTTTGACAGTGCATTTTATTTATTCCTTGATTCGTCGAGATAACTTTTATCTCCATTGTTTTATTTGCTATTTTCGAACAGTAATCGTTTGACATTTGATTTCGACGTCATAAATGTGATCATTTTCAAATGTGATGTTTTGTGCTTGGGATTCTTTAGCGTCGTTTCCGTCAGCTTAAAATTTTTTTAATCAAATTACTCATCTTAAACTAAACTTGTACAAACGAATATTTCATTTAAATTAATTGTATTTCCTGCTTTTATTGTCTGTCGTTTCAATTTATAAACTTTTTTCAAGTAAAACTTTGTGTTACCATCTATACAATGCCCCTCGGTTGTCTTCAAGAATAAAATTGTTTTAAATATGGGCTCATTTGTCGTTGACATTGATCGAATATTTCCATTTTAACCCGATGATTATTTCTTTTTTTTTAACCATTATCATAATTTTCTCAAACGTTTGCTTGTTATTGGTTGTTTTAATCACGTGACTTTATTATCATTAGTTCAATCATTTCCATTCTGTGCCGGTTGTTTTTTTACGTACCTTGTGATTATGGCTTTTCTAATTCATTTTAGCATTAACCTTATTAATAAAAAGTCAATTTACGCCATCATCATGCACTATGCAGACATACCTCCCAATTCGTTCTATTTCTTAAAATTGTTTGTTGGTGTTTGTTTAAATGTTAAACAGACTGTACAAAATGATGCCGTTATACTTAGTATTATTAAACGTAAGACCATTAATCTGAAATTTAGGAATAAGAATAAGCAAAGCAACACAACCTCACAGTCACAGCTCAAAAGAAGTTCGTATGTCACAATGCAAACCATGAAGTAGTCGTTGTCTACAACAAGAAAAAACACACTTGCCCGAAGCAGAAAAAAAACACAAGATTAATATTGAGATAAGACGATTCGAGTTAACAAAGGGAATTTTCATTACATTTTCACCCGGCTTATAATAAATTTGATCTAATGACTGTGGTTGTTATAATGGACGTGGTATTATACATCAGCATTGGCTTGCCATAAGCACGTACTCAATGTAACACACTGAACACGTATCGTACACGTACTGAATAGGAACACAAGTTACATACGAAATATTTCATTGTTCGCCATAACGAACTGGAGGTACCCCTTTGTTGGTTTGGCTTGATAGGCGAAGATTTCTTTCTATCGGCATGTTCTGTATTTATGGTTCGTCCACGACAGGGGCATTGTTTGGAACTTCATTGTTTGGTAAAGAGTTTCTTATAATATCTTCTGTGACGGGTATTTCATCGCTGTTCGGCACTTTTCGAGGGCATGGTGAGAGGTCGTTCAAAGACACTGTAGATTCTTGTCCGTCTGGACGTCGGATAAAAATAAAATATTTTATATAAAAATAAAGAAAAACAAATGAAAGAATAGTTTAAATTGGTTTGAACTCGAATAACTTGAAACTTGGACAATGGCAAGCTCGGTAACCGGAGCTCAATCGACGAGCAATCATCGCTGGGTTACAGTTGTAGAAAGATTTTGCTCTGTCCGAGGATAAAGATTATCATACCGCACCATTTGTCCATAATCGGCCAATGTTTTGTCACAATAAGTAGGCCCATTCACTCACATTAAAAATTTCATTCATAATATGCTGTTACATGAACACAATAAAGAATATTTTACCTCCATGAGGAATCGAAACTGGATGTATTAAACGGGGGCTTTAATGATGGTGGATGAATACAAAAATTTCGTTTCCAGCAATTTGGATTTAATAAGCGTTTGGTTGTATTAACTGGATTTAAATGTAATTACATGAAATTTGTGATCTAGTACTGGATTGTTTAAATGAGCAATCAATGTTTTCTAAGTTGTATAGAAGTACAATGCAATAGTTCATAAAGATATTTCCTTTCAATTAAATGTTGAGAAAATTATCAAGTTTATGAATTCATCGAATGTACTTAATTCAGGAAGCTTGAATAAACATATGAAATGAGTGATTGTTAAGAGATTTTGTATCACAATTAAATGACAGTTTTTATTCCTAAATAAGTTGGAAGATTTTTTAAGGTTTGAAGGAAAACTGCAGGAAATTTTTCAAAGCATCTCTCAATGGAGAAAATTGTTTGAAAATTCGATCTTATTCAAACCGATACAACATGGGTGATCTTGTTCAAGCAGCTGAAACTTTCATTTCTAAAAATCTCGGAGCAGTTTTAAAAAGTGCAGATTTTCTTCAGTTTAGTGTTGATGATGTCAAGTCTATGCTGAAGTTAGAAAGTGTTAAGGTAAAATTAGAATTGGCATGTGTCAATTGTCTTGTGATGATTTTTATACATTTTATAAATAAAACATTTTTTTTTGATTGTTTTTAAATCATTGTGTGAAATGTTGTAATTGCAAGAAGCTAATCGTAATTCACACTTTCTTGTTAGAATTGTTACACTGCGGTATATTAATTGCATCTCGAGAAATTGTACATTATCCTGTGCTCCATTTATAACTGAAAGTGAAGAGGTATTGCTAAAGTTGTCTGTTTTTAGACAAAACTAAAAAGATTACGCGATTTAAATTTTCAAATATTGCCCGCAGTTGATTAAATTTCGAAATTAAGTTAAGACATTTTTTCAAAATATTAGTTGGCGTGGTTCATATAATCTGCAATGTTTAATTTTGTCAACCATATTTTAATCATTCTTAGCTTTAACCTCCATCTTATCATATATTTGGGATGATAATTGATCAACTGAGTGACACTTCATTTGAGTGACAGCTCATTTGAGTGACACATTCTTTTAACGTTCATTTGAGTGACAAATAATTCATGCTCAACTGAGTGATAGTTCATTTGAGTGACACATTGGTGAGTACTGTTCAAACTACAGTAATGGTTGAGAAATGAGTGGCACATACGATATAAATGCAACAGATAACATGGTTTCCGTTGCTCTTCATACAAATACAACGGAAACCATGTTATCTGCTGCATTTCACATAACATCGCACCGACGCAATAGAAAACATGGTTTGCATTTGTATAAAATGCAACGGAAACCATATTATTATAAGTAGAAAGCAGAGCATCTCAGAATAACAAATTAGTTGTGTTACTCCAACTCGACGACTAATAATAATGGATGACTTCAGCTTTGTTCCCTCCATCCGTGGAAAGTCGAAGCTCCCCCTCAATGGATTTCTTTATAGACACCAGCGGAGCCGTGGAGAGAATCAATATTTTCGTTGCGAACGGAATGATTGTCCTAGCTGGAACAGCGACACTGAGGGCGGTGAACTACGACAAATAAATACTACTACAAATGGAAAAGTAGATGTAGGAAAGTCCCATGTCCACGAGGCAGATGACAAGGCGCGTATGACAAGGCAAAAAGAAACCCGCATTGGAAATTTGTTTTCCCAGCAAGAAGACCTTCCACAGGAAGTATTCCTCCGCCGAATTGCGCGTAATTTGAAGATCGGACCAACTGCGGAGCTAACAGAAGAATTGGACGAGATGGTTGAGGACTCTTAGTTGTTCTTTTTTGTAGATAGTACTCTAAACTTTGTCTTGTGTGTGTTGTCATCTGTGCATTTACTAATTAACAGCAACTGCAACTTTAACAACAAATGTCAATCTGTCACTCAAATGAATTACACAGTCCTTATCAATGTGGCACTCAAATGAACTATAATTATGTCACTCAAATAAACTTTCATTCAGATGTTATATAACCATTTGGGATAACATAAAGGTACCTATGATGTTAGCCCAGCCTTGATTAAATTTCAGAATTCGATCGATGAGGACAAGTAAGGAGTGTAGTTGCTTGGGCACTTCATGATTTGGATGAAAGACAGAAAACCTTCAATGACTTATATCATCTCATTCAACTGGAAAACTTATCTAAAGATTTTTTGATAAAAGTTGCTCAAAAGGAGGTAACTTGCATAAAGTTTTACACGCATCGCTTATTTCTTTGCATCATCATGCATCGCCAAGTTTTGTGTTAATTTTTGAAAGAAATTAAAAATTTCGCTGAAATTTCCCTTTGTTAATGTGAAGGGCAAACGCATAAACAGGTTGTCCTTAAGTCAGAGAATAGTTTTCAGTTATTATAGCGGAGAAAGTATTTGTCAATTTGATGTAATTTTTCTGTGTTGCAGAATAATATCATTGTATTATTATGTCATTATAATTTTGTCACTTAGTTCCTGGAGTAAAACTACTTTTAAAATCGCTTCAATGACGTAGCTCATGAAGCTGATAGTGCGAAAATTTTTACAATTGTTGGTTTCTAATTTTTAGGCTTGTAAATATAAACTGTCTGTGCTCTTTTGTAAACTCACGACATCACGGGCTTTAATCTTGGAAAATTTTTACAACTTGCAGTTGTTAAGTTTTTTTCTCCTTGAACTAGTTTCATTCTAAATGTATTTAGAAACTGGTTTGCAACTCCACGGATTGCATGCAACTTCTTGTGACATCACTCGTTTCTCGAATATCTGATGCTCCAGCTTGTAAGGCAAAACCTGGTGAGATGGCAGCAAATAACTTAAATTGTTTTGAGATGCGCTCATTTTTTATCAGTAACTGTCGATGCTTTTCATCATAAACTGCCTCTTCAAGAGTCATGAATTATCGGAGTTACTACTTCTACAAAAACGTTGTACTACTACTGTACTACTACTACAACTACTACTACTACTACTACTACTACTGCTACGCAGTAGTACTACGACGCAAACATTTTCTGTTCTTGTGAAAATTAGATGTTTAATAAAATGAATAAAAAAGGGGAAGTATCACAAGCAAAACTGGCATCCCAATCTGGTCAGATCCTTTTGATTTTCGTTGTTTTTTGCCAAGCTGTGACCTGTTGGTTTGCCAAATCGAGGGGAGTTCCCCAGATTTATACCTCGCGACAAATCGTTGGGAAATCTTAAACCGGCTGTAATTAATCTTAAGTGGCATTTGGCACACAGCCTTCACAAAACATAACCAAAACTGTGTTGCGGTCTACTACTATAAAAATAACCAAAAATATGTGAAAGAGAAAGAGAAAAAGGAAAAGAATTTGATTTATTTTGTGTGTTTTATGTTTTCCAACGGCATATTTTATTTTACCACTTTCCTTTCTTTGCAAGAAGGAAAGATGTTTTATAGCGGCCGTTGGGTGTTTAATGGTTTGCCACTGGTTGTCGCTCTTAAACAACGCCGCATTTGGTATAAAAATGTGCCATTTGATCACCACATGTTTGTTTTGCGATTTAGTCTGCATATTCGGCGACTGTTAAGTCACGTTATCAAATTAGTGAGTTAAAAAGACCTTTATTTATTAATGACTCACGTTCTTTGTCACAAAGCATAAACACGGACGAAGAACCTGTTCCTAGGTATATCACGAGAACCGGACGTGAGATCACAAAGCCTGCATGTTATCGATAAAATGACTTCTATATCTATCCTTTTGAGTATTTTTAGTATTGCTATTTTCTGTTGTATGGCCAAAAGGTTAAAGGTTAAATTTGTATGGCCAAAAGGTTATACACATACTGGGTATAACGCAATATTAATTAAATCTACACCTATATGATCATGCACATGACCAGATATCCAGTGCAATTGAGGCCTTGACTAATTGTAAGCTTGTGGTTATGATTTTGATGAATTATCGGGTATTTTGCAAGCTGTCAGTCAAACTCGTCTCATGCATGACCAATTATACCATTTTATTGGAAGTAGAACCGACCCAGAAAATACAGCAGATATGTTATACCTACAACAAAATATAGACAACACCTCAACCAATGTGTTCTTATAAACGATTTCCAGTATTACTTCTCCTATACTAAGTGGAATATTTTTTTATTCTCTTAATTTGATCTACATTTGGAGCATAATTTTCACTTTATGGTTTTTAAAGTTAACATTGCCTATGCTTATATCTATCATTCATGCCAAAACATATGCTCTTCGTAACAAATCTGTCATAGCACATGCTAGCAACTCTGACTCAAATAACGATAATCGAAATGTGTCTGAACAAGGAGATAATGAAGCTTATCAAAAGTTAAACCCTGAGCTTTCATAAATGCCATCATTGTACTGCTTTGTAACCTAATTTGCTTCATAATTCTAAGAATACATGTTACCACATTATTGCAAATGTATTGCCAGTATGGATTGTATTATACTATATTTTAACATTTGTAGTTATTTGACTTGTACAAAACCGTATTATATCAATTATTGTTATCACTGCCTTGGTGTCAATTATTGCCTATGGCGAATTTCTTTTTATTTATGTTGATTTTGTTGATTTATTTATGTTGTTTATTTTATGTTGATCATAAAATTGCATTCATTACATTTAAGCAATTTCGTTGGGGGGAGGTTATGTGATAATAAGTAGATATTATAATACGGGGATATTATATTAGGGATATATTATATGCGTACCAATAATTTTTTGTTTTCCGTTTTAAGTCGTGACATAAATATCGCGCCTGGCTATCTTGCGTGAGTTATGCACAGCTGTTCAATGCATTCATTCTACTAAGATCAACCATATAATAAGGATGTCTTTATGCTGTTGCTCTGCCAATGTTTTGTCTAGATGTAATTGTTCAAAGAAACTTCAATATAATCAGTATATTCAGTTGTCATTCATGTGTAACCATTGATGAATTATATTTGAATAAGTTCAGTGTTAAGATTGACAACTTTATTGTAATCTTCAAAAGGTAGCAAGGACTTTGGTCCTGTAATATAGCAGTGGAAACAAGTCATTATAATATTGATCACTGTTAATTGAAGCTAGTCATCAGACAATAAGCCGTCAAGGTGAACAATTAAATCTGTGGGTGAGAAAAGTAGACAACGACCTCATGAGATTCATATATTATCACCCGCAATAAGCATTTCAACAAGTACTTATTGTAGTGAAGTGGGTTAACCTCTCAAGTTCAGGTGCGATAAACCAATTTTCTATTACAACCTTATTGTTATATGTACCTGATAATAATTGCTAGATAGTGTGGTAGATTATGGCTGAGTTTTAAACTAAACTATGTTTTAAACGGTTGCAGAATTTTAAACACAAAGTTTTGGGTTCAGTTAAATTATTATTTGTTTCTTACATTAAACTAGAAAAGATGGAATTCAGCAACAACCATGCCACTGAAATACTCAGCAACTTGAATGAGTAAGTTGTTAATTTTAAGAAAAGCTCATCTGTACAAGTATATTTGATACTTTCCTCATAAAAATGTCATTTTTAAACATCATAATTATGGCTGATATGATAAGTAAGTAAAAACACGTATATACGTATGACAAATAGTAAAAAACCTGATATGTACAATTTGACAGTAACGTTAGTAGTATTGTGTGTTTTGTGCATTGTTTGTTACCTTTACCATCGGTTACCGTCAACGAAGCAAATTCTAATGGGTAAGAAACTGCGCCCACCACAAAGATCGATCCTGGCACCCCTCCCTTTTACTTCCGTGAGCATAAAGGAACCCATCTCTGTGCATCCCTTGTCTCTGTGCATCTCTGTGCATCATGCTTCCAAATACCTTGGAGTAACCTTTGACGGATTGCTCACCTATCGCCGACACTTAGAGTCGTTACACAAGAAACTTACATCCCATGCTACCTTTGATAGGAAAACTGGTGATCTCAGGCCTGGCTACTACGATCTGTACATCAGCTCGGTTTCTATTCTACTCCGCCGCTAAAGACTGCAAACCTGTCTGGTGTGGCAGTACACACACTCACCAAATCGTCCAGCGTCATAAACGGCGCCTTGCCTACTGTGACTGGATGTCTGCGTCTCCACATAAGTCCCTGTGGAATACATTGGCCTGAGAGTTTCGAATGAAACACGACCAAGTGGTTGCTTGACTATGGTTCGGGTGGCTGGCTTATACGAATCCAACGTATAGGAAATTTTCAGCTTACTACTCATAGACTTAAACAGATCCAGGATTTTAAACCTTATGCCTATGAACACTATACACTGCCCACCATGTCAAAGTCTCTAATCTAATGTGATGAAGTGCTAATATGTCATTGATTATGATTACTGAAATGGTTGATATCTGTCACAACTTTTCTACGTTGGTTGCCAAAAGTAAAAATTGTTTAGTGTTTCATGATCTATATGTCACAAAGGGAAAGAAAAACCACAAAGGACTTCTGTGATTTCACAATAAAAGCTGGAGGAAAACAATTCCCTGTTCACAAATGTGTGGTTGGTACCTTCTCAGAATATTTCAAGAAAATGTTCACTACAAAGGTGAACTGGGTTAAATTCTTACTAACTTATTATTTCACAAAAACTTTTAAGTATTTACTTTTTCTTCTTTATACTGTACTGTAGATGAGAGAAAGTAATTTGAACGAAGGAAGCGTTAAAGAAGTCAGTGGTCCAACAATGGCATCGATCATTAACTTCATATACACTTCCTGCATAATCCTCACTCATGACAATGTATATGATGTACTGGAAGCAGCAGAATATCTATGGATTATAAGTAATCATTGTTATTGTAGCTGATTCTGTTATACTTGTTGTATTTATTGATATAACGCTGTTTGTAAAGGTTGCTGGTTTTGAGTATCATGTAAAAGTAACTTAAACTGTGGACACTTCTGTGCAAATGTGCAAAGTTTGGATTTTTATCCTGTTAAAAAGTATTTTTAAGTAGAATTTGGTTAATGCAATTAGAACCTCCAACATTTATCACTCACAACCAATCGGATGTAACAAGCAGTGGTTGTAATAACTTGTTTTCGTAAAACTGCAAAAGAACGATTCTTTATGGCATCAAAATGCAATCAATGTGTTGTACAGCATTCACTCAACTTGTAGGTGGAAACAGTCTGTTTATGAGTAGATGTTCCTGATATTCGGGCGGTTTAGGCTCTGGGCTTGCCCATAATGCGATCTGTGTTCGATACCTAGTGACTCTACCTTTATAATGCTATTTGGCAAGGCATTAAACAATGCTTGCTCTTGTGCAGTGGTCCTGGTGAACAGTTCTGTATTTGGCAAATAATATATAAAAATTGATTAAAAATAAAATATTCGACATAAAAATCAAGAAAACCAAATGAAAGAATATAGTTCAACAATTGGAACTTGGACAATGGCAAGCTTGGTAACTGGAGCTCAAGCGACGAGGGCTCATCGCCGGGTTAAAGTTGTGGAAAGATTTTCCTTCCTCCGGAGATAAAGGTTATCATATCACACCATTTGTCCTTAATCGGCCATTGTTTCTTCTCAGTAAACAGCTCCTTTTACCCACACAGCTTGTTCAATTAAAAATTTGTTTATTACCATAACCATAGGCCATTGCTTGACCACAATAAAGAATAATTTGCCTCCATGAGGAATCGAAAGTGGATGTATTAAACGGGGCTTTTATGATGGAAGATGAATACAAAAATTTGTTCCTAGCAACTTAGATGTAATAAACGTTTGGTTGTGTTAACTGGATTTAACTGTAATCACATGAGCTTTGTGATCTAATACTGGATAGTCTAAATGAGCAATCAATGTTTTCTAAGTTGTATAGAAGTACAATGCAATAGTTCATAAAGATATTTCCTTTCAATTAAATGTTGAGAAAATTATCAAGTTTATGAATTCATCGAATGTACGTAATTCAGGAAGCTTGAATAAACATATGAAATGAGTGATTGTTAAGAGATTTTGTATCACAATTAAATGACAGGTTTTATTCCTAAATAAGTTGGAAGATTTTTTAAGGTTTGAAGGAAAACTGCAGGAAATTTTTCAAAGCATCTCTCAATGGAGAAAATTGCTTGAAAATTCGAACTTATTCAAACCGATACAACATTGGTGATCTTGTTCAAGCAGCTGAAACTTTCATTTCTAAAAATCTCGGAGCAGTTTTAAAAAGTGCAGATTTTCTTCAGCTTGGAGTTGATGATGTCAAGGCTATGCTGAAGTTGGAAAGTGATGAAGTAAACTTAGAATTGGAATGTTTTTGTTTGTAATTATTTTTATACAGTATCTAAATTAAACATTTTGTTTTGATAGTTCTTACATCATTTTGTGAAATGTTGTAATTGCAGAAAGCTAATGGTAATACACACTTTCATGTTAGAATTGTTACACTGCGGTATATAAGTTACACTTCCAGAAATTGTGCATTACCCTGTGCTCTATTTATAACTGAAAGTGAAGAGGCATTGCTAAAGTTGTCTGTTTTTAGACAAAGCATAAGATGTAGGCTGGCTCATATATGCATGAATGGCCTTGAATGTTTGTTACAAGATTTTGCAAGACACTTCTTATCTCGAATAAACTAACGAGATTTAAATTTTCAAATATTGCTGGCAGTTAATTTAATTTCGCTATTAAGTTAAGACAATAAATCAAAATATTAAATGGCGTTGTTCAAACTATCTGCAATGTTTCATTTCTTCAACCAATTTTTGACCATTCTTAGCTTTAACATACATCATATCATATATTTGAGATAATATAATAGTACATATGATGTCACCCTAACCTTGATTAAATTTCAGAATTCGATCGATGAGGACAAGTACAGGAGTGTAGTTGCTTGGGCACTTCATGGTTTGGATGATAGACGGAAAAACTTCAGTGATTTGTTTCATCTCATTCAACTGGAAAATTTGTCCAAAGATTTTTTGATAAAAGTTGCTAAAAAGGAGGTACCTTGCATAAAGTTTTGCACACATTGCTTATTTCTTTGCGTCATCATGCATCGCCAAGTTTTGTGTCAACTTTTGAAAGAAATTAAAAATTGTTATAGGGTTAACATGTAGTACTGCTACTTTATGTTATGAGTCAATGTTGAAAAATTTAAGTTTAAAAATGTTTTTGTTTGCAAATAGGCGTACTTGGCGACAAAATACATTTTCTTAACATGTAAAGTACTAACATGATTCAATTTTAATTATTTAGAAACTGGTTTGCAACTCCACAGATTGCATGCAACTTCTTGTGAAATCACTCGTTTCTCGACTTTCTGAAGCTCCAGCTTGTAAAGCAAAACCTGGTGAGAGAGCGGTTAATCACTTAAATTGTTTTGACATGCGTCCAGTTTTTTGTCAGTAGTTGTCCAGGCTTCTCCGTACATATTGGTTTTCTTAAAATAAAATTTGCTTGTAACTAACCCTGTATAATGTTTCATGGTTTTGACAGTGCATAAAATTATAAGGCTTTGATGAAAGCTTTGAAATAAGCTGTACATTAATATAAGTTAACTCTTTGCTAATCAGAATTATGTCAACATTGAGCTTTAGAACCAATAATATTTAATATACAACACTAGATAGACCAGGATGGTAATGATTAAGCGACTAGTGGTAGTAGCAACAGCAGCAGTAGATTTAACAACTGATTTTCTGTGTTGTAACAATGCTTGCAACCAAATACTACAAATCGAATACATTTTTCTAGGTCAGTCTGATGAGATACTTATGATTGGTGGCTTGAACTGCCCACAAAGTGTTGTCAAGTTCAATACCAAGACAAACCAGTGGAGTAACATGCCGGTATGTTTGCTTTATAAATAAGTTTGTTTCAATTAAGAAGTGTGATTGTGATGTCATACACATATATGCTTGTTGTGACGGTATTGTGACACTTGGAAATGAGTTGAAAGCATCATTTGTTCCTCTGTTTCTGTGTGGTCATGGCCCAGTGTAACTCAAGATAAGATCGTTATGTTTTCTGTCAGTAACAATTGGCTCGGGCAGATTTCTCTTATAAGTAAAAATAAGATAAACTTTTATTCAAGAGATGAACAGATGAAGTTCGAACTGAAATATTTTTTTCAATTTGTTGCGGTTGTAGAGCAAAGTAATCAAAGCAATTAATTAATGCAATTATTAAAACAAATAAAGCAAAACAATTATTACGCAAATGATTAAAAACGTGAAAAGCGGCGAGAATGGTCGAATTTAAAAAAGTGTCCAAGTTAAACGACTGTGTTGAGACAAAACCATGTTGCTGCTTGCACTAGATCAGCGGTTTCCAATCTTTTTACACCACAGACCTGTTTCATGCAAACTAATCGTTGCGCGGACCGACAAAGCTGGTTTAAACATATAACAATGAGACGGGCACAAATTTGTTGATACGCTAACTCAAGTCCATTCTTATACGGTGTTATTTCGAATTTACCGGAACATTTTTTCACCTAATATAACTGTCTACTTTTAACAACGTGCTTTGCCTTCATAACAAACACTCAGGTTTTTGTTGAAAAACACAGCATTGGAAACCGCCGAAATGCGCTCCGAAAAAGCAAAACTCCATCCATGCTGCTCGTCTTCCTCCTGCCTTTGTGAGCAATGGAGCAAAGTTTAAGATCATTGTTTTGTCACATTGTCTATTGTTAAAAATAAATGTAAATGACGTTTGTTGCCCGGCGAGTTGCTCGTGCACGTTCAAATTTTACCTCTTTACGGGAGTGTTAACTTAATTTGGATAAAATAGTGTTACCGGCTTTTTCCTAGTACTGGTTCGAAGAAACCTGCAGTTAACTATAGGATTGTATTTCAAAAACGATGAAAACTAGGCACGTCTACGCAGCCGTATCGGTATCGGTAGAATTTCATCATCACTCGTTGTAGCAACAGACAAGGCGCAGCCAAATCGACAAGCGCTTCCATCCAGAGGTAGACAAGTAACAACGTAACAATAGAATTGACGGAGAAGCAAGAATATATTGAAATATTAAAGTGTTTTAATTATCGCGAATAACTATTTTATGTTCAAAACACAATAATCATTTTGAATTGACAAGCTGCTAAGAAGAGTGAATGTTAAAGTTATGAGCTAACAAACATTCCTTGCGTTCGTGGAATGCCGTAGAGAGTTGTTTCTTGATCGAATCAATTGTTGTGAATTTTCGCCTGCAGAAAGTTTATACCTGTGTTGTTATGTGCCACTGTACAATCCTCTCAACTACAAAACTTTATTGACCATGTCCATGGGCCATGATTTATTCATATTGTATTGTTACCTGCAGATAGTTTTTATACTTAAGTCTGGCCAGTCCATCTCCATTAATAACATCATATCCAGTATTTAGTTGACATTTTTAGTAAATTTACTTCAGTTGATGTTGACTTTATGCAATGATATTTCATCATACAGGATACAAACATTGATCGGGGATTTCCATCTGCTATAAATTATAATCAACAAATTTTATTGATGGGTGGTTGGCCACGGCTTGGTCCTTACTACAACTCTGTTGAGATGTTGGACTTGAATGATGAGAATCCAAAGTGGGATAACAACTTGCCTTCTATGGGAGAAAAGCGAGGTGTATTTGCATCAGCTTTATTGAATGGTAAGTTATTATGTTGTGCAAGATAAAATTCATGCAAGTTATAGACAGTGATGTTGGGCAACCTCTGTTGTCGCTCACGCTCTCGCTCATCAATGAAAAAAGCCGTTATTCGTGCTTACCTTGTTTTATAAAGAAAAGAACTCGTTTTGCCGCTTACGTTTCTGCTCTTTTTGGCGATTAAAAATATTTTCACTCCAGCTCGTTTCAGGACACCAATCGCATTCGTATGTTGCAAACGTCGTATTTGCGTTGTAAAACGTGTGTCTAACTGTAACTGTAATTTCTTATCATTTTTTTGTTGTAAATGTCATAGGAAATTTGATGGAATCACATGCTCTAGAGTTTTGTTTCCGGCACACTTGCCATAACTGATTAATAGATAAATAGAATATTAAGAACCTTCTACTAATATTCACCTGATGATTTGTAGGTCTTGTTTATTGTTCCGGTGGTTTTAATGACACTGGTCATCTATCATCATGTGAAAGTTACGATCATGAAGAGAGGAAATGGTCTTCGATAAGAAACATGAATAACAAGCGAACTTACCATGCGTTGGTCAGTGCACGAGGTGAGTTTATTATTTTGATGTTTGAAGTAAAGTTTTGTCAAAGTTGGCAAAGTAAATTGAGAGATGCCAATCACCAATCGTTCGTTTCCACATTGATAAGATAAAACCATACCGGCACCTGCAAGGGGATCGCGGTTTACGTGAAGCAGATACTCGCGTACTTATTCGCTTATTTTGCTTGATATCGGTCCTTGTTACGTCACAGGTCCACTTTAAAGCACAATAAAATGCACATCGTTGCTATTTTCTTATACTCATTCGTGTTCATGTCTTTGTTGTAACTCTTTAATATGAGTTCTTGTGAGCACATGGTCCTCAGAGGAATCCAGACACTTGGATATACTCCTAAAAGCTTAACTACACATAGCTGCTTGGCGTTCATCATCACCATCAAATAGTTTGTTCGCAATAACACTTTTTACTTCTTAGCGCTTTAAGCGAGTTCAACTCGTTTCATGAGCGCACTTCTCTCCCGAACCCGAAACACGGATTTTTCTGTCCTTTTCTATTTCTCGAAACCTTGGTTTTAAAATGTTAACATCCGGATTTTTGGACAAATCCAGGAAAACGTTGGCGTTCACAATTTTCAAACATAGCAGAGTCGCTGTATAGTATTTACGCAATTTATTGTTTGATATTTGGTGATTATTTCATCACAATAGTTAGTTTGCGCAATATTTTTACTGGCAACCTGGGTGTTAATTTGTATTGCGTCATAAGCAGGAAAAAAAGAAACTTTGTTAATTTGATT
Source organism: Clavelina lepadiformis (assembly GCF_947623445.1). Taxonomy (NCBI): domain Eukaryota; kingdom Metazoa; phylum Chordata; class Ascidiacea; order Aplousobranchia; family Clavelinidae; genus Clavelina; species Clavelina lepadiformis. The sequence goes on along the minus strand of NC_135244.1, from coordinate 23,903,541 downwards.
AACAAGCAGAATATAACTTGGCACTTCAGACCTTTTATTTACTTAACACGAGCTTTCGCAAGCTTGAGCTCACATGATCAGGTGGACTATAGGTTATGAATTGCGCAATATGCAAACTAGTAATAACACACGAGCACACACAGTGTATTCTCTGTAGGGCTTACTCACAACATAAAAACACCATCAACTAAACATTTAAATTACATTTATTATACAAAATCACACATTCATACAATTAAAATGCGTTGATCGCGTAAGTTCTCTCATGTCGTTGAGTCTTTATGCTGAGGTTTACTCAAAGTTCATGACAAAATTTGACAACCAAAATGATTGCTGGAGTAAAAGAAAATTGCCGAACTAGTCGAATTTGGCAAAACCGAATTGAATGAACCAGAAAATTTGAAAATATTCACAATTTTGCCTGGATCGACAAAAATGAATTAATAAATTAAACGGAGACGAATTGTGCAAATTTCACTATATTACAATGATGTTGATTTTACCTTAATTTTGAGTTGATTTTCGCAAAAAGTTCGTTTTTCTCAAAACTCAAAAACCGGGTTCATCACTTACACCCGGAACTCGGTTGTTGAAATTTCGTCCCGAATTGGAAACTACTTTTCTCTCGTTTAAAAAAGTGAAAAATCAAAGCGATTTCCGCGTCTGTCTGGTCGCTTTCTTGAGAAAAAATTGTGGCGTTTAGGAATTTTAGAAATTTATTTTACTTCAGTTCCAGACGATGGTCCAGTGTTGTTGCTGAACTTTGAAAAACGTTTCAACTTACCAGGAATTAACTCATGTAAATAAATATCAAAACGAGTAGAAATATTTACCCGCACGTGACACGCGTCGCTTGCTTGACTCGACTCACTTAGACTTACTCATGTAAAAAGGTTGATGACGTGTCACAACAAAAAGCGCAGAAACTAACGACGTGGTCTTTTGTGTCCAAGAGTTTAATCGATGCAAAACGCAGCTCAGAGAATAGAAGATCAACCCGCGGGTCACGTGTTAAATGTTCTATGATTTGAAATAACAGTCTGTGTGACGTCATAGATATCATGTTTCCAACAATTTCTAAATTTGGCGCCTAAAATCATATTCCGTGTATTTTGAAACAAATTTATAAAAATCAGCAGAAGATAAAAGGAGCAACAAGAAATGGTCAAAGAAAATCTCACCTGTGCGAAGGATTTGACTTTTCCTTTATAAAGTGCTTGAGCAATTATGCTCGAACTTCAAGCACAAATGACGTGATTGATTGATTGATGGTTTATTTTGAAAGGTTTGCTTTATGCGCTTGGAGGAAGGGTTAGCAACTATGCAACAAACACAGCAGAATGTTATGATCCACGAAATGGAAAGTGGGAATATATTCCACCGATGAAAACCTGCAGATCTGGATTAACTGCTGTTGTATTAAACAACGAAATATACGCGATAGGTGAGTCTTGCTGCAAGTGTAAATATCTTTCAAATGTTTAAGGAGATTTATGACATGTTATTTTCTTTAAATGAATTAAATCAGGTGGATATGGTCTCTCTTCTGTTGAAAAAGTACAACCTGGACACAAAAACTTGGATTGATGTTCCATCTATGGATGAGGAAAGATGGGATGGATCAGCTTGTGTAGTGGATGGCCTTATTTGGGTGTTTGGAGGGTGAGTATTTGTATGTATACGTAATTATTATACGTAACCATATTGTTTAATTTATATATTATGATTTCATAAATGTACTTTTACTAAGAGCTAAATGTCTGAGGTCCATGAACCACTAGACTAGATGAAGGTGAAAGTCATGATGAGTTTTGGGAAATCAATTAAAAACATTTCATTTCATCACAGAAATAATTATCACATAAAAAGTGATAACTATAATTGTCAATTGTTAGCTCTGAAGAGGTTGATTTGATCAACTGTCGGTTCAATAAAGTGTCGTTCGATCAACTGTCGGTTCGATCAACTGTTGTTTCGATCAGCTGTCGTTCGATTAAGTGTCGTTCGATTAAGTGTCGCGTCACGATATGAGAATGACCTCTATGACAATTTAATCATCACCGGTTGTGTCACAACTAGCAATTTTGAATTGTCACTCAGTGAAATTGTCAGCGATCAGTGCGTTTCAGTACCAATACGAATTTTTAAATCTTTACCGAAAAATCCAGTGATAATTTTAAATTACTACCGGTGGAGTCGCAGCATTATAGTGGCAATAGCAGACCTCAGAAATGTTTGAATTGGTCACAAAGCCAATATTGTTAAATGTTTTAGGTCATTATGACATCATCGAGCAAAACAATTATGTTATCTTGCCAAATGCATTCTTCACATAACTAGCGAAGGAGTTTTACTTTGCGGAAGTAGCTTGTGACTGTCTGATTGTGAGTGGTTAGGCAGTCTGGTATGATTCGGCAGAAGATTTGCTGCAGTAGCTTACTATAACCAAGTTGGTACCTAACTTAATCTCAGTTCCAGAGTATTTCAAATAACGCGATAAAAATCGTTTTTGGTTCGCTTTTCTGTTTATTATGGTTAATATATTCTGGATAACATGCTTTCCAATAATTAACTTATATACAACCAGGTACAGTAATTATTTTGATGGACTTATCTATCATTTTGCCAACATTTTGTGTTTAATAGTTTACTTTATATATTTTATAGGTGTGATGGCAAAACAGTTGAGTTCTATGATCTAGCCACCAACAAATGGCAAGTATCAACCAACATGGACAGAATACGACGGTACCCTTGCGTCCTTTCCATCTGAAGTTTTGTTGGATTTTGATTTCTTTATCTGGATGTGTTTGACAGTTCATTTAATTTATTTAGTGATTCGTCGAAATCTTTTTTATCTTCATTGTTTTATTTGCTAATTTTGATCAGTAATCATTTGGCATTTAATTTTGACGTCATAAGAGCGATCATTCTGAAATTTGCTGTTTTGTGCTTGGGAATTCTTTTACGTCGTTTCCGTCAGCTTAAAATTTTTTAATCAAATTTGTCGTCTTAAACTACTTTGTTTGTACAAACGAATATTTGATTTCAATTAAATGTATTTCCTGCTTTTATTGTCTGTCCTTTAAATTTATAAAATTTATTCCAGTATATCTTTGTATTTCCATCTATACAATGTCTCTCTACCTTGGATGTCTCAAAAAATAAAATTGATTTAAATATGGGCTCATTTCCTGTTGATATTGATCGAATATTTTAATTTTAACCCGATGTTTATTTCCTTTTCGTTTTTTAACCCTTATTATAAATTTTCTCAAACGTTTGTCTGTTGTTGGTTGTTTTCCTCACATGACGTTATTATCAGTAGTTTAATTATTTCGATTCTGTGTGGGTTGTTTGATTATTGTAGCTAGATTGTGATTTTTTTAAATTCATTTTAGCATCGACCTTATTAATAAAATGATAATTTATGCCTGGAAATCATACACTTCAGCAATAACAGCAGTAATAATACAAGCGCCAGATGATACTTGATACACTTTAAACGGTAGTTCAGCACTTTCAAACATTTGCCTTTTCATAATAAGTTAATCAATAAGTCAAAAGTTATAATTAACCAATGTACTACAGTATCCATGCATGTGGAGGTATCTGCTTTATAAAAAACCGATTACTTGCTGGGCAGTGAAGTGAACATTCCGCTTTGACATTAAAACATTGTTAATGTTAAAAGCTGTACTTCGCTCATGCTCACCACTATTAGTCAGCTATAGCAGGTGCAACTACAATTATCTCTGTCCTCAAATAACAATTGCCTAAACGTCGCATTTTCTGTAATGAAATAAAAGCAGTTATAAATTAAAATCATCTTAGTTAAAATAAAAGGAAATTGAAAGAAAAACTTTCTAGGAAAAATCAAAAAGTTTACAAAATTTCGCCACCTCCAGAAACAAGGCAAACGAACCCCAAGTTGATTTTTAGCATCTCCTTGGAAAGTTTCCCAATACTTTATTTTCTTGATTAAAAGCAGCTCTTGAATAGAAACCACCCTTGAATAGAAGCTAGTTACTCTTAACCTCGGGCAAATCATTTTTAAAAGATTTGTATCGCTTGTCTTGACACACCCAAGTTTTGGTGAACGAGTTAACAATATGGAAGATTCCCTTTGACCACCTTACATGTCGGGTCATTATAACTCAGACGGTCAAATTTAATAAAACAACTGGAAATTAATATGTGTTTATCTTATCGTATGCAAGTCCATTCCTAGGACAACTACTAACCAGCAATAATCTACTGAGGTAAAAAGTAGCTGTCCTAACAATGACTTGCATACGGTCAAATGAATACATGTTAATTTCCAGTTGTATTAAATTTGACCGTCTGGGCTATAATGACCCGACATGTAAGGTGGTCAAAGGGAATCTTCCATATTGTTAACTCGTTCACCAAAACTTGGGTGTGTCAAGACAAGCGATACAAATCTTTTAAAAATGATTTGCCCGAGGGTAAGGGTAACTAGTGACGTAAGTTTACGGTATGCAACCAAATAAGGGCATGGTAACGAAGCAAAGGTAGTCACCGACTCACCGTTACGATTACGTCACATTGGCTTAACTACTATATTGACTAGGTTCTGTGGTAACCGAACAACAACTAGATGAATGTTGAAAACTAAATGCCGTAATGTCAGCAACAGCACCTTAAGGGGTCACTTTCCATTAGGAAAACAATTTTAAGCGGGCAACACGGCGATTGTGACGATATCGCGTCATAGTAAAAAAATAGGAAATTTTCCGGTCCAAAGCGCACGTGACGTCGATGTGGGTTTGTTACGGTTTTGGCAATAGCTGGTTGCAGGTCCAGGTTAAGTTGTAAATTTGCTGTGTGTTGGAATTTTTGTTTTTTGGAGTATTTGTGATAAAGTTTCAAGCTCAAAACTTGCTGTAAAGTTGAGGTGGTTGTTGTAGAACTTTTAGGACAAGGATTCTGTCCAAACTAAGACTGTAGGCAGTTCCAGCCCAGATCTCGTTGCAAGCCAAAATTCAGGGGAGTTTTATGATGTGGTTTTGCGATACTAGCTTCTTGATTTAATGTACTTTCCATTGAAAAGCCTATCCCTTTAAATTGGGTCATAACCCCGCCTTACTGTACGCACACGTTGCTGCGTACAATGTGTATGGGTAAAAGCGGATAAAAACAAGTCATCCGGTTTTATGCGCTACAAGTGAATGAACTTGTACGTAAATACTGTGATGCTGATGCTGTGTAAAACCAACTTCAAACTTTTCAGGTACACTGCACAGCTCTCAGTGTTTTCAACAAAAATAAGAAAAAAGCACTAAAAATTTTAACTGTTAGATTAACTATAAATATAACGGAGTCGATTCTATTCGACATTCGCTTCCCTGCTCATCCGTGTCACTGCCAAGTTACAACCGTCAAGAGATAAAAGTAAAGGGTATTTGACTGCTCTTGCAACCTTTGTTTAGGCGTTTCTTTTATTATGACATGATTTTGTGACGCCACGTCAGAAAAACTTAAGCTGATATTTACGGTGTACCAACACTTAATCACGCGACGCTTAATCACGCGACGCTTAATCACCGACAAATAATCACTAGGACACTTAATCACGTGACACATAATCTCTAGGACACTTAATCACGCGACACATAATCACTAGGACATTTAATCACGCGACACATAATCACTTGGATGTCGGAAAAGCGTGAGGAAAATTCAGTAATTCAAGCTCGTGTGCATCTCTCTGTGGGGATGGCGATGTGGATTGCTTTTAAGGTTGGCCTAAAGCCAAAGGCTATTAGTCTTTCTTTTAGAACTCCCCGACAATTGTCTTTGACTCCGTTGCGCCGGCCACGCGGGCGGATATTCGCTCCTTAGCCACGTGTTAGAGCAAAAGATCCGCCGTCAGTGAAAAACAAAAAATTCACGACGCGCGAAGAGAAGGAAACAAAAACGAGCAAAGAGAAAAAAGAGAGCAAAGGAAGGAGAGAGAGGAAGGACAAAGTCTTGTTCCAAAACTTGGATTGAAAAAGCGAACTGACATCACTTTGCCCTGACATCACTTGATAAATTGCTAATTACAATCATAGCAAGGAGATGCGGCCATCTTGCACTTTCATAGTTAAGTGTAGCTTTGAGTTTTTTTATTCCATTGAATACAGTAGAGTCCAGTGATTCTTAACCTTCTGATCTTGGCGGACCCCTTTTGCTGCTGTCAAAGCAGTGGCGGACCCCTGAAGTTTAAGCAAACTAAGGGTTCTGAGACTGCACTTAAATGTTTCTTTGCTTAGTTTTACTTAATAGTCTTGGTGCACAACTGCGCTATTCATTCAAAATAACATCAAACTATGCGGATATTTTTACTTAAAATCACTGTATCCAGCTGTCTTCTCATATAATCCGCAATCTAGTGCATCACAATAGGCCTTCCCTGCTGGTGATAAATCTCAATAAGCTTTTGTATTGTCCCATCACAATAGGCAATTAAGCAAATGTTCAAGCCTATTTCAAAAAGCAATGATAAACAGCAAAAATTTTTTTAAAACTTGTACTTTATGTTGCAAATTTCGAAGTTCTCACGGACCAACTGAAAACGTTTCGCGGACCACCAGGGGTCCGCGGACCACCGGTTGAGAACCACTGAGTAGACTTTGTATTTGTGGTACTATTTAAAATAGTAGCGGTAAGGGAGCCGCTACAACAAGTTCGAAAAAATCGCTTGATAATTTCATAAACCCATAAAACTTTTTGAGACCTAATATAAAGCAAACGATCGCATTTATAAGTGAAATTGACTGTCTGTTTTGAGATTTATAGTTTCGGTCAGAATGTTAAAATATTTTCCACCCTGACCGCGATGTGCGATGTTTACCCTCTTTATGCATTGACCCTATGGACTTGGCGTTACGCCAACAAAAGTTTACACTACCCATAATGACATCACACAGATGTGACGTCCAACACAACAGAGAAGCGACGCTTTAGTTGCCGTGAAAAATACTTTATGGCGGGAACAACTTTGTGCTCGGCTGTTGTGTTTTTATTCACAGTTGGGAGAGAAACAATTGTTTGATGTTAGACTAATACTGTATGTGCGAAGTTACAAAATAATATATTTAAGCTTAATAAATAATATAAAATAATATATTGTCGATCAAAGCATGGTCAGATCGTCAATATAATCTTTGAACTGTGGTGGTATCAGTTACATCGCACGTCACTAAACATCAAACACCTGAACAACAAAAGTGTACCACTAACACACTCACACCACACCACTAACCTCACACACCTGAATAGCGAAGATATTAGTTCATCTAGGGACGACAATGGCGTGACGAAGGCATCTTTTGTAAACGAAATATGTTCTATTCTTTATCACGGTCTGTTGTAATCAGTTATTGAGGCTGTAGGTTGTCTACGGATGTAGGTTTTCTTGTAAATATTTGAAACATCAAACTATTTCCTTTTGTTTGTTTGTCTCGTAAGTTTTAGACATTTACAGCCTAGATTTTAATATCTGTTTTTTCTTGCTCAGCTTGTTAAATTGACTACGTCATCGCAACAACATGGCATCACCATCGGTAAGTGAAATCATGACGTCAATTATATTTGCGAAGTGTGGATGTATTTCTTAATTTGATGATGTCACAAAGATTGATATGGCTTCGCGAAATTTGTAATCTTCAAATTGTGAATAGGTGTGAAATTAGTTACTTATAAATCATTTTAATTTTTTGTTAATTTTTTGTCACTTGTTAATTTGTTTGTTTGATTATTATTGTTTGTTATTACTGTACTATTTAGTTATTGTTGATTATTATTGACTGACCATTTACTATGGCAGTTTTAACTTTTAAACTTTGACCAACTTTAATTTAACCACGTTTATTAACTGCTGCTGATATATTCAAGAAATGTCGAGCACAACACACAAATGCTTTCATGATTCTCAGTAAATTGCAATCGGGATTAAAGCAGAGATTTTTTTAGTTTATTTCCTGAAATTGATTTCAACACCAGGCATCAGATCATAGCGAGGTAGATGGATTGTCCTTTATAAAAGATTTCCTGTTATTGTGTCCGTGTGTCCGCTTCTATTCGGCACCGGTTCAACTTACACAGCTTAACTAATTTCTATTGTTTACATCTTTTTTTGATTCTGTTCATTCAAAAGTTCGACAGTTTTTTTACGAGTCACTTCGTTGTGACGTATGAATTCCTCTTGTACTTTTGTGAATCATTTGGTCGGTTAAGACTTCAATGAATTGTCAAGATCATTAAGATCTTTAGTAAATGATTTCGATCAATCTTTTGTGGTTCGGTGAGAAATGCGGTCAAACCCTCTTGATTCGCATATTATTGTGAGGATTTGGTTGTTTAATAACCTTCATATTGTCTATGCAACATCATATCACAAAATTTTACGTTTATTTGCTTAGTTAGTTCGTGACGTAGACGAACCTTCAACCCAAGCAAGAAAAAAGTAAAAAACATCTCCTTACGTAGGCATTGGGCTATCATTGGGAATAGCGTTAAAATTTCATTTTGTTTTTAGTAGAAATTTTGTCTTTGTAGACTTCCAGCCCAAGCAAGCACATCATGATCAGCTACAACTGGAGTGACTCGAAGGAGTTGGCGCATAAGGTGGGTTGTGACCAGTTATGTTGCGATGTCTTGAAAATTTGTATCAACTGTTGCTCGATGAATCTTCCTCGAGGGGGAGTCATTTTATTTAACCAATTGCGTGGAATCGTTTTGCTTTTTTATACATTCGATTATTATCATTGCCCAGTGACCCAGTTTAATTAAGTGGGGGCAAATCCAAAAACAAACTTGTATTAAATCAAGTATTAGTTGAGAGTAAATATACTGGTGAAAAGATTTGTGCTGATATACTGTAGTGATTAAGCAGTTATTGCCACAAATCAATGGTAAACACCGTCTAGTTCTTGCTTATTGTGACGTAGATGGCGGCCATTATAGTATTACGTCACAATCAAAAAATCAAAGGGTATAACTGAGATATTTAAATCAAGTATCAACAGAATATTTTATTTTACTGACAAACAAAATAAGGCATCATAATAGATTGCTTTGTAACAGGAATGTTTTGCGTGATATAAGGCGAAGCGAACTTACAGCTTAATCTTCATTTTTGTTGCTACCCTAGTCCAGTAGCGATAACTGTGGTGTGGTCACATTATGATGTGATCAGCGAAACATGCGACGTGAAATGCGTAAACGTTTGCGTGGTATCTGCTCAACATTACAAAAGGAATTTTAACTTTCATTTCAAAAAAATGTAGAATACGAGACCAGTAGTAAATATAAACTGAATCGCTTTTTACACGCGCCACAGATAACACGTCAACCTTTGCGCATTTTACGTCGCATGCTTCGCTGATCATGCAGACGTCATATCGAACAACCCAGTGCGTAGGATTTAAAGCGTAAAAACATACAAACTGGGGAAACGTTTTTCAATATTTCACCACGACCTGTTTTACAGAACGCTTGTACTTATAAAAAGAATAAAAGCAGCAGGACAATTAGCATTGTTACGTAAACGCCATTGAAAACATATTTACATTCAAACCTTAACTCGGTGAGAGTCTGGTCCGTTCAATACGCTTTAGCTAGCCTAGCACTACTATAGTATACCACACTTAATTGAAACCCTATTCATGGAGCATACATCTGCCTTCTCCATCATACCAGTAGGCCGAAACTGCGACATAAATTTGGCAATAACTGCTCAACTACTACGTATTATTGAATATTCTTTCTGCAGCATTCTTACTGACAACTATTCACCCTTTCCCAAATACCGTCGAAGAGGCAAAATATTTTCGATCGCTTATACTTAACGATGAAAATTATCAACTCGCTTTGATTCATTTTTAAGTTGTAAGCGTTTTTGGATTCGGACTGTAAAGATTACACCCAAGTGGACAGCATATCATTTACACGACAGAGAAAAAATATTGAAAAATACGCTCTCTAGTTTTTATTTTAAAGTGGTATAAATCTTCCGCACTGGGAAAGTTTTACACGAAGTCACATTACGTGATCAGCGAAGCACATGGCATGAAATACGTAAGAGTTTACGTGGTGTTTGTAGCGCGTGTGAACGCAGTAATTCAGTTTGTATTTGCTTTTAGTTGATTATTTCAAACTTTTTTTTTAATGTAAGAGGAAACTAATCAATTTAACACGCTGCCGATACAACACAGAGTCTTCTAAATTTTACGTCGCATGCTTCGCTGACCACACATCTTGACGTCATATGAAACAAGCTCATAGCGTAGGATTCAAACTGTTGTAAAATAAAAACTAGACCACATTTTTTCATCGTTGTTTTAACCTTAACGAGTAAAAGAATTTATTTTCTACCAACCTGGTGGCGTCCGTATCTTGGAAAGAATCTATTCTTAAAACAGTTCTCACTTCGCAAAAGCTTATCACGTGTTATTAAACAAGTGGCGGAGATTATAGCATCAAAATATTAACACCATACTGATAACGATTGATGTCAATTTCAAGTTTGATAGAGACTATATTTGGTATGTTCTAATCTAAGCTGTTAAAATGGCTAAAACCATCAATTCCATAGACTACTGACTCAATACTGATTAAAACCTTCCTTGGTCTGACGCGACGACGTAAACCGCTGTAACTGAGCAAAACATGAAATAAATCAAGAAAATTTTTTAAAATATTCACTGTAGTTCATTTTTTTAAATCTGTAAAGACAATTGAAACCCCTGGAATGTTTCTATGGACTCGAGGTTAGAAGCCACTCAAATCCAGTAGTCAGGTGGATATTAATAGTGATGTCATAATTGTGTGAACCCTTGTCATACCAAATGAAAAACTCCCAACGTTATGACACAATATTGAAAATAATTGCCCAACCACTAAAAGTCATTAAAAACGTCTTTGTTTTGTTCGCTTCGTTGAATTGTTGCTTCATCAACTCGACATGGATTGTTCTAGATCCATGATCGTTTGTCGGATGCTGGGTACCAGGTTTGGATTGACAAGGGACAGATGAAAGGAAATATCTATGAGAAAATGGGGGAAGCAGTCGAGAATGCTCACGTGGTTCTGATGTTCCTTTCTCCTAACTACGAGACCAGCGAAAATTGTATAAGAGAATCTTTACTCACAGCTGATATGGCAAAATGGATCGTCCCAATTCGAGTCCTTCCTGATGGATACCAGCTTTCAACCAGGCTTCGTGAGTATGATAGTCAACATTAAATGTTCATAACTCATAAGTTCAAACGTTTCCCTTTGCTATAAATATATTGAACTTATCCTTACTTGACTAAGAATGTAAACAAAACAATTAAGTTAAACACATAACTTAAAACGTCGGTTTATTGCTTAGAAATACAAGCTTATATGACAGACTGAAGAATATTATCAACCGTAATAAACTGCCTGAACCTGTCCATCCAAGCAATAAACTCTCGTCATTTTTATACTTGACTAAAGATTGCCTTTTCTTATTTTAATATTTTTTATTTCGTTCCCGTGGTGATCTCATTCCTGTGGAGAAATTGATGTGGTCGCCTTTTATTAGGAGTTAGTTATTCCTAAAGTTTTTGATCAGGTATTTCTTGCCGGTTTTATGATTGCAACGTTTCATAAGCTGCTCATTTCAACATTTTGCTAACTGTTATACCAATGTTGATAACTACAGGTTTGAGGACAGCAGGCTTGACCTACTACAACTTCAACAAAGGATCCCTTGATGACAATTTCAACCAACTTCTTCATGAGATAGGTGAGTTTCGCCTTGAAATATTACTTTCTTCAAATTTCCCAGATACTTTGTACATATGGCCAACTCAAAACCACAACTTCTTGTGGATTTATTTAAATTGTATATGGAGGACACTACGACCTAAACTGTAAACAGTCTTTGTAGAATAATGAATCATCGACTCGGTAGATGTTGATAATAGTGGATTAACAATATTTGTGCATGTGGATACTATTATTTGATGATGACAGGATGACTACTTTAATCAGTATATGCTTGAAAATATTCATCAACTACTTTCGTTTGGATTTTTATCTTTTCTGTTTTGTTTCAGAATACATTGCTGGTATCGAAATGACAAGAAAAGTGGAAAATAAACTTCATAAAAAGAAAATTGCAGAAACTCCCGGTAATAAGTTATTTTAAATCTGGTGACAATATTTTTAAATTAATAATTCTGTTAACAACTAAACAACTAAAACTCAAACTGATTCACCAACAAAAACTAACAAAGTCCTTTATCACTTGGGAATAAATTTCATTGATATCTCAATTCAAAGGTGAATATTTGCCCTACATCGTAATTGCTGACCCCAGAGAATAAAGTATAAATCATCATTTACCAAACTTTTCCACCAAGATAACAAAGTTCGATGAAAAACGACTAAACTACTCAAGATTTTTTTCTAAAACGGGTTCATGCAGACGTTTAGTTTTCATTAAAAACATTTCTATCTAAGTCTTTGTTTGCTTTTTTCTTGATTTAATTTGAATTAATTCGGCTTCCTTTCAACTTCCACCACTACACAGATGTTGGTTGTTGTTTAATAGATTGTTTAATAAAAGGAAATGGGCTGTTTAATCTCCCCCCTTCTTGTCAAGCGTTATGCTGATGACGCAATAAAAGAAGCTTGATTTGATGCAAATATCGTTTTGATTAAAATAATCCTTCCATCCCGTGTTCTTCGAATCCATTCGCGTATCGACTTTATGATAAAAGTTTCACATGCGCCTGTGTTAAACTCACTAATGCTGCAAAGGTGGAAACTACGAGGAGATATTTCAATTAATGAAAACTCCAACCGTGGGTACACGATTTGCTCACAATCAAAGCTATCACGTCACTATTGGACACCTACAACCCGCTTAGCTTCTTTGACGTTGATAATAGCAAGAAGGAGAAAGACGCATATCTTACACATTACTTCGAGTTAATCAAATTCTAGTTCGTGTTTTGGTGACAACGGAGTTAATGATCTTTCAGCGTTTGCTGTAATTTCTTTAACAGGTCAGTCTGATGAGATACTTATGATTGGTGGATACAAGTTCCCACGAAGTGTTGTCAAGTTCAACACCAAGACAAAGCAGTGGAGTGACATGCCGGTGTGTTTGCGTTTTAAATACTTGGTTTTACAACAAGGAAAGTCTTTATACTGTCAAAGACATACGTCCTTTTTTCACAGCATTGTGGCACTTACAAAAAAGTTAAAATATTTAATATTCATATAACTATGTTCATCTGCTTGGTCATGACCAGTTCTAACCCTAGAATAGGTCGCATCTTTTTGTCAAAAACACCTGGCACAGGCAGACGTCCCCAACAGGAAATAAAACTAAAATAAACCAGTTTTCCAAAAGTTTGAAAAATGGCGAGAATTGTCGAAATTAAAATCAAAGGTCCAAATGAAACGACTGTGTGGAGGCAAACCCATGTTGCTGTTTGCTCTAGATCCATTGACCTCCACAAGCCACTCAGGCGTTTCCAGTTTAAACTTTACGTTTTGATGCGTGTTTGATTTTATCTTTGCATCAAGACATGTTTTCTCCTCAACTTCGCCATTTTATTATCTTCACCATTTCATTTTTTGAGTAGGTCAGCTATGTCCAACTGAAATAGCTTAATGGGTTCAAAAATTACGTCACTAGTTCAATCGGGGTGGCACATTGCCAACATTAAATAACTTACACTTCTAACCACACAAACACAGCACTAATTACACGCACAATAACGGACGTTATGACACGCAAGCAATTTGTACATGAATAAAACAATAATCAACGGCACACTTTCGTACACATATACACTTTCATACATATTTCATACACGTCTATTTCATCCTCATACACACATCACTTCACATATAATACAACGATACCAACGATACCAACGATACCAACGATACCAACGATACCAACGATACCAACGATACCAACGATACCAACGATACCAACGATACCAACGATACCAACGATACCAACGATACCAACGATACCAACGATACCAACGATACCAACGATACCAACGATACCAACGATACCAACGATACCAACGATACCAACGATACCAACGATACCAACGATACCAACGATACCAACGATACCAACGATACCAACGATACCAACGATACCAACGATACCAACGATACCAACGATACCAACGATACCAACGATACCAACGATACCAACGATACCAACGATACCAACGATACCAACGATACCAACGATACCAACGATACCAACGATACCAACGATACCAACGATACCAACGATACCAACGATACCAACGATACCAACGATACCAACGATACCAACGATACCAACGATACCAACGATACCAACGATACCAACGATACCAACGATACCAACGATACCAACGATACCAACGATACCAACGATACCAACGATACCAACGATACCAACGATACCAACGATACCAACGATACCAACGATACCAACGATACCAACGATACCAACGATACCAACGATACCAACGATACCAACGATACCAACGATACCAACGATACCAACGATACCAACGATACCAACGATACCAACGATACCAACGATACCAACGATACCAACGATACCAACGATACCAACGATACCAACGATACCAACGATACCAACGATACATACATATTTCGTACACATACACTTCACAAATAATAGGATACCAACACCAGGGCCGCACAACACGTTCAAAAGGGCCGCATGTAGCCGACGAGTAGGACATAGCTGTACTAGGTGGCTCTTTCAGTGCAAATTTAAATTGCTCCTGAGTGTGTTGAATCAATACCGGTTTGTTTTCTTGTTAAATGAATTGTTTGAAATGAGCAATATGATTATGATGTCATAGACATATACTTATTGTGCCAGAGAATTGCGATACCTGGAAATGAGTTGAAAGCAAAGTTTGTTCCTCTGTGTCTGTGTGGGCATGGCCCAGTGTGACCCAAGATAATATCGTTATGTTTTCTGTCGGTAACAATTGGCTCGGGCAGATTTCTCTCATAAGTAAAAATAAAATAAACTTTTATTCAGGAGATGAACAGATCAAATTTGAAATGAAATATTTTTTTAATTTGTTGTGGTTGCAGAGCAAAGTCATCAAAGCAATTAATTAATGCAATTATATAAAACAACTAAAGCAAAGCAATTATTACGCAAATGATTAAAAACATGAACAGTGGCGAGAATGATCGAATTTAAAAGAAAAGTGTCCAAGTGAAACGACTGTGTTGAGACAAAACCATGTTTCTGCTTGCACTAGATCAGCGGTCTCCAATCATTTTATACCATGGACCTGTTTCATGCAAACTAATCGTTGCGCGGACCGACAAAGCTGGTTTAAACATATAACAATGAGACAGGCATAAATTTGTTGTTACGCTAACTCAAGTTCATCCTTATACGGTGTTATTTCGAATTTACTTGAAAATTTTCATCTGACGTAACTGTCTACTTTTAACAACTTGCTTCGCCTTCATAACAAACACTCAGGTTTTTGTTGAAAAATTCCGCGTCAAAAACTACGGAAATTGTAGAAAAAGCAGAATCGAAAACCGTCGAAATGCGCTCAGAGAAAGCAAAACTCCATCAAAGCTGCTCGTCTTGCTCTTGCCATTGTGAGACCATTGTCCATTGTCGATGTACCATTGTCTAAGATCATTCTTTTGTCACAATTTCTATTGTTACAAATACCAGTAATTGACCTTTGGTGCCCGGCAAGATGCTCATGCACTTTCAAATTTTACCTCTTAACGTAATCGGGGCAAAATAGAATCGACAGAGAAGCAACAATATATTGCCACATTAAAGTATTTTAATTATCGCGACTAACCATTTTATTTTAAAAGCAAAAAATTCATTTTGAATTGGCAAGCTGCTAAGAAGAGTAAAAGTTAAAGTTATGAGCTAACAGACATTCCTTGCGGTCGTGGAATGCGGTTTCTTGATCGAATCGATTGTTATGAATTCTCCCCTGCAGAAAGTTTATACTTGTGTTATTATGTGCCACTGTACAATCCTCTCAATCACAAAACTTTATTGACCATGTCCATGTCCATGGGCCATTATTTATTCATATTGTATTGTTACCCGCAGATAGGTTTTGTACCTAAGTCTGACCAGGCCAACTCCATAAATAACACCATATCTTAGTTTAGTTGATAATGTTAGTAAACTCACTTCAGTTGATGTTGACTTTATGCAATGATGATTCATCATACAGGATACAAACATTGCTCGGACTCGGCCATCTGCTGTGAATTATAATCAACAAATTTTATTGATGGGTGGTTATGAATGTGGTTCCGGTAACAACCTTAACGCTGTTGAGATGTTGGACTTGAATGATGAGAATCCAAAGTGGGATAGCAACTTTCCTTCTATGGGAGAAGAGCGATATGCATTTGCATCAGCGTTATTGAATGGTAAGTTATTATGACGTGTTAGTTTAAGTTCATGCAATTAATAGACAGTGATGTTGGGCAACCGCTCTTGTCGCTCACGCTCACGCTCATCGATGAAAAAAACGTTATTTGATCTTACCTTGTTTTATAATGATATGAAGATATGTTTCGGGGACACTTGCCACAAATGATTAATAGACGATTTGAGTGTTAAGAAGCTTCTACGATTGTAGATGCCGATGTTTAACAATTTAATATTCTTCACTTTCGAACAGTGTTTCACGTAATTGACAATAAGTAAAACACTTAGGCTATGTAATTACGTAGCGGAACTGCTATTACGAACGTTTGGTAAATATTATTATAATTAGTTATTACGCAACCTACTTTTTGGTATGTTATGCCCACAAAACATCGATAACTATTTTTTAATCTGCATGTACTGTCTGTGTAAACGCAATTGAAATGCGTGCGATATCTGCACTCGGCTCCTGACCCACGTTGCCGTTTTCCGAAACCGGGCAATTGCAGATTGTATTGTGACGTAATAACCATCCTTTGATAACTATTGTTACGACAAAAATCGTGTATGGAAAGTATGGCAGGGTCGCTGTTACACTGTTAAAATGATATCACACTGCACGAAGCCCAGTGGAAATATCGCTTTCTCATCTCTTGCAAAAGTAGATCATAAGCTATTAGGTTGGGAAAATGTTTGTAAAAAAATAAGTGAGATTAATAAAGACCACAATAAATAACCTTTAATTACATTTCAACTTGCTTGTAACATAAGGAAGACAAAAAGAAGATTTTTCTGGTGACAGCCATCGAAAAAAAACACAAATTTTGCGAAATTGAAAGTCAATATTAAGCAATTAAATTAGTTGTGATATAAACTTGCTTTGCCAATATACAACAATGATATCATAGTATTACAATAAAACAACTCGCGCGCTAGCAGGAAAAAATACGTAATTACTTACGGTCAAGTAAATCAGGAAATTAAATGTTCGAGTTACGTGCAACACTAATTTCAAAGCATATATCGATTAAATTATAAAAATAACCGCAACGTGAAACAAATTACGACACCAGGATGACAACTCGGCTCATTGTTGTCAGCTTCAAAAACAAAGCATTTATATCGAACTTCCATAACATGGTTCTAACGTGCTGCTGTGCTTTGTTGCGTATTATGTTGTTTATTTTTCGCCATGTGGAGCAAAAAAAAAAGAGCGACAATAAGTTATTAAAATTATACCACATGAAACAAATTACGACGCCAGGATCAAACTCGACTCGTTGTTAAAGCGAATAACTATAAAGTGAGCTCAGTGGTTGCTAAGCTCGTGGTTCGGTTCCGACGTTGAAAAAAGACCGACGTTCTCGAAATCGATCCTAAAAAATAGGAGCGCGTTCGTGCCCACCTCTGACAGACAGTAATGGTGGTTGTGATGACTGTTAGACCACACAGGGCTCGCACTTTAGATTTTAGACACCAACATCAGCGTAGCTGTAATTTAACATTGATGTTAACACTTTAGGTCTAGACACTAACATCAGCGTAGTTGTAACTACATCGCTCGATTTAACATTGGTGTTCGATGCAGCAGAATCCAACTACGTTGAGTTTTCATGTAATATGGATCAGACGAGTGCATAAATATGTTTGATTTCATAATTGTAAATGTGAGTTCATAATTATAATTCTTTAATTAATGCTGGGTAATTTTTAAATGAAAGTGACTACTTCGTTATAAGTAGATCACACAGCCTGTTGTTAAAGATAGGCGGTTAGCTTAGGACATTGCTTTTCAATCCCTGGATCGCAACCTCCAGTCATTTGGCTGAGTCACCATACAAGATTCTGAAGTCACGTTTCATGGCGTAGAATTATTTTAAGCAATTATTACAGCTCGAAGCATAATATACGTTACGTTAAACAGAAAAGCGCCGGCATTTGCTTTACCTAGATTTCGTTATTATAACTTATAGTTTATTCATTACCTAACAATAGGAATTGTCACGCGCAGTAATCGTTGGACACTTGCCAACTAAAAACCTAAGTAATTTGTGGGAAACACTGTAAAGAAGTAATAGCACGTTGTCAAAGACACAATGCAGTTTATAAAATGTGTGACTGTTGCTGCTGACAAGACACTTTTATCTTTGTTGTCTTATGTATTGCCATATCGCACATTTTAATTGTTATAGTTTTTAAACGAATGCGAATAACAAAGTTGATGTCAGAAAACCACATTTTAATTACGACAACTGTAGACAAACTTCCTCATTAAGTTTCTTGCGTAAGTTTCCAAACTTGCGTTCATTCATTAGAAGCACTGTAGTATGTAAGAATTTCCCACGGTAGAAATAGGTGCGGCGTATTAGCCCACAGCTGCTTTTTGGGCTTGCATAAGTGGGCTTATATGTCTACTGTACTATTGGGCTACTGTACTACTGTACTATTCATCTGATTGTGTCTTGTAGGTCTTGTTTATTGTGCTGGTGGTTACAATGACACTGGTAATCTATCATCATGTGAAAGTTACAATCCTGAAGAGAGGAAATGGTCTTCGATAAGAAACATGAATGAAAAGCGAAGTGCGCATGCATTGGTCAGTGCACGAGGTGAGTTTGTTATTTTGATGTTTGAAGTAAACTTTTGTCAAAGTTTTCGAAGTAAATTGAAAGATGCCAATCACCAATCGTTCGTTTCCACATCGATAAAATCATACTGGCAACTACCCCGTGACCGCAGTATACGTGAAGCAGATAGGCCTACTGACGTTCTTATTCGCATATTTTATATGATATCGTTCATTGTTACGTCACAGGTCCACTTTACAACGCAATAAAGTGCACATCGTCGCTATTTTTTTACTCTCATTCGTGTTCATGTTTTTTTTTGTAATTCCTTGATATGCGTTCTTACGAGCACTTGATCCTCAGAGGAGTCTAGACACTTGAATATACTCCTAAAAGTTTAATTAAACATAGCTGCTTGGCGTTCATCATCACCATTACATAGTTTGCTGGCAATAACACTTTTTACTTCTTAGCGCTTTTAATCGAGTTCAACTCGTTTCATGAGCTCACTTCTCTCCAGTGTTTCCAACCCGGGTTTTTCTGACCTTTTCTACGACTCGAAATTCGCTGATCACAGAAGTTCTCTCATGTCGTTGAGTCTTTATGTTCAGGTTTATGCAAAGTTCATGACAAAATTTGACAACCAAAATGTTTGTTAGAGTAAAAGAAAATTGCCGAACTAATGGAATTACGCAAAGTCGAATTAACCGAACTTGAAAACATGAAAGTATTCACAATTCTGCCAGGATCGACAAAAATGAATTAACGAATTGAACGGATACGAATTACTCAAGTTCGAATGTATTAAAATAATGTTGATTTTACCTTAATATTGAGTTAGTTTTCACAAAAACATCCGCTTTTCTCTAAACCCTAAAAAACAACCGGGTTTGTCACTTACACCCAGAACCCGGGTTTTGAAATTTCGACCCTAATTTGAAAAACTACTTTTGTCTCGTTTAAAACGTTTTAACAAAAAAAATTCAAAGCGAGTTCACGCTGCTTGGTCGTGTCAAGTGAACTCGTTGACGAGCTTGGAACAGGTCCAGACAATTTACGTCAATACCACAATATGCTAATAACTTGATTGGTTTTATCTAAAAGGGAAATTCATGCATAGGCTTAGACACTTACTTGAGATAGTATCCTCAAAAGATTTAAATAAGTTGCCCTAAACCAGTAACATTCATATCGCATTGCGGGTACTCATTTGTGCGTAGGTCGTCGTCCTGACACGCGTCGTTGACTTAACTCGAGTCATTTAGACTTACTTATGTAAAAATATTGTTGACGTGTCACAAACAAAAGCGCAGAAACAATTGATGTGGTCTTTTGTGTCCAAGAGTGTAATCGACGCAAAACGCAGCTCAGCTGAAAATCCAGCTGTTGGTCACGTGTTAAATGTTCCATGATGTCAAATGACAGTCTGCGTGACGTCACAGATATCGAACTTCCCAGAAATTTCTAAATTTGGCGTCTGGAATTGTATTCCATGTATTTTTAAACAAATTTATGAAAATCAGAAGAAGATAAAAGAAGCAACGAGAATTAGTCAAAGAATCTCTGTAAAGGATTTGAATTATTCTTTATAAAGTGCTGGAGCAATTACGCTCGAATTTCAAGCACAAGTGACGTGTTTGATTGATTTATGGTTTATTTTGAAAGGTTTGCTTTATGCGCTTGGAGGATGGGATCATGGTGCAACAAACACAGCAGAATGTTATGATCCACGAAGCGGAAAGTGGGAATATATCCCACCGATAAAAACCAGCAGATTTGGATTAACTGCTGTTGTATTAAACAACGAAATATACGCGATAGGTGAGTCTTGCTGCAAGTGCAAATATCTTTCAAATGTTTAAGGAAGTTTATGACTTGTCATGTTCTTTAAATCAATTAAATCAGGCGGATATGACGGTTCAAATCGTCTCTCTTCTGTTGAAAAATACAACCTGGACACGAAAACTTGGATTGATGTTCCATCTATGAATGAGGAAAGATGGGGTGGATCAGCTTGTGTAGTGGATGGCCTTATATGGGTGTTTGGAGGGTGAGTAATTATATGCATAGGTAATTATAATTATTACACCTAATCACATTATTTTTAATTTATATTATTTAATTAATGTATTATATTATGAAAAATTTACTTTTACTAAGACCTTAATGTCTGATGCAGTGATTGCCAACCTGGGGTCCATGAACCGCTAGACTAGATGAAGGTGAAGGTCATGATGAGTTTTGGGAAATGAATTTAAAAACTTTGTTTCATTATTATGCTCAGTTAAGCTACGGCTCCAACAATGACAGTTTAAAATTCCAGTTTTAATTTTCTTAGTAACAATTTTTTAATGTAAATTACAACTGGTGGAGCCGCTCAATTACCAGTGTTTTAAAATGAAATTCCAAAAGTGATATTTTGAGGTAAAATATCATCACTGAAATAATTATCACATCAAAGTGATAACTAAAATTGTCAATTGTTAGCTCATAATGATATTCACTTTATCAACATTTGCAACAGCACTCCAGCATACAGAATAGATCATTCGTATAGTTAGAGACATGGAGAGTGACAGTTCTTCAAGCAACGAGGAAGAATGTTTAGCTGTAATAGCCGTTGCTCTGACATACAGACAAAGAAAACACAGAGTGTGGGTTAGAAATGCGCTTAGGAAAAAGGATATGAGCAGCTACAAGCTTATTAAAGAACTCGCTATTTGAGTTAAAGAAATGTACATTCGATATATGAGAAAGAGCTTTAGTCGTCCTTGTCATCTAGTTTTAAGAAAAAAGACCATTACCAATACGAATTTTTAAATCTTTACCGAAAAATCCAGTGATAGTTTTAAATTACTACTGGTGGAGCCATAGCTTTATAGTGGCAATAGCAGTCTTCGGAAATGTTTTAATTGGGCACAAAGACAATATTGTGAAATGTTTGTTGGTCATTATGACATCATAGAGCATTTTAACAATTATATTATTGTCTTACCAGCAAATGCAATCTCCACATAACTAGCGAAGTGTTGGGCAGTCTGCTATGATTAGGCAGAAGAGTTGCTGCAGTAGCTTTTAACCAATTTGGTTCCTAACTTAATCTCAGCCTCAGAATAATTCAAATTACGCGATAAAAAAACTAACTAAACATTATTGACCTGATGAGATTTTGTGTGGTTTCCCTTAAACGATTGTTTTACGTTTATGTCAAACGTTTGAGTTCTGCCAAAATTTTAACTAAAGACACTGATAAAGAACGGGATTCGATAAATGGTCACAGTGATTGACCTGAACTTCGGTTGCAGCAGGTGGCTAGGGATCAGGCTGGAGTGATGTCTGGACCACATTGTTTTGTAATCGTCTATTGCAAAGTGGATTGCGTAGTTTATTTATTATGGTTAATATATTCTGTATAACATGCTTTCTAATAGTTAACTTGCGTATAACCTGGTACAGTTATTATTTTGATTTACTCATCGTCTATCATTTGTGTTTAATAGTTTACTTTATATATTTTATAGGAAAGATGCCAAAACAGTTGAGTTCTATGATCCAGCCGCCAACAAATGGCAAGTAGCATCCTTCATGGACAGGGAACGAGATTGTCCTTGCGTCCTTTCCATCTGAAGTTTTGTTGGATTTTGATTTCTTCATCTGGATGTGTTTGATAGTTCATTTAATTTGTTTCGTGATCCGTCGAAATACTTTTTGTCTTCATTATTTTATTTGCTAATTTTGATCAGTAATTGTCTAGCATTTGATTTTGACGTCATCAAAGCCATCATTTTCAAATTTGATGTTTTGTCTTTGGGAATTCTTTTACATCGTTTCCGTCAGCTTAACATTTTTTGATCAAAGTTCCTCATCTTAAACTACTTGTTTTATACAAAACAATATTTGATTTCAATTAAATGTATTTTCTGCTCTTATCGTCTGTCGTTTTAATTTATTAAGTTTATTCCAGTATATCTTTGAATTTCCATCTATACAATGTCCCTCTACCTTGGTTGTCTCAAAAAATGAAATTTTTTTAAATATGGACTCATTTCTTGTTGACATTGATCGAATATTTCCATTTTTACCCGAAGATTATTTCGTTTTCCTTTTTTAACCCTTATCATAAATTTTCTTAAACTTTTGCCTGTTATTGGTTGCTTTCCTCACATGACGTTATTATTATTAGTTTAATTATTTCGATTCTGTGTGAATTGTTTGATTATTGTAGCGTGTCATCGTGATTTTTTTCCAATTCATTTTAACATCGACCTTATTAAAAAAATGATAATTTATGCCTGGACGTCATACACTTCAGCAATAGCAACAGTAATAATACAAGCACCAGATTACATTTGATACACTTTAAACGGTAGTTCAGCACTTTCAAACATTTTCCCTTTCATATTAAGTTAATCAATCATTCAAAAGTTATAATTAACCAATATACTACAGTATCCATGCATGTGGAGGTTATCTGCTTTATAATAAAACCGATTAGTTGCTGGGCAGTGAAGTGAACATTCCTCCTTTCAAAATCCATGACTTTTCTCCACAAGCGCCAGATGAAAGCATATCATGGTTTGCATTCAGTCACTGGGCATTAGGCCAGCCAACATTGGTTGGTGTTGAAATGATTAGGATTGCTTCTCATGTGCGTCATTGCAGTAGTCAAGTCAATATATGGTTTGACCCCAAAAAAATTCCTACAAGAGATTTTTCAACGGTTTTTTGTAGTATTTATCATCAAGAATAATATATTAAAAATCTAAGAGAATCAGTTCAGTGGAAAGTTGTCATTTTCAAGATGGCCGCCAAAACAGTATAATAACAATAATTCACTTAATATTCATGCTAGAGCCCTAACTGTAACGTACAAATTATATGATTTGTGATAAGGACTTATATGAACTAAAATTCCAATTGCCTCGGGAATCGAAATTCCGGACAACTTGATGATTGTGTGTTTGGCCTCGTGTTCTCGTCGTAAATTGCTGTAATTATAGTCGAGGCCGTGTTGTGAGGCCCAGTATTGTGTTAGCCTAACCATGAGGTTTGCATGCAGTACGTTGAGTAGTTGTCAGTGAACATGTTGTGATTCGTAAACTGATTAACCATGTGATTGAGACCTATTTTATTGTTATCTACGACTAGGCTACATTGTTGTACTGTACTTTCAGATGCTAAGTAACCACCTGGGTTCAGTATTTGTAGAAATCACATGTACGTTACCATAGACTATATCGTTACAACTGGTCAATATAAAAGCTGCAAGATTACGTGTGCATTTCTATTTGAATAAGGTGGAATTCAGGCCTTGTTGGCCCAATCAACTATAGGTGATCGGCTTCTGTAAATTTGCCGGTTACATAATTTCTACAATAGAACCCTTGCGGGTTTTACACAATATCTACGAGAGCCCGTGTTGGGCGTGTACGTATATTTCGGGTTGAAATCTTTACTGGCGTGGGCATTGTGTCCTCCCGTGCTGTGCACCTGTTGAGGTAACGCGTGACTATGAACAATATCACTGGAGTTGAAGATGTGCCAGGGGTAAGGCAGGAGCCACAATCTGATGATATGGAAGGCTACCTCAGTAAGCAGCTGATATCACTTAAGCAAAGGAGGAGCGGACTGATGGGTGCAGTCACCAAATTACAGAAGAAGCTAAACGCACTGATTGCCAACCCGGCAGCAACACACCCAATGGTGGCCGAGGTAAAGGATAAATTGGATGAAAAACTGGCAACATGTCTACGAACCTGCCAGGACTACCTCCACAAAATCCCACAGAATGATAAACATGATCAGCAGCGCACCGAGGCAAGTGAAAAACTACACCAAATGAAGGAAAGGCAGCGGGAAGCGGATGAGGAGTATACGGTATACACTCGGCAGTACAACGTGGACGCTTCAACTCGGCGTTCTTCGGTGTCGGCTCCGTCTTCCAGGGCTAGCTCCTGCTCAAGCGCAAGAAGGAAGAAACTGCTGCAGGCTCAAATTGAGGCAGAAGAAGCAAGATTGGAGGCGCAGCTGGTGTTTGAGCAGGAGATGGTTGAAGCTAAGGCCGAAGAAGAAAGACTTGAGGCTGAAGCAAAGGCCGAAGCCAAAAGACTCGAGGCCGAGGCCGAAGCCAAAAGACTCGAGGCTGAAGCAAAGGCCGAAGCTAAAAGACTCGAGGCTGAAGCAAAGGCCGAAGCTAAAAGACTTGAGGTAAAACAAAGGATCCAGAAGAAACAAATCAGTTTGAAAATTGCAATGTCTCGGGCTGAGGCAAGTGTAAAAAGGGCAGCCATGGAAGCTGAATATGACGACGACATGCTAAATGCCTCGAGTGTGGGAAGTGCAAGATCCAATACTGAAGCAGAGAAGTTTGGTTTTGTTCCAGCAAGTTTGGCGAAGCCTAGCACGTCGTACGGAAACCCATTTCAAGTTACTTCAAATGAACTGACGATACATCAAGTCCCCCATGCAGAAGAAACACCAACAGCAGATGAAGCAGGCAGGATGTCACGTTTAAGACCAACTGCCAACGCCTTTACTCCCACAGGATACAACGAACTAGATAAGGGAAACACCTGGAGGAAGGATATACCTGTGGCACCAACAAAGATAGCCGCAGGCCAAAATAAACTGCATGCTCGTTCCAGACCACTTGACATGTTCCAGGAGGGGCCCATATCTCAGTCTGCACCATCGGACCATCAACGTGACATGATGATGTTGGTTGGCATGATCGAAGAAAATCGATCGATGATGCGAAGATCAACCTTGCCAAGGAGGGAGTTGGAGAAGTTCGAGGGCAACCCCTTGCATTATTTCGTGTTCATAAAAGGTTTCAAGGAGACAATTCAAAGCCACATTGCTGATCCTGCTCAACAGCTACGGTATCTTATTGACATGTGCATCGGAGAAGCACATGAAAGCATTAAGGGATGCATTTGGGTTGACCCGCCTGAAGAAGGTTTGCGTCAGGCCTTTACAGTATTGGAGGATTTGTTTGGTAGGCGCGAAGATGTTGTTGCGGCGCACCTCCAGTCATTGTTTCAAGGGCCACAGCTGAAGGGAGATGAGAAAGATCTCCGTAAACTGTATAATGACATGTCCAATTGCAGGCGAGTGCTTGAAGCATGGGATTATGCTGCTGAGCTTGATAGCTACTCCACATTGAAGCAGATCTTCAAGCGGCTGCCATATAGAATGCAGGAAAGCATTACCCATAAAACAAACAGACAAATAAAGATGGGCAAAAGACCGACCTTTGCTCATCTGCTTGGATTCATTGAAGAGAAGATGCACGCCTGTAACAACATATATGGACGAACCATGGCCAGAGCCAAGGAAGAAGAAAAAACCAACCGTGTGCCCAAGACACGGAATCTGAAGACATCTAGGTCGTATACCTCTCAAGCAGCCGTTGAAAGAAGTGACAAGAAGGTGGATAACCTAGAAATCTCCACCAGAAGGTCGAACAAGAATTGCATTGTTTGCCAGGGAGAACATCCCATTTGGAGGTTTGACCAATTCCAGAAGAAATCTATTCAAGACAGACGCCGTCTTGTTAGAAATAGTGGACTCTGCTTCAACTGTCTTGGAGCAGGGCATCGTAGCACTGATTGTAAAATGACGAAGAAGTGCAAGACGTGCAATAAGTTGCACCACTCATTACTGCATGTGTATATGCAGTCAACATCTGACGGGGAGAAGCCTAAAGAGGAAAAGGATTCTACTGATCCAGTTAAACCTGTGGAATCCTTTGGGATCGACACCAACCATCATGGTGCAAACAACGTTAGACTGAAAGTGGTCCCTGTCAGAGCATGGGGCCACAACATGCGTAAGCCTGTTGAGTGCTATGCATTCCTGGATGAAGGATCAGACACTTCATTCTGCAGCGATCGTCTTTCCAAGCAACTTGGGTTACAAGGACCCAAGGTCCAGTTGCATATCTCATGCATAAACGGTGAGGAGTCACAACAAAGTAAGATGGTTTCACTTAGCATTCAGGGTCTGAGTGGAACGGCTGTCATTGATTTAGAAGAAGTCATGACACTTTCATGCTTGCCCAAACTTAAGGGAAGCATACCTTCCAACAAAGATGTGACACGATATCCTTATCTTGAAGGCCTGCAATTTCCTGCCATACCTGCTGGTGGAGTGGAGTTGCTCATTGGGGCCGGTGCAAGGAAAGCACACGTCATTCATGCGGTCAGGGAAGGAGGTGCCAATCAGCCAACAGCAGTCAGAACTGGGTTGGGATGGACACTGGTTGGACCAGAACCTGCAACTGAAGACAGAGCCTTTTGCCAGGTCAACTACGCTCGTTGCGACAATCACATCTTGCATGAGCAAATGCAAAGTATGTTTGATCATGACTTTGTGGAGGATGAAGACTCAGAAGATCTTTCTTACTCCGTCGACGATATTCGCGCCATGCATAAACTGAAGTCATCAGTTCAGAAAAAAGATGGACGATACCAGTTGGGACTCCTATGGAAAACCGACAATGTCACCCTGCCATACAATCGTTTTCTGGCTGTGAACCGATTGGCACATTTGAAGCGCAAGCTTGAGAAAGACATGAGCTTGTTTGACCAATACAAAACGAAGATCAATGAACTGCTGCAAGCTGGTTATGCCAAGCCAGTTCCAGAAGGTCAGTCGTGCCCTGCAAAGAGAACATGGTACATCCCTCACCACTGCTTTACTGGAGGGAAATTCAGGGTTGTTTATGATTGTGCTGCGAATTACAAGCTACGGCGTTACGCCATGTGGAAGCACTTTCGCAAAAAGAACATTGTTGAGCCACAAACGTGGAAGGTGGCCAGCAGCTGTTTGCGAGCATACGGAATTACAATGCTAGACATACATGAGCCATTCACAGGACAATACACCTTTAATTTTTACATACACATGTTAACTGTATTAGTTGCCTTACTCTAGCCATTTATATCATTTTCACTGTTGCTTGCATGCTTAGTATTAGCTTGCCAGTTTGATACAATTGATTCATATTGCCTGCCACGGATTTACCATGATAGCCGATGTTAATACTGTACCCACATAATTACCTCTTGAATTGTTGATTGGAATGTAATTGAAACTGTCATCGGCTGTGATCATTGGTAGGATGTTTCTCCTTCACTTACTCATATGTAGCTTATTAACCATTGTAGTGTGATTGTGTTTGATCTTTATTAATAAGTTTTGTGAAAACGTGGTGTTATGTCAATGACCCCTTTTTGGGTACCCGTTATGCCTTGCGCGCTGCCGTCGAATTTGTCCGTGTCTTTGAGAATAACTTCATTCCACTGCGTTATTCTGGGGCCGGTATGTAACGTACAAATTATATGATTTGTGATAAGGACTTATATGAACTAAAATTCCAATTGCCTCGGGAATCAAAATTCCGGACAACTTGATGATTGTGTGTTTGGCCTCGTGTTCTCGTCGTAAATTGCTGTAATTATAGTCGAGGCCGTGTTGTGAGGCCCAGTATTGTGTTAGCCTAACCATGAGGTTTGCATGCAGTACGTTGAGTAGTTGTCAGTGAACATGTTGTGATTCGTAAACTGATTAACCATGTGATTGAGACCTATTTTATTGTTATCTACGACTAGGCTACATTGTTGTACTGTACTTTCAGATGCTAAGTAACCACCTGGGTTCAGTATTTGTAGAAATCACATGTACGTTACCATAGACTATATCGTTACAACTGGTCAATATAAAAGCTGCAAGATTACGTGTGCATTTCTATTTGAATAAGGTGGAATTCAGGCCTTGTTGGCCCAATCAACTATAGGTGATCGGCTTCTGTAAATTTGCCGGTTACACTAACTCTGGCGTCTACCCCTAGGTTTTAGGTAGCAAGGAATTCATTAAAACAATTCAAAATAAAATTAACTCATTAGTTTAATGGAAAGGCTTATATGAAACAAAAACAATAGTGAAAGGCAGTATAAGAATCACACACCACTTGTTAAGTTATTTACATTCAGATACTTAATAAGTCCTGGTCATCATCTTCATCCAGTAATGACTGATTGTACGTATTGTCACAGGCATCAAGTTGGCACTGTCCACATGCTGAGGAACAGGGTAGATTATTCTGCCTACAGCTACACCTGGCAGTGCTACAGGCAGTTTTGCAGTTGCAGTGGATAATGTTCAAGAGGGTGTAGCGGCTTGGGTGGCATTTTTAATACCATTACATCATTTCTTGGGAAAATGTTTTCTAGTTATTGATTGAAGTTTGTGAACTTGTTTTTTGATAACACTTCAACTGTCGTTTGATATTTGGAAACTTGCTTTGAATAACTTCGTGTGAACACTCCTTTTAGTACGTTCCCAGGTTGTTTCCACCTGTGCTGATAAGAAATCTTTATTGTAAATGCCCGATTCTTAACTTTATACTGATAATAATTTCACTACGTGTCAGCTTCAACTACATGTATCTCCCATTGCCCACATTGGTTTCCTCGCTGCACCTGTTCTGAAATTCTGCGTTTTTCTTGACGAACATTTTGACTCCAATAACTTCACGTTTTATAAGCTCGCACTTCTACCAACGAGCAGATACAGATGGAGATATACAGAGAGAGTCATATGAGCTTACTACGCTAGTCATGGTGTTTTCAACTCAATAGGCATCTTATAAGCAGTGGTATTACTATGTTTTTGATTATGCGTAATATTGAGAAAGTGTACAGCACCTACAATAAAAACCTTTTCTTGTAAACTATATTTGTTGTAACATTAAAAGCTTTCGGCTGACAAGAGGTTAGAGTATTCTAACCGCACGCAACAATAGAGTCAGATAATTAATTCAACAGGTAAATTAAGTTTACATAACATAAGTTAAGACATATAAGCTCTGTATCTGCATTAATAAGCTCTGTAAGGGAATCTGGGGCCGCATTGATGTCCGACTCTGTTGGCACAAACTGACTGCCTTCTAGTTTCCAACCCCACCCGCAAGTTTCCATATCACTCTCCTGTCCTAGCCAGACTATTATTTGGTAGTAAACCCTTGGACGCTTTATCTTCCACGCAACTCAGTTTTCTTATTGCCCAACGCTGCCCTCATACTGACAAGAGTATCAGATGCTACAGCACTATCCAAATTTGACTCGCCATTTACTAACGATTCATAGATGTCTTCAGTCTTATCTACAAGTGACCACAAGTTCGGATGTTCATCTAATACTTCATAAACAATCAATTGGTTCAGACACTTAGTGACGAGAAGATGACCACGCAATGCCCGTTGGACGGATTTCCCAGTCATCATATGGACAATAGCGTTTTCTCCATAGACTTCTTCAACAATCCTCGTCAGCTCTGTTCCTGCCGGAAGTGTGCCTATTGCTCCAAGTACGTTTATGAACGTATGGAAACAACCAAGCATTACAACAATTGATTTCAGGTAACTGTTTTGAGGTGCTTCAGCAATGATTTCGGAAGCTTTTCAGTACAGTGACTGCTCGAATGTGATCACTGGTGGAACGTGATGTTTGAAGGCAATATTGGATACATACTCCAATGTGGACAGAATGCACGTTTTATCCCCAGAATACATGTCTATCATTGGCAAAAACACTATCGACGACTGGCCAGGATGATCGTTCCCTTGGTGAAGAATGTGCATCATACCTTGCCAGTTGGGCAGGGTTTGCTTTAAATCGAATGAAAGCTACCACAAAATGTCAATCCTGTCATCACAATCAAAAAATCTGGGGAGATCCCGAAAGAAGATGTCACGACGCGCTTTATTGGCAGAGCAGAGTTGTTTGATTTAAATCCTAGTCTTCTCTGTGATGTTGAGTTGTGATATGTTGTGCCTTGGAATCATACGGTTTGCTTTCTGACCCGGTGTCAAGGCAGCAATCATTCTCATCCCGTGGAAAGTCCCCTTCCCATCCAGGATGATAATATTATGATCAACATTGTCAGCTGCAAATAACAGTGTACTTTCGAGTAGGTCTATGTTCTCTGGAACAATGGGTTCTGACGCTACACAATCAGCTGCATTCTTTTCAAACCTCTGGATTTCTGCGTAAGAAGAATAATATCCCATATTGTGTAAAGTATCAACAAGAAATGTCGACTTGTACAAATGATATCCTTGAACAGCAAGACCAATTTGCAATGGTGCAATCACCGCTTGTGGTCTGACAGCTTGGAAAACAGCTTGGCCAATACTTGCAACATTTTGCTTAGTGTCTTTTCCTACAAATAAGGAAC
Source organism: Clavelina lepadiformis (assembly GCF_947623445.1). Taxonomy (NCBI): domain Eukaryota; kingdom Metazoa; phylum Chordata; class Ascidiacea; order Aplousobranchia; family Clavelinidae; genus Clavelina; species Clavelina lepadiformis. The sequence continues at coordinate 23,872,260 of NC_135244.1, read as the reverse complement.
TCAACAGTGTTCGCAAAGTTTCAGGCAAGTACATTAGAGCAGGACCGAGATTGAGTGCGTCTGTGCTTGGATAGTGATCATTAACAGATGGAACATCATTTTTGATGTCGCTTTTGATAAGCCTTGCCGCAGTTTTAATTATTTCTCTCTTTTGTGACTCTTCATCATCCTCATGCCTTGTTTTTCGGTAATGAGATCGGAGGATTTCGGATGTTTCCTCTCTCATAGTGACAATGTCATGAAGGCCCTGACCTTCAGCTATAAAAATAGATTCACCGTATTGTTTCTGTAATTGGGTTTTCAGATATTGTGATCCATAAGGAAGGTAATCATCATTTGCTAAAAACTCCTTCATTATAGATCTGAGGTCTCTACCGTTTTCTTGTGACGTCAAACGCAGGTAAAAATGCAAACGTGAAGTAAAATCCTCAAATGCAGGCCTAACTTTAAAACAGAAAATGCTAAGACTTGCTAAAGTAAATTATTAAATAATAAAATGCTGAAAAACACAAGATTATTTTTTTTAATAAAAAATGTCAAAAATATTTTTCTTTCTCCTAAATTTTTAATATGTTAATCTTGATGATAAATACTACAAAAAACCGTTGAAAAACTCTTTGTAGGAATGTTTTGGGTTCAAACCATATATTTCATATATTGACCCTACTACAGTGTTTCTTATCATGCAATAAGTTTGTCACCATGCATGCCCTGTGTTGCCTTCCTGCTCTAAGTGCGAGAACATTATTCCAGTGATTTTTGATTTTTTATTATTGTTTAATATCACGTTTTCTGCTGACAACAAAAGCTTATGTTGCCAGTAATATTAGCAATGTCCTATATTTCTCCCACATGACTATAAAGTATCATATTTGAACCTAGTTCCGTATTGATAAATCCATATCGCCACCTGCCCGGCGACCGCAGTATACCTGGAGCCGAGTTCTTATTTGCATTTTGTTACTTGACATCGTCCATTGTCACGACACAAGTTTCTCAACAAGCAATCAACACTCAAGTGTGACGTAGATTCCCATTGTCAATTGCAAAATAATATAATATTATAATATAATATTAATATAGTATGACGTATAGAGGTATAACAAATTGCAAATCGACAGTAAAAAAAGACTAAGTATAATTATGTGACGTCAGTAACTGTGTTTGCATTAGGCCTGCTCACAGGATATATATTTCTCAGAAATTGGTGTAATTTCTAAGCAGCTTGCAATCCTACCGAATGTTTATCCTATTGAAGCGTTTACTCCCGATGTAACTCATTTTGCTAAATCGCAATCGAGAAGAGGCTGTTATTTTGCTGTGTCGACTCCATGTAATGTTGTGTTCTTATATTTAAGAGATAAATGTGGTGCAATAACACTAATGAGAACAGGCTGTATCTGGTATATAGCATAGAGTATATCAGACACACAGTTTAAGTATAACTGGGAAAGGTCTCGCGTTTAATTTGCTTTATTGCATTTTTACATCATAAAGTCGCTTTTAAATGTGACTGAATAATCGAATACTGGTAAAACGAGGTACGGATAATCAAGGAACTACTGCAGTAATACTAATGCAGTGCATGTATGCTGTAACGTGTAGTATACAGTATATGACAACACTAGTAAGTATTTCAAAAAAATGTTCACTACAGAGGTGGAATGGATTAAATTCTTACTAACTTACTGTTTCACAAAAAGTTTTAAGTATTTATTAATTTTTTCTTTGTTGTTGAGAGAAAGTAGTTTGAGTAAAGAAAGTGTTAGAGAAGTCAGTGGTCCAACAATGGCATCGATTATAAACTTCATATACACTTCATGCATAATCCTCACTCATGAAAATGTATATGATGTACTGGAAGCAGCAGAATATCTACGCATTCCAAGTAACTGTTATTAATGCAGCTGATTTTGTGATACTTGTTGTATTTATTGATATAACGCTGTGCATAAAGGTTGCTTGATTTGTGTACCATATAAAAGTAACTTAAACTGTCAACTCTTTAGTACAACTGTACAAAGTTTGGATTTTCATGCCTTTAAAAATACTTTTAAGTAGAATTCGGTTAATTGATTCAGAACGCCGGACATTTAACATTTACAACCAACCTATTTTCGGATGTAACTTTTTTTTTGATCTGATTTATTCAACTTGTAGGCAGAAACAGTCCGTTCATGAGTAGATGTTCCTGATATTCGGGCGGTTTAGGTTCTGGTCTCACCCATAACGCGATCTGTGTTCGATACCTAGTGACGCTACCTTTTTAATGGTATTTGGCAAGGCATTAAACAATGCTTGCTCTTGTGCAGTGGTCCTGGTGAACAGTTCTGAATTTGGTAAATAATATATAAAAATCGATGTAAAATAAAATATTCGACATTAAAACCAAGAAAACCAAATGAAAGAATATAGTTTTGCAATTGGAACTTGGACGATGGCAAGCTTGGTAACTGGAGCTCAAGCGACGAGGGCTCATCGCCGAGTTAAAGTTGTGGAAAGATTTTCCTCCCCCCGAGGATAAAGTTTATCTTACCACACCATTTGTCCATAATTCTCCATGGTTTCTTCTCGGTAAACAGCTCCACACAACTTGTTCAATAAACATTTGGTCATTACCATAATCATAGGCAATTGTTTGAACATTGTTTGAACATTGCTTGAACACAGTAAAGAATAATTTGCGTCCATGAGGAATCGAAAGTGGAAGTATTAAATCTGGTTTTTATAATGGATGATGAATACGAAATTTTCGTTTCCAGCAATTTCGATTTAATAATCAGTTGGTTGTGTGAACCGTGGATGTATTCACTGGATTTAATTGTAATTGCATGAGGTTTTGATTTAAAACTGCATGGTACTTCTATATAAATGAGCAATCATTTCAAAAAAATTTTGAGAAACCTGTAAAATTTGGGAATTTATCGAATATATGTAATTCAAGGAACTTGAATAAACATTAGAAATGAGTGGCTGTTAATAGATTTTATGTCGTAATTAAATGATAGATTTTACTCCTCATTGAATCGGAAGATTTTTTAAGGTTTGAAGCAATTCTACTGGGAATATTTCAAAGCATCTCTCAATGGAGAAAATTGTTTGAAAATTCGATCATATTCAAACCGATACAACATGGGTGATCTTGTTCAAGCAGCTGAAACTTTCATTTCTAAAAATCTGCGAGCAGTTTTGAAAAGTGCAGAATTTCTTCAGTTTGGTGTTGATGACGTCAAGGCTATGCTGAAGTTGGATAGTGATGAAGTAAACTTAGAAAGTTTTTCTTTTGTAATGATTTTTATCCAATATATCATTTTAACGTTTTTGTTTTGATATTTGTTAAATCATTGAGTGAAATTTTGTATTTGCAAGAAGATAATTATAATTAATCTCAAATTTCATGTTAGAATTGTTACACTGCGGTATAATAGTTAAATATCTAGAAGTTGTACATTACCCTGTGCTCTATTTATAAGTGAAAGTGAAGAGGCATTGCTAAAGTTGTCTGTTTTTAAACAAATATATGATATTGTAGGCTGGCTCATATATGCTTGAAGAACTTTGAATAATTGTTACCAGATTTTGAAAGACACTTCTTATCTCGAATAAGATAACGCAATTTAAATTTTCAAATATTGCTAGCAGTTAATATAATTTCGCTATTAAGTTAAGACATTAAATGAAAAAATTATATGTCATTGTTCATACCATCTGCAGTGTTTTGTTTCTTCCACCATTTTTTGACCATTCTTCAGCTTTAGCATTCGTCATATCTTGTAATTAGACGTATATAAAGGTGCCTATGATATCACCCCAGCCTTGATTAAATTTCAGGATTCGATCGATGAGGACAAGTGCAAAAGTGCAGTTGCTTGGGCACTTCATGATTTAGATGATAGACGAAAACACTTCAGTGATTTGTTTCATCTCATTCAACTGGATAATTTATCGAAAGATTTTTTAATAAAAGTTGTTCAAAAGGAGGTAACTTGCTTGAAGTTTTGCACGCAATGCTAACTTCTTTGCATCATCATGCATTGCCAAGTTTAGAATAATTTTTTGAAATAAGTTAAAAAGCTTGTGGAGATTTTCCTTTTATCAAGGTTAACGGCAAGCACATAAACAAACAGAAGAATTTTTCAATAGCATGTAATTGTTCTGTGTGGCAGCAAAAGTTTTTGCAATTTCGCTCCAGGAGTAAAACTACGTTTAACATCACTTTGATGACGTAGCTCATGAAGCTGATAGTGCGAAAATATTTACAATTGTTGGTATCTAATTTTTAGGCTTGTAAATATTAACTGTCGTTGCTCTTTTGTAAACTCACGACTTCACGGGCTTTAATCTTGCAATTGTAACATTATTGCAACTTGCAGTTATTAATTTTTTTCTCCTTAAACTAATTTTATACTAAATGCATGTTTCTAACATGTTTCAATTTTAATTATTTAGAAACTGGTTTGCAACTCCACGGATTGCTTGCAACTTCTTGTGACATCACTCCTTTCTCGAATATGTGATGCTCCAGCGTATGGGACAAAACCAGGTGAGAGAGCGGTTAATAACTTTAATTTTTTTGACATGTGATCATTTTTTATCAGTTGCTGTCGAAGCTATTCATCATAAATCTATGCACTCTGAAAATCAACACTAAATATAATTTTTCTTGTAACTAACTCTGCTTAATGTTTCATGGTTTTGACACTGCATAATATAAAAAAGTAATGATGAAAGTTTTGAAATCAGCTTTGTATTAATATAAGTTAATTCTTTACTAAACAGAATAATGGCAATATCGAGATATTGAACTAATAATATTTAATATACAAAACTATATGGATCACGATGGTAATGATTAAGCGATTAGCGATAGTAGCAACAACAGCAGTTGATTTGACGAATCACTTTTCTCCATAAACCAAAAACTCTTTTGTTTTGACAACTAACACCAAAATGAACTTTGCATGTAACTAACCTTGTATGTTGTTAAGTAGACCAGGATGATAATGCCCAAGTGCCTCATGGTATGAATAACAACAGCTGTAGTAGTAGCTTCGACCAATAACTTTCTGTGATGTAACAATGCTAACAACCAAATACTGCAATATTTATTTTGATCGAAATTTACGTCTTATCCATCATTTTAGTTCTTAGGAGCATTATGTTTTTAATTGAGGCTTTATAATAAATGTTTTAGGTATTTGTATCTTGTTACGACACATTTATCACTCTTAATAAATGAAAGACAAAGTTTCAAATAAATTCTACACAGTTTTCAACTTGCTTGCAGCCAAGCAACTACCTTGCCACAATAGTTGTCCACAGGCTGCAATCGGCCTGTATTTGCTTCATGCTGGTTCTAACGAAATCGAATATTTTTCCAGGTCAGTCTGATGAGATACTAATCATTGGTGGATGGGACTGCCAACAAAGTGTTGTCACCTTCAACACCAAGACAACGCAGTGGAGTGACCTACCGGTATTTTTGCTTTATGAATAAAGTTGTGTTAAGTAAGATCTGTGTTTATGATGTCTTGAACAAATTATAATGTGTACTGCGCTACTGGACGTATAAGAGTAACATCCGTTTATGTCACACCTTTATTGCTGATTAGTAGTTGTTCCAGAAACGACATGCTAATGGCCAAATAAGCTCAAGTTAATCTTCCAGTTGTTTTATTAATTCGACCGTCGGAGCCAGAAATAGCTCGACATTTTAAAGGTGGTCAACACGACAACTCCATCCTGAGTTAACAGTTGAACAAAATTAGATATTTCCGTGAGAGAGACGTACGTTGCTTTTTAAATACATTGTAGACGTTTATAGCAAGAAATGAACAGGATGAACAGCTTAACAGAACAGAGTTAGCAAAGCAAATTGATCAAAGCTATTAAATCGGCGAGAATAGTCGAACTTAAAAATTTACTTTAAACTCAAGTCCAAACTTATATGATATTTTGAAATTACCTGAATATTTTCATCTGGCGTAACTGTCTATTGTTAACAACGTGCTTTGCCTTCTTAACAAATACTCAGAGTTTTGCTAAAATATGCAGAACCGAAAACCGCAGAAATGCGCTCAGTGAAAGCAAAACTCCGGCTTGCTCTGGCCATGGTGAGAAAAACACCATTGTCACAGAGGTTGTTTTGTCACAAATTCAATTATTACAAACAAATGTAAATGACGTTTGTTTCCCAGTGAAATGCTCATCCATGTTCAAATTTTACTTCTATACGCAAGTATTAACTTACTGTAGTTGGGATAAACAAGAAGTGACGGAGTAGCAACAATATGTTGCCACGTTAAAGTGAATTATCGCGAATAACCATTTTATTCCACATAACTTCATTGACATTGTTCAAGGGCCATCATTAATTCATGTTGTGTTTTTACCTGCAGATAGTTTTTATAACTGATTCTGGCCAGTCCATCTCCATTAATAACATCATATCCAGTATTAAGTTGATACTGTTAGTAAATTCACTTCAGTTGATGTTGACTTTATGCAATGATGATTCATCATACAGGATACAAACATTGTTCGGAGGTGGCCATCTGCTGTAAATTACAATCAACAAATTTTATTGATGGGTGGTAGTAAAGCTAGAACTTACTACAACTCTGTTGAGATGTTGGACTTGAATGATGAGAATCCGCAGTGGGATAGCAACTTGCCTTTTATGATTGAAAAGCGACTTGCATTTGCATCATCTCTATTGAATGGTAAGTTATTAAACTATCATAACAATGCAAATACTAACATTAAGGTGGAATCTTTTTATGATGAACTTTATAAGCGTTTTCATGCTTCAGACACATATTTCCTAATGTGATAATTTTGCATATAATAAAAACAATTAGAAGGTAAATTACCAACAAACCAAACACATAAGGTCTGGAACTATACAACCTCTAAACTACACGTCATTTCAACCTCGAAAAATAAGCCAAACAGCAAAGCATTGCAGTTAGAAAAACAAGAGGGTTATGCTACATGTGATCATAACGATTAGATTTGTATTTCTATGCAATTTGTGATAAGATTTATAAGCAATAATAATTTACTTATAAAATGTTAAACGCAGTGGTTTAAATTGATGTTGTGGTGAGGTGGGTCGCTAAGATGTTTCACGTGTAAATTTGGAAAAGGTTGAGAAGCACTGGGTTAGGAGCAGATGTATTCAACAGTTTATGGCAGTTTTCTAACATCTAAGTTATGTTAAAAATAAAATTAAAAACGAATAGTTGGTAAAAATAACTTAAAAGATTACTTGGAAAACTTTTTTTCAATGATGCAACGAAAACCATTTTTAATTTACGCCCAAATTTAGTCTTTACCCCATTTATGACATCACAATATGTGTATGTCACAGCTCCATTCACTCAGCTTGCCTTTTCACGTTTTCTGATTGTTTTATTTTTATTTTTAAGTTTTATTTTATTTTGTCCCAATTTGTTGATTTGATTGAGTCTTGTAGGTCTTGTTTATTGTGCTGGTGGTTATAATGACACTGGTCGTCTGTCATCCTGTGAAAGTTACAATCCTGAAGAGAGGAAATGGTCTTCGATAAGAAACATGAATAAAAAACGAACTTACCACGCGTTGGTCAGTGCACGAGGTGAGTTTATTATTTTGATGTTTGAAGTAAACTTTTGTCAAAGTTGTCGAAGTAAATTGAAAGATGCCAATCACCAATCGTTCGTTTCCACATTGACAAAATCATACCGGCACCTATGCCCGAGAACCACAGTATACGCGAAGCTGATACTCGCGTTCTTATTCGCATATTTTACTTAACATCGAGAATTTTCACGTCACACGTCCACTTTACAACGTAATAAAGTGCACATCGTCGCTATTTTTTTACTCTCATTTGTGTTCATGTTTTTGTTGTAACTCCTTGATATTAGTTTTTACGAGCACATGGTCCTCAGAGGAATCCAGACACTTGGATATACTGGTAAAAGTTTAACTAAACATGGCTGCTTGGCGTTTACCATCACCATTAAATAGTTTGGTAACGGTAACACTTCACGCCATGGCGTCTTCAAGTAAGTTCAACTCGTTTTAGTTCTTTGTTTAAAGTATTTGAAACATGAACCTGCCTTTTTCTCGCTTCAAAAATTGAAAAACCAAAGCGAATCCACGTTTCTGCCTGATCGCGTCTGTTTGATCGCGCCAAGTCGAGCCAAGTCGAGCACATAAATGACGTGGGTTTACGAGCTTGGAAGCGTGTTGTGATAGTTTACGCAATATCAATATATCACAAAATCCAGTTGAATTGATTGATTTTTATGGAAACGGGAAATTCATGCATAGGTTTAAACACTTACTTGAGATAGTATCTTCAAAATATTTAATTAAGTTGCCCTAATGCAGTAGAACTTACCCAAAATTAACTCATGTAAATAAGAAAGGTTTGCTTTATGCACTTGGAGGATATGATGATGACAATCGTACAACAAACACAGCAGAATGTTATGATCTGCTAAACGGAAAGTGGGAATATATCCCACCGATGAAAACCTGCAGATATGGATTAACTGCTGTTGTATTAAACAACGAAATATACGCGATAGGTGAGTCTTGCTGCAAGTGCAAATATCTTACAAATGTTTAAGGAGATTTAGGCCTTTTCGTGTTCTTTAAATGAATTAAATCAGGTGGACGTGATGACTCAAATCGTCACTGTTCTGTTGAAAAATACAACCTGAACACGAAAACTTGGATTGATGTTCCATCTATGAATGAGGAAAGAAGTGGTGGATCAGCTTGTATAGTGGGTGGCCTTATATGGGTGTTTGGAGGGTAAATAAGATAAAAAAGTTTTACAATTTCCACAACAACTTATGCAGCATATTGGGGTGCCTACTTGGGGTCCATGAACCTCCAGATGAAAGTGAAGGTCATGATGAGTTTTGGGAAACTAATTAAAAACAACTTCATTTTATTAATTAGTTATTTCACTCAGTTATAAAGGCAAAGCAGGCCTTATAGATGTTTTTATTGGTAACGAAGCCAATAAATAGTGATTGATGTTTCTAGGTAATTATGACAACATAGAACATATCTACATTTGTTATTATCAATGACAATCGAATTCGAAAGTCGCAGACGAATTTTGTGATCGTCTGATTTTGAAATGTATAAGAGGGAATTATTATTATTAACGATAACGCAGCAACACATGATATAAAAAATGAGTGGTTGCAGCCGCTGTTGAATGATCAGGCTGGAGTGATGTCTGGACCACATTGTTTTGTAATATTCTGTTGTGATGTGGATTACCTAGTTTATTTATTATGGTTAATATGTTCTAATTAACATACACTGTAATATATACACTGGTACAGCTATTATTTTGCGTCTTCGTCTGTCATTTGTATTCGTATTCTGTTTAAAAAGTTACTTTATATATTTTATAGGTGTGATTCCAAAACAGTTGAGTTCTATGATCTAGCCACCAACAAATGGCAAATATCGACCAACATTGACAGAGAACGATACGTTCCTTGCGTCCTTTCTATCTGAAGTTTTGATTTCCACATCCGGATATTTTAACAGTTCATTTAAATTATTTCATGATTTGTCGAAATATTTCTATCTTCATTGTTTTATTTGCAAATCTTGGCAAGTAATCATGTTACATTTGATACCGACGTCATAAAGGCGATCGTTTTACATTTGAAAATTATTTTAAGCAGTTTCCGTCAACTTGAAAATTTTTGGATTATTTTTCATTTTAATTTATGAAAATTATTTAAGTATCTATTGGCACTAGTTTTGTTACGTTGTTTTACGCTTCATTTGTCATTCCGCAGTCTTGTCTGCCTCCGGATGGAAGCGCTTGTCGATTTGTCTGCGCCTTGTTTATTGCTACAACGAGTGATGAGGAGATTCTACCGATACCGGTACGGTTGTGTAGACGTGCCTAGTTTTTATCGTTTTTGAAATGCAATCCTATATATAGTTAACTGCAAGTTTCTTCGAACCAGCAGGAGAAAACGGCCGGTAACAGTTGCATCTACACGCAATGGTCGTCTACTTCGGTTGTCAAATTAAAATTGTTTTAAATATTGTGATGTGAAGTAATAATTATGTGATATAATAATGTGATGATGTAATAATGTGATATAATGATATAATAAATCATTTCTTGAAGAAATTGATCGAATATTTTTATTGTAATCCGAAAATTATTTTATGATCCGTTTAATCCTTACTGTAATTTTCTCAAACGTTTGCTTGTTATAATTATTTCGATTCTGTGTGGGTCGTTTTTTGTGACTTTTCTAATTTTCATTTAATGAGTTTGTGATAATATTGTGATTATAACTAAAACCAATATACAGATTATGTGAGATTTACAATTTTAATACTTAAGCGTCGTTTGAGCATAGTGTAACACGAGCCGCAATCACTTCCTGTACCATTGTTGTGACGTAATATTTTGCCTTTCTCGTATGCATGCAGCTTATCGAAAATAACTTTGTTAGCGTTTTAGAGTACGAAGTAACAAGTCTGGGAATAATCAGCAATCAGCAATTTAATGCAGTTGAATATAGCTAAGCCAAAATGCTGTTACATTAACTGTTGAATGAGTTGCTGTTGATGTGCCAATGTTCTGTCAATTTGTAATCGTATAACGAAGAAACAATATAACCAGTTTATACAATCAACAAATTTGTGCAAACTACTGAACAGTTCAACTTAAGACAAGCTAAGTGTTAAGTCAGACAACTCTGCTTGTCGGCCTTACAAGACAATCAGCTTTTAGCTGAACAAACGAGCTGAACAAACGAACAAACGATTGAATAAGCAAACAACGACCTTGAGGCTCATTATATCGAGGACAATAAACATTCAGACAATCAAAGATTGTATTGGAGTGACTGGCAAAGTCAAGTTCAACAACAATAACCAATCATTCCATTACAAGTTTAAATAATTCTAACCTTAATTGCTTCCACAAGCCTTCAAGATATCATACTTGCACCTGCAGTAGAAGATTTGCGCAACCAACCAGCTCCATATTGCTATAACAGCACTTGCACCTGCCGGGGACTGGCGGAGTGACGACACAACTCAGCAAATGATTTGTTTCAATTTCTTATATATAATTAAATAAAACCATTCCAACCAACATCAAGGTTTTTACTTAATCTACTCATTTGGACCATTTGATGCTCTATTTGCAAATCCTTTGTTGATAGCTGCTGATGCACTTTGCTTGTCACTCATATCTTCTTTAATCTTTTGGTAAAATAGTAAACTCAGAATGATTTCACAAATAGAATCCATAACATTAGAAAAACTTAAATGTTGATTGACCTAGAACGACGGATGGTGTCAATTTGACACCCATGTACTTTGGAGTACAACGGTCTGTTTTGTTTATGATTTTTTTTAACACAACAACACAAACAAGTCAAACATCACCGGACAAGTAGCATAGGAATAGAGAGGACTCCGCATAAAGAGTTTTCACATTTGTTTCACAAAGCAATAGAGCGGTTCTTTTTGCAGTCGTCTCTGATTTGGCAGTTTTGTGTTGGTGGTTGTTGATCTCCACTAGCAGCTGCTTCTTGTGCAGAGCGAGGCATTGTGGAACTTTTTAGAGAGAGCATCCCAAGTTCTTCTGGTAAGTTTTGCAGAAATATCCGTCTTGGAAGTTTTATATGATTAGTTTTCTTATACAGGACCCAGAGAAAGAAAAGACTCGAAGAAAAACTGCACAAGTCGGCCAAACTACCTCGTCTGCAGATGCAGTGAACAAAAACTGCACCATTCATTACAAATTCCATCTATACATCTACTGCAGCCGATTGCATACTACGTGAGAAATTCACTGCAATTGCGGATTTTACTCCAGGAAGACGTACAATAAGCCTACGCTTCATGTAAGCTACAAAAGAGACCATGGGAAGCAAGAATGTGGCGACATTTGACCTTTGATGATGAAACAATAAATATATCACAGATGAAGAATTTTATATTGTTACAACACAAAAGGATTTGAGATTCATAGCTTACGCGGGACCTGTTTGTGCAAGTTAACATAGGGTGTCAAGATGGCATCTTCCGTCATTCTAGGTAAACAACACAGATTAGCACACTTTTTGTATTCCAGACAAAAAAGGTTACAGCCCTGCATTAAGCTCATTAAAGGATTAAAAGTCACAAAAGAACGCGGTTCTACGGTAAACGACTTTGAGTTAGTACAACTTTATTTTTCAAAGCGTGTCAAAATGACCCCCTCCATCGTTCTAGTGCTAAATCACAGAAAAATTAAAAGAAACAATTCTAATGCTTCAGTTAAAATAATTTGACAATCTTGTCTTTATTGGCAAACAACAAATTTTTAAACCGAAATTTTTTGACTTGTCTGACCTTAATGTAGAGTAGAGTGCATAGTTTCCAGGTAATTAACGTTTTCTTATTTAACGTACTTTTTGAAATTTTGCATTCCCACCTACCTGGAAAACCGAAGAAAAAAATTCCCTCAACTGGAAATAGAATTGAGGATTCGCTTTATTACACTAGACCAATAGACCAGCTTAACATACTTAGCTATTTCCTATAAAACTTCTGGCACCATATGATGTAGGTGGAGCATTCAAAGTAGGTCGTGTCTTGTCAATTGTCATCAATTACAACAACGTGTTGGTGACAACAACTGCTCAAAATTTTTGAAAATTCGATATTTTTCAACATTTTACCAATCTGTAGATTTTTCAGGTCAACTGAAACAAAATAAAAATACCGAAACTAAAGAATATGAATTTCGCTTTTGCGAAACACTGGTTTACATTGGTCGTATAGCAAATATTTAACATGGGTTTAAAACCTGTGACATATCACACTTACTAACTTTTATGTCAAAACATAGTCACTGCAATATTTTTTCGATTCTACATTGAATTAAATTAAAAGTAGCTAAAATCAGGTTTTGCACGCCACTCTTCCAACCTCACTGCCTGTCTGAAGCAACAAATTGCGTGGCCCGTTTCTGGTGAAATGACTTTCTTGATTCTTTGTCTTGTGAGCTCGCTGCATTTTGAAAGCGGCCCGTAAAGTGATATCGGTTGATGCATGGCCAAATTTGTTGATAAAATGAAATCGAAACCATCCTCGGCTACATTATTTTATATATTTTCACCTAATTAAAGATATATAGATAAAAGTCTAAAATTATTTCGTCAAACTGATAAAAGAGGCAAAAAGTTAAAAGCATTTTAATATTTAGAGGTTTTGGTCAATGCTACAACCATTCTCATAGTTCATCGTGACGTTTAAAATTTAAAAAAATTAGACTTGAAGTGAAGTCATTGCTCCTATTCAACGGATTTGGTGGGCAGTTGTAATTCGGGCAATATCAAAGAGATTAAAACACATTAGTGAAAATTGCTCCTTCCTACTTGACTCCATCTTTGTTTTTTTTATCAATTTGGATCATTTTGCACTTTAGTTGATCGTCACTCTTGACAACATCCAACCAAAAAAACAAAAATAAAAGCGTCTGACAATTGGAATTTGCATAACGTCTAGCTCGGTAACTGGGCCTCGAGAAATGAGGAATCATCGCCGGGTTTAAGTCGTGCAAAGACTTTCCTCAGTCCCAGGATAAACATTATCACACCATCCAAACCATAGGTGGCGCGTAAGTTTGATGCCAAAATTTTGGGAATCCCCTAAGGTTTTCTTCCAAAGTTGCGGGAAGCTACGTGGCCTAGTTGGTCGTTGTGTCGTACTTATGGTCAGAGCTTGTGCAATTAAAGGTATACAGTATATCAATGCACTAACTATTTTTATTGAATTTAGCATATTGGCTAATTCGGTAAACGGCGGCAGATAAAATACCCCTCTGCCGGTAGCCTTTGATTGTTTGTCCATGTAGGGTAGGCTATGGCAGTTTTCGCCGAAATCTCGGGGTTGCAGAAGAAATAATTTTATGTGCCGGTGCACGAGAAAAGGAAAAAAGTAGTATCCTTTCTCAAGAAATCGATCTTCCTTCGATGTGCAATACTGTATCGGCCAAAAAATGTCGAATGCAGCTTGCATCAAAAACTATCATTTGCTGCAAGTTATGCTTCATTTGTGATACAAAATTTTGTTTTAAATGTATTCACACAAGATCAAACATTTTTGCATGAAAGCCCTAGATTTAACCAACTGATTTAACATTTATATTTTCGCTCATTTATAAATATAAACAAAACTAATGCAATATTTGTCAGAGCCACTTTATTAACCGTTAATTCAATGTTTTCTAGATTTAATTATTTTCAGATCTTGCGTTGAATTAGAAACGGAGATTTGGTTTCATTCATGTTCTGGAATAGTCAAAGCATCATGGAAGATTTCTTAGGGCTGGTTATCTCATCACCAATATATCTGCTTTCTTGTCGTTTTCATTCACCGAAAAGGACGGAAATACCTCCTCTTTCCTTTGCTTGGTCCGGAATCCGGATGATTCTAGTTTTTACCAGACAGAAGGTAATTTCTGCGAATGCAAAGATCAGAAAAGCAAGAACTTTTCCTACCAGCATTTGGATTTAGGTCGACATAACCTTTGACGTTGCATGAGTCCGAGCCAATGAATGGCACCTTTATGATCCAGTGGTAAGATGTTGCATTGGTGCTGAAACATAATGACAACACATCGAATACTACAAACTCTTACAAGCATATTCATTTCAAATCAACCTTTTTGAAGAAATAAAGTGACAGACATGAAGGAAAGACACGCAGTAACTCACTGCAATTTCACGTTGACATCCAAACCAACCTTTCTTGCTCATCCAACTCCAATCTCAATACAGTGGTTACTCGGTTTATGATGACGAAGACGCCACAAGGCCCAAGTAGAGAAGAAAATGGATATAATGGTTCTTTGATTCTTTATCGTCTGTGGGGTCAGACAATCCTTGTGTTTGGGAAGTGTTCACATTTGCACATAATCATGCCAGACACCGTGTCCTCTTGAGCTTGGTAAAGAGTATACGGTGATATTCCTGGTTGCTGACATCAGAGAATAAGCCACAAATCAGTACAAATTTTACCACATTAATAATAATGTATAATATCTCATCCCGCAAAGATTATTCTTAAGCAGTTTCGACGCTAACAGTTTTGGACTCCTTTTAAAATCCTCTGTTACATCATAAACATCATTATCTCATTGTAGTCAAGTTTGTTGGGAAAAATCAAGAAGTTTGAAGCCAACATAGATGAACCCCTTTAAAAATTCTTCTGTATTTTTTATTCCAAACTATTTTAGTTGCTATTGCTCACAAGTGCACAGTGCTGTATCGGGCCGTGTTCTTATGAACCAGCTAATGGACAATATAATAAGACGCCATAATAACAACGACACTTATCTTTGTTGAAAGCTCTTGAGTTACAGAAGCTTTTGGTATCTCACCTTGCAGAGGCTGTCTTCCCAGCCATTGTTGGCATCAAGCCAGTAAAGACATTGCAAGGCCCAAGCAGAGAACACGGTCGATGTGATGGTTCCATAAGAGGAGTAGCAGTCCATTGGTAGGAGGGAGCTGAAATTTAATGACAATACTTCAAGAACAATAGAGACTGAGAATATTATCTACTCCACAGTTACCTTTCTACAGAACAAAAGTGAAAGACAGTTTGATGGAAACATGCACAGTGACTCACTGCAAATTCTCACAGACGCTTATACCAACTTTCCTTGTCAAACTCCTTTCTAGCCATGGTGATATCTTGGCCTACAAGGGTCAGGAACATTTTAAGCTTTTTAACTCTGCCTTCATAATTTCCCACTACAATGTTTAGAATCGTTGCTTCCATGGCACCACGAGAATCTCCCTCAACATCTATGAAGGCAGAGCCAATGGCGTCGCTTCTTTCGTTACATCATAAACATCCTTACCTCATTGTAGTCCAGTTTGTTTGGAAAAACCAACAACTTTGACGCTAGCAGCGAAGGCGCCCTTGTAAACTCATCCGTGCTTCTTTTTTGACCCTGTGTCCAGGCCACCCTTGTAACAGGGTAGTGACCACATTGGCACACAACCAGGCCGGAAACGGTGTCCTCATGAGCCTGGTAAAGAAATAAGATGATTTGAGCTGCTCATATCACAGAGTAATCCACAAAGCATTCACTTAATTAAAAATGCTATATTCAAAAATCACAAACATGTTCACTTTTCTGCCTTCAATATCCCACCTTCAAGAAGCTGTCTTCCTAGCCATTGTTGGCATCAAACCAGTGAAGACACTGCAAGGCCCAAGTGGAGAACACGGTCGATGTGATGGTTCCGGCACGGTAGTAGCCTGGACCCAGGTCAGCACGAATGGTAACATTGTAGGATCCAAATCCTACAAAGGGCGCCTTTGTCGTCCATTGGTAGGAGGGAGCTGAAATTTAATGACAATACTTCAAGAACAATAGAGACTGAGAATATTATCTACTACACAGTTACCTTTCTACAGAACAAAATTGAAAAACAGTATGATGTTACACTCACTGTAACTCATGCACAGTAACTCACTGCAAATTCTCACAGATGCTCATACCAACCTTCCTTGTCAAACTCCTTTCTAGCCATGGTGATATCTTGGCCTACAATGGTCAGGAACATTTTAACGTTTTTAACTCTGCCTTCAATATTTCCAACTACAATGTTGAGAATAGTCGCTTCCATCGCACCACGAGAATCTCCCTCAACATCTATGAAGGCAGAGCCAATGGCGTCGCTTCTTTTGTTACATCATAAACATCCTTAACTCATTGTAGTCCAGTTTGTTTGGAAAAACCAACAACTTTGACGCGAGCAGCGAAGGCGCCCTTGTAAACTCATCTGCTCCTTTTTTGTCCCTGGGTCCAAACCACCCTTGTAACAGGGTAGTGACCACATTGGCAGACAACCATGCCGGAAACGGTGTCCTCATGAGCCTGGTAAAGTAATATATCACCTTCCAGAGCCTGTCTTCCCAGCCATTTTTGGTATTAATTTTCATTCATTTTAATTTTTGTCTTCAATGTGGAAAAATTGTGCTGACGCAGGTGGTTGCAAGCATTTTTAATATTTATCAAAATTTTCCACAAATTGGACGGGAAATGTGACAAGGCCTCGAAGGCAGAAACGTGCTTTAAGAACCAATCAGAGAATGTGAAAAAGTTATTAGCGTCAACGCGGCCACCAAACCCACTCAAGTTAAGACGCTGCAAGACGTAAGGAATGGTTCGATAGAATGGTTCCAGACTATTCAAGTTCTGGGAACTTTCTAAAGCAGCACCTTGTCCTCATGAGTCTGCTAATAACATGAGGTGATATTATTGGTTGCTCATAGCAGAAAATAATCCACAGAACTTTTTAATTTGTAAAAGTTCTACAATTTTACTTTGTCCAATATCTCATCCCCTTAGCAACCATGGTATGCATTGAACCAATGCAGTTCAGCTCATACCTAGAACATGGTGAACAAAATTTTCCTGACACAGGTTTGTATGAAGTTTGATGCTGCAGAATCCATAGAATGGTGCTTGAACCCTCCTTCATTACGAGAGGGCTAAAATATAATGACAACATATCAAGCCACTACAGTTTTGCAAACCGGCTTCTGTGTTCCCATGAAACTGACATAGACAAAAACACTATTCTTGGCTGCAGAAAACAGAAACTAATCTGCAAAATAGTTCACTTAATTACCTGTTCTTAATGTACATGAAATTTCTCTTTTGTGTTTAATTTCCCATCTTACAAAGGTTCTCTTACCAACAATGAATCTTTTGCGTAAAAGCATTATAGCTCTAGATTAAGTAAATCATCATATTAAAACTCAACTGGCGAAGTATTTTCATATTTTGCACCATGCTTTGCATTGTCTTCGTTGTTTATTGTGCTTTTATGATGTAAGGAGATATTGAAACATGCTTTTCGACAGTAAAAATTAGTGGCAAATACACTCTTGTTATTGAAAAGTTGTATCGAGAATTATAAGTGACTTGCATATAATATCTTAATCAAGTATTTATTCCATTAGCTTCGTATGGATTTTGCGCTTATTTCAACAAATGATATAACATACATAGCTTTATAATGCAACTTTTCACATGTGTGATCATTTTCAATCTAAATTCGATTCTTAAGAGTGTAGTATTCAAGTTACTGTTTCATGATGTTATTCTTGTGATGTATTTGGAATAAATTATGATGTCATTAAAATGAATATTTACATCGGCAAGTATTGTCAGGTTAAATGCAAATGCTATTATATCCAGACTCTGGTGGCAGATTATTTCATGACAAATAGAATGAGACTGTCAGTGAAGTCAGAACAACCAAGCTTTTATCTTGCAACAATTAACTATTGCTGTTACCCAACACCATCTCAAATATGATGACACACAAACGTTCTTGACCTTTTTAAAATAAAAAGCAAAATGGATGATGAGTTGATGACACACTTATTTTTAATATCTTTACACAATTATTTCTTGACTTGTAGCTTTTACTTCATTTTCTCTCAGCTAGTTCTCTTTTGTAAGCAAATGACTGAGTGAATATTTGACTAAATGACTAGCAACATACAGGAATATCGTCAACAACAGTTCTTGTTAGTAAAGACATATTGGAAGTAAATTGCTGCATCTGAGGACGGTCTAAACTTCTATTGCAATGGGGAAGGAAGTCATTAGTAATCAATATTTTCAGCATAGGAATGTAACAGGTGACAATATAAACTGCTAAGGCAATTTTTCATTTTACCACAGCTAAAGGAATATGACTAGGCTAAAGCACCAACTAAGACTGAACTATGTACTGTAGCTTAGCATTTACGTCAACTAGTACAAATACCCTAACGGTGGTGTAGGTTAATTTAACGCAAAGTGTTCCTGTTAGGCTAAACACCTAGTAAGCTTTTATTCACTTAAGTGTGTTATAGGCTAATCAGGACTTTGGAGCCGGAGCCGTACATTTTCAACGGAGCTGGAGCCGGATCTCTAAGTGAAATTCAAACGGAGCAGGAGCTGGAGCCAGTTGTTTGAAAAATAGCGCCAGCTTCGATGTATTTCATGATGCTATGCTACTAACCTACTACTATTGGCTGAATTTACATAATTTAATAGCAACCCTTCACAAAATTAAGAATTGCTGGGGATTTGACAGCAGAGCAGTCACATGTTCATAGCTGCAACCGATGGTACTGACCACTAGGGATGTGACGCGAGGAAGAATATTTATTCAGGTTCGTGCGAACCCGAATATCATGAAGGTTGACACGAACGAATCCCGAATCTATTCCTATTAGAACCAAACAATTAAATTTCCTCCAAAACTTGTCAAGTCTTGCTTCTAAAATGAAAATGATGTAATCGATAAATAAATAGCTTTATTTCGAAAAATAGTGTTAAAAAAACATTCGAAAAAGCAAAATCGTTAGGAAAACGACCTTCATTGTAAGTACCGCTGACTCTAGTTTAGCATTGTCGGGAAACTAGATCATTCTTTTTTACGAAAGTTAGTAATGTTACATATAATATTGTATTCGAGTCTGCCCGAATCTTTCATAAAGGCCATATTTGGCGAATCTATTCGGGTTTGGGTTCGTATCGGCCCATCCCTACTGACTGACCCATTGCACTAGATATTCCAAATTGAGCGTTCATCCTAAAACTTCAGTTTTTGAAGTAATGGAGCCGAAGCAGTGGTATCAATGAGCTCCGGAGCTGGAGCAATTAAACATTTAGGCCTACGCCTGCTCCAAAGCCCAAGTTATACCTATACCTATTACTCTTTATTTGTTTGTGGCAGGAAACATTCTATTCATGCTTAAATAAAGCACCGATTGCCTTTGTCACTCACATTAATTTCAATTGTTTCTCTTATTGTAGAACAGGGGTGGGCAACATACGGCCCGCGACGGGATTTTGAGCGGCCCGCAGACAGTTCAGCAGTTCAGTTTAGCAGTTCAGTTTTGATTTCAGCAGCTATTGAAGTACATTATTCATTAATAAATGCATTAAATACTGTTTTTGGTCTCTATGCTTAAAACTTAAAGTTTACATTAAATACGATTTATTCCTTGCATAGGTGGATAAATACACAATTAATGTATCGCTTCAGGAATCCGGCCCGCCAAGTACTTTATTTTCTCATATCAGGCCCGCCGACCGAAAAAGTTGCCCGCCCCTGTTGTAGAACAATGTAAGAGACCTGATTTAACCTTCTGTCAAACTGCATTTTTTAGAAATGTTTTGGAAACAAATTCCTAGGAGGGGAATTCCCTTCTGCGAGTCAAAAGTAAAATAATAAACAACATTTTTTATAAGACTGATTCGGACAAAACAATATCTCTCAGGTCGTCTGTTGTATTAAAATCTCAGTGATAAACCAGGTAAAGGAAATATGTAAATGCCAGGCTACATATGGTGACTTGTATTTCTGTTGTTTAGGGACCGTTTAAAAGCTTTGGCCTATAGTGATATGAGATTGTGATAAATCTATCAATTAATGTAATATAAAATTGTGTACTACATAGAATTCTCGTCTATCGAATCAGCGAAGCATAACACTTTGTGACGTAATCCATTGCTTCTGTGTTACTGTGCGTGCATTACGAGCTATTCCTTTTCAGTCGTACGTTCAACGCCGCAACATGTCTCTGTGCTGTTGCTGTCACAATGTTCTATCTTGATGTATTCGTTCAAAGAAGCTTCAAATATAATCAGATTATACAGTAGTCATTTCTGTGTCATTATTGCTGAAGTCTATCAAAGTTCACTGTTAAGATATACACAAGGAAACAGACTTTGTAGTGTAAGTGGGTAAACCTTACAGGCTAAGGTACCATTATACCACCCTTTTCATTACAAGATGTTTATGTTTGAATTGCAGAAAACCGTTAAAGAAATACAGAAACATAATTTCAAGAAGATATTTCTCACGCTAATCATCTGGGGAAAGAAATTAAAACAAAGCAGAGAAGACTTCACTAAACAACTTGAAACTGTATCGATCATATAACTGGCTCACATAACTATTTTAGATTTGACAATTTCCGAAGCAAAATGCGTTGTAAAAGATCGCATAGGTTTTACCGAAACTGAAAAATTAACTTTTAATTTTCTAGGTTAGTTGTTTTGAAATTCATAACACACAAGAACTTTAATCTATCTCATGTTATCCATATGTTGTTGTTATGGTGGTTGTGCTTAGTGTTGCAGTAGCATTTGCTGTAGCCGCAGTAATACTTGAACACACTGGTAACACAAATGCTTACAAAATAACTTTATTGGGTTATAATAATATAATGAACAAATGCTAATTTCCCAGAAGTCTATTCAACTTTTCTCTTGCTTCGTAGTTTTTTGAATCTCTCCGAAATTTCGTCACGGATCGTGAATACGGTCCTGTAAAACATGATGTCATAAAGCAGCTATACGTTGGATACAAATCGAAGATTATAACGTCAAAATACCTGATATGTTTTCTTCCGAAAGACATGAGGTGTTGGCGAGTTAAGCGCTCACGTCTGAGCAACTTCAACTCTCGGAAGGTGTTTTCCAAAACCGCAGCAAAAAAATTCACGAATATTTTTATGAAGATGAACAAAATTAACAGGAGGAAAATGCTTCCTCTGATTGGATAAGCACGAAGAAGGTTTGTTGACGTAAACGCTTCCATGGAAAAGCCTACAACCTAAAATGACCTTGAGTTACTTCACGAACAATTGATACGTCATAATGAAGAAGTGTGACTCACAGATTGCATAGCTTTGCTCACACTGCTGAAATCTTTGCTTCTTCCAAAAAGCACCAACCCTGAAAATGATGATTTTCGATCAAATCTCGGATTCGCATAAAATTTGTGATTAATTATGACAACCATGAGCTTCTAACTCACCAACATGGCAGAAAGCGATGTAGAGGAAAAATATGTAGAGTGAAAGACCTAGGACTTCAAGCTTTGCTCTATGTATGGTGGCGTGCATGAGATCAAAAATTGGATGACCTTCCATGACCTGAATATGATGATGTCATAATAAGAATTTATGACGGGTACTGATGTTGATGACGTCATATTCTTACCTTGACGGTGTACAGCATTGTGAAGAAAGTACAAATGGACAAAAGGCATTTTGTGAGGTAATCTGTGAAAGCAGCCATGTGGTAGAGATGGAAAGATTTCATGTTATTCCTGTAAGCTTGTAACGCTTGGTCCGTGTAAGTCACTCTGTGTGAAAATAACATCATTTATGAAAACCTTGCTTGCATATAAATACCTCATGATTACGTCTAACTCATCACCTGCTAAGGTAAAGCCCCACCACCAGTGTTGACGTCATCAGAATAAACAAGAGCAGAACATTCCACAAGTTCTTGAGAAAGCGGAAGCCTTCTTCCAGGAAGCCGCTCGCTACCTCCACCAAGTGGTACAGCACCAGGACAAGAATGCCATATAAGGCAACCTGGACCGCCACGTCCCAAGCACGCCTTCACAGGAAATGACGACATAACTTCATGCAGTTTACAACGTTGTTAGGTCATAATCTACTTACTCGACGTGGTGACTTCGCATGAACATCAATTGTGGTTTGACGACATAATTGCCACTGTTTGATATTTCTATGGCGACCATAGTGACGCAATATATTCGATGTGGGACGTTGTATAGGACAGTCTCAAGCATGAGGAACCTTCAAGGAAATAGTTTGAGTGAAATTGACAAGATTTTGCAACAAATCTTTCCACAAACCTCGTGTATCCGTCAATCCAGCCGAAGCGTCTCAGATAATGAACTTGGTCACGTGTTTCGTTGGCTAATTTTGAAATTGTGACGTAATAACCGCCTGGATTGTAGAAGAGCGCGAGATCACCGATGTAACTACTCAACCATGACGTATTCGCCGTCGAATACTCCCAACAACTGCATCGTGACGTCATTAAATAATAAACGTTAGGTAAAGTAACTCCCACTTTTCAAAAATTCAGCACCGCTGCGTTGCCATAGTTACCTTTCATAGACGTCATTTGAGGGCTTTGTTGCGTGTGTAGGAGGCCTGGACCAGGTGGGTCCATGATTCCTCTTTTCTTGGAACTGATTTTCGTAGTGAAGTTTACACTGGTTCGTGTCGGACAAACCGTATTTGAATGCTGAATCGCTGTGAACACAAGACGTACCTGCAAAGGAAAGCTTCAGAATTCAAAATCTGTCTAAAGCGTTTCCACATAAATTATTATCAACAAAATATAATTCTTGTGGTAACAAACCTTTAATTACTCGCTTCTGACGTAATGTTGGTGGTGTCACAATCAACAATTGGTTGTCAGGAAAATGCGTCAGGCGACCAATCGAGAACTTGTCAGCCAATGAAAATTCGACCCAGTTATATACGTCATTAGCCGACGACATCTGAGAACATATTGTCATGAAATGTGGCATTTGGAACAAACACGTCATAAATGATGTAATTATGAGCTAATAATCAACCTTTCTGTGTCCATCCAACAACATATTCTGCACAGTTTTGCCAAATTGAAACGAATTCCTGTCCGTTTGTCCAAACGTCACAATAAACAAGAGCACCAAAAATATTAGATGAAGCGATATGTTCTGTGACGTAACAATAGAATATATCGTCATATTCAGCTTCATAAATTTATTCCATGAAACTCACTTTTATCTTTCTTTTTGTTCTTATTTTTTTCTCGATATCCTGGAGCGTGATTTCAATTCTTAGCTGAGAAGGAGGACGATAAATCCGATTCCTTGATCGCTCCTCGTCCTGTTTCCTCTTTATTGCGTCACAATCACCGCTGTGAGATCTCGGCGTCACTTTATTAAAAAAATAAGTCATCAAAAAGAATCAAAATGGTGCTAAATCATAGTTGTGAAATGAACCTGAACGGGGCAAAGGTGGAATCCAGTCGCGTAGATCGAGTTTTGGGTTATTCACCACCTTGACGTAGGCAATCAAGACTTCTTTTAGAGGCTCCAGAATTATGACACTTTGAAGGAAAGCAACCGATACAGAAACCAACCTGGAAATCAAGTTTCAACAACTGTTATTATGTAGTCTTCATTTGACATTACGACGCAACAATGTCAATGTCTTACCATTCTTTGCAAGTTTCTATGCCATATGACATTCCATACAAGACACAAAGCACAGTCGATGTGAGGACAGTTGCAACGAGTAATATCCAGGCAATGTATATGAAGAAGTGAGGAAGAACGCGGGAATCCCCTGAGTTGGGATCATTCTCGACGAAAGCAATCCCTTGATGAGCACCAGTGCCTGACAGTGCCACCCGCTGACCAGCTAAGTGCGACCTGGAAACACAAACAACTTAAATCTATGAACTAAGACAATTTTAATGTAAACAACTACCTGGCAGAAGGAGTCACTTGCTCAGTAACAAATGATGATGTAGGTGGCTTTTGGGATGATGTCATACCAACAAATGATGATGTCGATGGCACTTGGGATGATGTTGTTATACCAACAAATGGTGATGTCGATGGCACTTGGGATGATGTCATACCAACAAATGATGATGTAGATGGCTCTTGCGATGATGTCATAGCAATAGATGGTGACCTAGGTGGCATTGATAAAGATGTCACAAAAGCTGCTGATGATGTACTTGGTTGATCTTTGTCGCGAACAATGGATGATAAAAATATTTTCCTCATTGGAGGTTTCAAATCATCTGCACTTTTCTCTTCAAATCTAACTCTTCCACTGGAAGGTTGAGGCTGGGAGATGGCATCATGTTTACTGTGACCTTCACTTGAAACATGTCGTGCAGTTTTAGTGACGATAATGGAATGTTTATGGCGACGTTTCCCTGTTTGATGACTCTTCCGGCGAAAATCATGACTCTCACCCCGATGGTGTTTATTAAGAAACTCTTTCTTCAGCTTTCTTCTCTCTTTTTTATCCATCTTGTCATTCGTTTCTTTGCGTTGATGATGATACACTCGACGGTCTTCAATCAAATCATGTCGTGAAGTATCAGCAACTTCAAAAGTAGGGTTTTCACCATGCGGTTTTACT
The DNA here is from genome assembly GCF_947623445.1 of Clavelina lepadiformis. Lineage (NCBI taxonomy): Eukaryota > Metazoa > Chordata > Ascidiacea > Aplousobranchia > Clavelinidae > Clavelina > Clavelina lepadiformis. The sequence goes on along the minus strand of NC_135244.1, from coordinate 23,847,216 downwards.
CCCTGATGACGTTTGCTCTCGCCACGATGTTGTTTCTTGGGAAATTCTTTTACCAACTTTTGTCTTGGTTTATGATCCATCTCATCTGTTGCCTCTTTGCGTTGATGATGATTTACTCGACGCTCTTCACTCAAAACATGTCGTGAAGTATCAGCAACTTCAATGGCAGGGGCTTCACCATTATGTTTCACTTTAGAGAAGATTTTGCTCTCACCACGATGATCTTTCTTGGGAGATTCTTTCTTCAGCTTTCGTCTCTCTTTTTGATCCAGCTCATCATTCAATTCTTTGCGTTGATGATGATGTACTTGATGCTTTCCACTCAAAAGACGCTGTGAAGTATCAGCAACTTCAATGGCAGGATTTTCACCATGCGGTTTTACTCCCTGATGACTTTTGTTCTCATCATGATGGTCTTCATGGAGGAGAAGTTCTATCATCCACTTTAGCCTCTCTTTTTGATCCAGCTCATCTGTTGCCTCTTTGCGTTGATGATGATTTACTCGACGCTCTTCACTCAAAACATGTCGTGAAGTATCAGCAACTTCAATGGCAGGGGCTTCACCATTATGTTTCACTTTAGAGAAGATTTTGCTCTCACCACGATGATCTTTCTTGGGAGATTCTTTCTTCAGCTTTCGTCTCTCTTTTTGATCCAGCTCATCATTCAATTCTTTGCGTTGATGATGATGTACTTGATGCTTTCCACTCAAAAGACGCTGTGAAGTATCAGCAACTTCAATGGCAGGATTTTCACCATGCGGTTTTACTCCCTGATGACTTTTGTTCTCATCATGATGGTCTTCATGGAGGAGAAGTTCTATCATCCACTTTAGCCTCTCTTTTTGATCCAGCTCATCATTCATTTCTTTGTTTTGATGATGAATTACCTGATGCTTTTCATTCAAAACACGCTGTGAAGTATGAGCAACTGTGTTGGCAGGAGTTTCACCATGCGGCTTTACACCCGGATTTTTGCTCTCTCCACGACGCTGTTTTTTCAGAGATTCTTTCTTCAGCTTTCTTCTCTCTTTCGGATCCATATTTTCAGTTGTTTTTTTGAGTCGATGATGATGAACTCGACCGTCTTCACTTAAAAGATGCCGTGAAGTATCAGCAACTTCAATGGCAGGGTTTTTACCATGAGCTTTTGCTCCCAGTTGAATTTTGTTCTCATCATGATGTGGTTTATGGAGGAGAAGTTCTTTCACCCACTTTAGTCTCTCTTTTTGATCCAGCTCATCAGTCGTTTCTTTGTTTTGATGATGAATTACCTGATGCTTTTCATTCAAAACACGCTGTGAAGTATGAGCAACTGTGTTGGCAGGACTTTCACCATGCAGCTTTACACCCCGATGACTTTTCCTCTCGCCACGATGATCTTTCTTAGGAGATTCTTTTTTCAGCTTTCTTCTCTCTTTCGGATCCATCTTGTCATTCGCTTCTTTGCGTTGATGATGATACACTCTACGGTCTTCAATCAAATCATGTCGTGAAATCTCAGTAACTTTAAAAGGAGGATTTTCATCATGCGATTTTACTCCCTGATTACTTTTTTCGCCACGATGTTGTTTCTTGGGAAATTCTTTTACCAACTTTTGTCTTGGTTTATGATCCATCTCATCACTTGCTTCTTTGCGTTGATGATGTTTTACTCGACGCTCTTCACTCAAAACATGTCGTGAAGTTTCAGCAACTTCAATGGCAGGGGCTTCACCATTATGTTTCACTTTAGAGAGGATTTTGCTCTCACCACAATGATCTTTCTCGGGAGATTCTTTCTTCAGCTTTCGTCTCACTTTTTGATCCAGCTCATCATTCGATTCTTTGCGTTGATGATGATGTACTCGATGCTTTTCACTCAAAACTTGTTGTGAAGTCCCAGCAAATTCAATGGCAGGGTTTTCACCATGCGGCTTTACTCCATGATGACTTTTGCTCTCACCACGATGTTGTTTTCGTAGGAGGAGTTCTTTCACCCACTTTAGTCTCTCCTTATGGTGGATTTTGCTCTCGGCACGATGCTGTTTCTTGGGAGATTCTTTATTCAGCTTCCGTCTTTCTTTTTGATCCAGCTCTTTGTTTAATTCTTTGCGTCGGTGATGATGTACTTGATGCTCTTCATTCAAAACTTGTTGTGAAGTCCCAGCTACTTCAAAGGCACGGTTTTTACCATAAGGTTTCAATCTATGGTGGATTTTGCTCTTGTCATGATGCTCTGTCTTGGGAGATTCTTTCTTCAGTTTTCGTTTTTCTTTTTGATTCATCTTGCCAGTTGCTTCTTTGCGTTGATGATGATGAACTCGACGGTCTTCACCCATAACATGTTGTGAAGTCTCAGCAACTTCAACGACACAAGTTTCTCGATTAGGTTTTACTCTGAGATGAGTTTTATTGTCAACTGGAAGTTGTTCATGAAAAAGTTCCAATTTCAGATTTTCGTCTTTGCTTCCATCTGCTACATTTGGATGATGTGAGACCGGATTTTGTTCATCATTTACATTACTTTCCTCGTCATCGACACTTTTGGAGTCAGTTAGCAATGATTTATGTGGCCGTTGCGATCGGCGAAACATTGTTGTTATGAGAAACGTTGCTGGAGATGACAATAGAGCACTCTCTATTCCTTTGTTACAAATCAAAAGAATACAAGGATTAATAAATAACATTCTTAACCATTTCTGTCAAAACCGATGTCAACTGAACTCACCGACAGCCACGTGCCACCACTGAAAAGTGTAATTACCGACGACTAAGAGCAGTCCCTGCTGCGCGTGGTTGTTCCCGTGGAACATTAACGCGGTCAGCATGATCATCAAGGTTATCATGAGACAACACGATAACATTTCTATCCTTCCCATCACGTGACGTTGCCACGGGCGCATTCCATAGAATGCGTACCAAAGATATCTGCAATATTGTGGAATTATATGTTAATAATCCGGTACAATTGTGGGATATAAATTATCTCAAACTTTACCTGTCTCTGAGGTGATTTTCCAACCTCAAGGGGAACAATGTCCTGGTGTTGTGCAGGTCTTTGGTGCGTGCAGCAGGGACCACGTGGTCTATGACATGCTTGAACCAGCGGTTGCAGAGGAAGAACCAGCAATGATTTTTCTCCAGGTCTCTTACCACAACCCTCTGGAGGAACCTAACGTAAAAGTTACATTTAATAATTCCTACACTTCCTGTTGAGCTGTTACTACTTCATACCACTCTGGGCTGTGTCCGCCATTATCGTGCCACAAGCGAATCGCAGTGATGTCTCCAAGACACTCTGACGTGGTGATAAGGAACGATTTCACACTTCCCCTGTTCAAAATCTTTGTGTGGTGCTGAGAAAAAAATATTTATTATCACTTAATCAAATGCATTTTTATATATTATGACGTCATAATACCTGAATGACATGAGCACTGCTGGTGGCCATTTTCCCAACAAGTCGGAGGCAGACGATCGCAGAAGTTCCGGAATTTCGTCGACTTCCGGTAAACATCGTCACGATGTAACGATATTTATCAAAAGGACTGTTGTCCGGAACTTCCACATACAAGTCCTGGAAAATATTTTGTTTAATTTTGATTGATCACTTTCACATACGACAGTAGCACACCATCACAGTTACACAATAATAGACACCATGTAAAATGAACCTCAGGCTTGTCTTAATACTAAAAAGTTGAAGCAAAAGATTAAAGGTTTCGTTGATGTTTGCAAACTTAATCTGTCAAATCTTTTTCACCACCTGACATATTAAATATTTTCACCTCTGCATCCACTTGCCGGTCTTTTGATCTCGCCCATATTAGTCCGAGTCCATACAAAGAATAGAGCACGAACAACATGGAGAAGACAATCGGATTTTCAAGCAAGCGCTGCCACATGTTGGAGGAGATCTAAATATGATTTCATGATTTGAAAGTGAAATCTTCTGTTACATCATAAACTTCCTTACCTCATTGTAGTCCAGCTTGTTGGGGAAAACCAACAACTTTGACCCTAACAGGGATGGCCCGAGTTTAAAATCATCTGAGCTTCTTTTTCGGCCCTGAGCCCAGACTATTCTGGTGATGGGAAAGTGTCCACACTTGCACATCACCCTGCCGGACACCGTGTCCTCATGAGGCTAGTAAATGACATGAGGTGATATTACTGGTTCCTCATATTAAAAAATAATCCACATTTTACAAAAATAGGTCATATAATAACGTATAATATCTCACCTTGCAAAGGTTTTCCTGCCAACCATTGTAAGCATCCAACCAATGCAGGCAGTGTAACTGATACACCGAGAACACTGTGGATAGAATAGTTCCGACACGGTAATATCCTAGACCCAGGTACGCTTGCACAGTGATGTTGCAAGTGACTGCCCCAAAGGATGGGGATTTTACAATCCATCTGTAGGAGGGGGCTGAAACATAATGACAACATGCCAAAAACCACAAACTCCTGCATTCCTGATCACTTGTGTGGGTCAAAGCGACAAAATCAAAATGGAAATGTTTATCTCACTGCAGACTGTCATTGACACTCATACAGACCTTTCTCATCAAACTCTCTCTCTGAGACACTACGCTGGTAACTCAAAGGCGACAAGAAGATTTTTAGTTTTCTAATTTGCCCTTCAATATTGCCAACTACAATATTGAGAATTGTCGCTTCTCTGACACCACTAAAATCTCCACCAACATCTACGAAAGCAGAGCCAATGGCAGTGCTACGGCATGCTGAGCCATCGCATTCACTTTTAACCCTCAGCCATATCTTGCTCTTATCGGGCTGTTGAGGCAGGTTGAACGCTAACTTTAGATTCTTTGCTATTTCTTTACTGATGGGGAGCTCGTCCCTCCAACCTGTCGTTATGCTGACTGACGTCACAGAATCAACTTTTAGATCAAATGGACTGAAGTTGGCTGAGGTTGAGTTATAACGAAAAATCTAAAATTTTACAAAATATTCATATAAATATCATTGCAATGTAATGAGAGGCATTAAACAAAGCACAATTATTACCTCGACATTGATGACATCATCAGTTATAAGCGACTGCAAATTAGAAAGTTGTACAAATGAGGTGTTAGCGTCGAAAGGATCTGAAAACATTTCATTGTGGTCATAATCAAAGAATTGGAACTTATATGAAGAGTTACACCTCACACATGAGAACGTTGCTACCACTGTGTACTGTATGTGTGTGAACAATATGTGTGCATCAGATGTACGTGGCTTATAAATTGAAACACTTCTTCCTTACTCGTGACATGATTGTTCAACTTGAGCATTCTTCCTTCGACAGATTCTGTTTCAAAGGATATCGCCTCCTCACCGGGAGTCAATGAGGCCATGAGCAACTTTCCGAGACGATTCATTCGCAAATTTTCATCATTCTTCGATAAAAGTCGTTGTTAGCTGAATACTCAGATGCTAGATTATTGAAAATGTTAACTTGGTTACCTTGAAAGGATAAAAACGAACAAGTCTCATCAATTGTGATGTCGTACTCATACATGACCTCACAATGGAGTTTACGTCATCATAACGACTGGCAGAAAATGGAACAAAGCTCTCTACTTGATCCAGGATATCCTGCACATCTTGCTGTAATACAAAGTAACTTTCTTCTACTCAGTCTATATTACGGAAAAATATGTGGACTCTAAATGCAAGTTTGTGTAACTTCAAACTTTACCAATTGAGTTTGTTCTAGAAGTTTAGGATTGTTTGTTACGAGGCTTATTACATCGGCAATTTGTTTCACCGACTCCAACGACAACGTGGGATATTCTGCCATTTTGGAAATTATTTCCTTTCTCTGTTTAAACAAGTATTTGTCTTTCAAATCTAAAACTTTGAAAAGAAATATAAAGTTAATACGTCACAAACTGACCTTTGATTGGTTGAGTTTGTTGGTTGACGATAAGACGAGAACAAACTGAGCAATCTTCTGCAGATTGTTACTTAATAATGCTGCGTCCAATTCATTTATTACATCATCGTTGACATCATCCTTAGCAACCACAGTCGATGTGATGAAGAGATTTTCCTCAACACACGATTGGTTGGGAGTGCATATTTCTATGACAATTGTGATGTCATTAGATGAACGTCCAGGTGGAAGTATGATGTTATAGAGAACTGGATCAAATCCATATTGTAGAAGATATCGAAGGCCTGGAAAGGATTTTTATTGTTTAGATGTAATTATGACATTGTCAGAATTAATTCTGCTCTATTTCCACCTGACACTTTATTCACCTTTGTCTTGGAGGAAAAACTTGTACATCAGTTGGTATTTGCCTTCTATGTAACCAGCACATGTGACATTAAACTTGGTGGTATACGCACTTCCCATGCTAGGTAAAATAATGCAGCTACCACCACTATGAGAAGATAGAGCATTGAGGAAAATGGTCACTGAGGAGTTCTCTCCGTGAATATTGTAACCTGCACATGGAGGTCAGGTTTAAATTTGTGAATGAATTAGTACCATATAAGGGGATTCACCTGTTCCTGTGACATTTGATGATGGAATAAGTAACGAAGCATTTAGTTTGCAAAACTCCTGATCATCACACAGTGGCAGTTGATGTCCAGGATTTGGTGACAAAGTCCATTTACGACGTAAACAGTCATCGCATTCCAATTGTAGAATGATTGACAGGTGAGGAGAAAAGTACTTCCCACAGTTGGACCAACACCTGCGATTTGATGGAAAGAAAAATTAAATGAAATATTTTTACTTTGTCTGCTGCAATTTCATCCGATGCTCACTTTAAATGAACAATCGGGGCTTGTCTTGCTTGAACAACAACTTTCTGATCTGCGTATGTTGCATCATAATGGGGTCCAGATACGATTAATCGGATGTAATAATGTTCACTTTGTCTGAGTTCATTCATGAAAATATCCATCACATGATCACTGGTCACCCAGAGAGTGTGCCAATCAAAGCAGGAATCTTAAACATGAGAAAAACAATTAAATTTTGAACAAAGTGATATTTGAAAAAAAAAAGCTTTGAAACCTTTTCTTTGTATTTTCCCCATCACTATCCTTGTCGGAAGCTCTTCTTGCTTGATGGAGCAAAACCAGTTGTAGCTGATGTGTTGATGATATTTATTGTAATCAATTGAAGATTCAAATCTTAGGACGGTCATGTTGTTGTCTATGCAGAGAAATCATGATATATTAAAATTACACTCCGATGCGGTCAAAAATAAAAAAAAATTATGAAAATAATCTATTTCCTATGCAATCACATAGAAATCTGATAATAACCGACTCACCAGCCTGGAGCACATTTCCTCCTAAAATCACAAAATGTAGCTTTTTTTTGGGAATTTCGATCAAAGTATAATCTTTGAGTTTTCCCTCCAACACATCGCTTGTCACATTCTCACTGGTAACTTTAACCTTTATGACATACAAGCCGGGTGACAATGTATCGGCTCTGATGATAAGTTCTGGTTCAAATGACTCCTTGACAAATTCAACTTCATATGTATATGTTGCCATGTCCATGTCTGTTGCCACTGGGAACACCAACCACTTATATCTGACCTCAGACATATTCTTGCACGTGCATTTAAAATCCACGCTGAAGGTGAAATAATCAAATACTTTCAATGCTTTTTCAAACCCCCCTTGATAATTCCCATCTCGAATTCTCAGATTCTCCAAGCACGATGGCGTCTCCAACACGTCAACCCATCCCACAAAAGGAAATGATTGTTTTGAATTTCTGATAAAACCAGTGACCTGCTGCATTCCAATGTGGTATAAAACTCGTTCAACTTTGATCAATTTGTAAGACTTGGCATCAAATGGGAGACTGGGCAGATCTTTGTGATCATATTCCAACTTGGAGATGGTGAAACTGTGGTTCTCTGGTCTTCCTTGTAAGTATATCGTCATCATGTAATCACCAATGTCACCTCTGACAAATGCATAGACGTAATTTCTGCTGTAGCTAGGGATAGGCTTCAGTGAAGAAATATACACGTTGTATATCTGTGGTAATGCTTCAAATTGTGCCAATGACGATGATGACAGAGAGACGCTGTTTGTAGCTATTGCTTCAACTTTGTACATTCCTGGTAGGAATAAGGTTGCCTCTACCACCATCGAGTGGCAATGTCGTGGGCAGAATAAAGAATTGTTGAAGTGTGAGAAGTTGCTTTTGACTGATTTAATTTCTATTGTAAGATTTATCGGTGCCCCGTGACTAACTGTGGCATTGATGATAAAATAATAGGGATGAAAACCGACGTATTCTTTTACTGTAACTTTAAAATCTTTGATTTCTTCATTGAAAGTAACTGTTGTGGGGTATAACACAGAAGAGATATTGTTTTGTAACAATAAAGTGACATCATGTATTCCTGATCCAGTTAGTTGTTGCGACGATGAGTTTATATTAAAATTGACTTCTTCAAACACTTGTGATAAAAATTTTGTTTTGCTAAAAACTTGTTGTGTTTGGTTCTGTGCTATAATGACATCATTCAGCAATAGTGAGTATGAAATTGGAAAGCAATATCTGTGATGAAATAAAATTTCAACTTGGTTCAGGTATACCAGGCTTAGTTCTTTGTGGAATACTCGTAAACTTGAATGTGATAAGCCGCATTCCGCATAAAGATATGTCTTCGGTGTTTCAAATGCTTCACTTCCTTCATGAATACCACATCTTGCATATATCAAATAACTTTTAGGATATCGAAAAAAATGCTTTGCTGCAAAGATCGATGTTGACATACTTATCAGCGTTTGAGCAAACATTCCATCATACTCCAATGAGCAATTTAAAGGTTCTTGCCAACCGTCAGCCCCAGTTAGTTTTGCCGTTACCTGAACTGACTGTCCAAGCTGGATGTGACGATTGCTCATTGTTAGATGAAAGTCTATAACGTAAATTAAAAAATGTTATATAAAGCAATGCAATTGCAAATATGATTTAGTTACCAAAGTTATTTCTCCTAATATTCAACTTGGCACTTCTTTAAAATATAAATAAGCGCCAAGCCAATTTCCCAACTCTTCACTTACCAAATCTAAAATAACTAAAAGAAATGTGGGCCAAACTGCAATTCACTGTAAATCTTTCCATGGAAATTTCAAAATCTTCTTTAAAAAGGTAGTTTCCAGGTTTATCAGGTTCGCAGATGAATGAATTTTGCTTCCCACTACTTTTTTTAATTATGAGTATTCCATGTAAACAGCTGCATTAAAAATAAACACTAATCAGACAAGAAAAAACAGATTACAAATAGCATGATTTTGTAAAGAGTATACATACATACAGTATCTCCAATTGTGAAAAACATGTAACCATAAATTTACTGTCCAGTCTCGAGTACAGTCACTTTAACATGCCCATTTTAATATCATAAGCAAGATATTTAAAGTTAGACGTTCATTCAAACAGGCTGTTAAATGAGCATACATAAGTGAATGGGATTTGGAATTTTAACCCATTGTTTATTTATGTCAAATTTATTCTTATGGTTTTGCCATTAAATAAACAAAACCTTTTACACTATTATTTACATAACAACTGCCATAACGCTTTTTTACTTTAATGAGGATTCATCGAACTGCAAGTATGCAAATTCTCCCTCCTTCAGTGAAATTTCCCACTCCCTAGTATCAGGCAACACAGTGTTGTTATCACATTCCTCTGTGGTTGGATAAACAACTGTTCCACTTGCATTTCTAAGAACCATACTGAAGCCTGAAATGTACAGTAAAGGAATTAAAAATATCAGTTGTTATATACAGTAGTTGACCATAAGACTAGAATTTTAATGACTATGTTGCTTCAAAAAAGAAAATGGTTAGAGCATAGCTGGTTTTATTACTACTTGCTTCTGTTGCCTTTTTTTTTGTGGCATTACAAAGCAGTGGGCAGCCAAGCTGGTAACATAATACTGCGAGTTAACAGAGTTGCTAAAAGTTTAAAAAATCAACATCTGACAAATAATAAATTTTATAACCTGCAAAACTGCCAAAATCAGCAGCAAAAAGCAAAACAGCTTGCTAGACTTAACAACCACCATTACTCTAGTTATTTACACACCACATTACAAAAAGGTAAGAAAATGGAAATAAAGTATAACCAGCATAATTCTGCACAATAAACAAAGTTATAATATGTGTTTCGTTCAGAATGTACAAGCATCTATGCAAGTGGTTCAACGTCAAGTGGTATCTACCCGATATGGCTCAAGGAACGATTCCAGTTCACCTATGTCTACTGTGATATGGACCTTGTTTCAACTCAGAAAGGCTGGACAACAATACAAAGAAGAATGAACGGGGAGTTCAACTTTGAAAGGGGGTGGGACGATTATGTTAAGGGTTTTGGAAACCCCAGCAGTGAACACTGGCTTGGATTGGAAAATATTTATCGCTTGTCAAGACAAACTGCTTATTCAACCAACACTTTAGGCCCGATACATATACTAACACCTGAAGTGGGATTTGATCTTCAAGACTGGGAAGAAATGAAGGCGTTTGTTCAATATGCAAACCTTTTACTTGGACCAAAAGCAACAAACTACTGGTTAGATTTAGGTGGCTTAAATAAGGCTTTTAGACGTATTTTCAGCAGTGGGCCAATATCTGGATACAGCTTCAGTACACCAGATAGAGATAACGATAATAACGACCATAGCCATTGTGCAAGCAAAAACAGGTCGGGTGGGTGGTTTAATGGCTGCGTAGAACCAAATTTAAATGGTCCATATCCCAAACATGCGCAGTTAATGAGCTCAGAAAATATTTATTGGGGAGGCTGGTTAAATTTTAACAAAAATGGTACTGCATTGCGCTTTGTATTTATGAAGTTTTATCATGGCAAAATTAGACCTTAAGCATATGTATTGAACTTTTCTAATTTGTGCTTCATGAAGTAGTGAATTTCTTTTTGAAGAGTTAATTTCTTCCCCGTATTGTTTGAATAGATATACACATATACCACAAGATTTAGCAAATTATCACTTTTGTCAGTTATGAGTAATAAATTGAATTGCATAGAAGCATTGTTTCTCGAAAAAATATGACTAAATATTTCTCAGAAAATATGGTTTACTAGAATAGCGGATGGCACATTTCCTTTTGGTAAAAAGACTCTTTATTTATTTATCTTCGTACACCCAGCCTCATCTATTCCACATACAGCGCGTTGTACGTTCATCTGCTGTGTACCAAAGTGTCTTTGTTACATCCCGTTGATTAAATGTAACATTGGTGGTACGTTGCAGTCACCAAAGCTAAATTGAATAAAAGCCCTGTATGTTCCGCTAATAACACAGGTTTAGAGTGATGGCTACTTTGAGTGTACAGTCTGTGATATGCAAACCAACTATGCAATAAATGCATAGTTGTGTCATATATACTGGCGTATAAGCCCCCCGTTTTGAGCAAAATGTTGGGACAAAAAACGAGAGGGAACTTATAAGCCTGACCAATAATCTGACTAATAAATAATTTATGTCCTATTGGCCGAATTCTGTTCGTGTGATAAATAGACCACACATGATCATTTTGAAACAACAAACTTAAAAGAATTTTTAACGCAAAATAATCATTCAAGTCTGTTGACGTGTTGTTGAAAATCATGAGCGTCAACGTATACCAATATAATTGAGATGCTTTTTGGCTGACATTCAACTTCCGTTATCAAATTCATTACAATCGTAGCCTACTTTTATGTTACTGATAAAATTTATTGCAACTACTTCATTCAATATGAATACCTTTGTACGAAAAGAATAAGATGAATGCTATGGTTTACCATCGACGCTCATGCAGTGATTTGCAGTGGCTCACTTGGTTGATTTATTGAACATGTTCTAGAACAATCGCTTTAATATAAACAATGCCTCGATGGGAATGTGGTTATTTTTTTCATTAGGCAAAGCATTTCAGCTGGTCAAGTTGGCAACACAGTGCTGCATTACCATATCGATAAAGACTTTCTAGAAAAAAAAAAGGCGAATACAATGCAATGCATAGCCGTAATGGAAAACTGTGACATGAACAGAACTATCAGACTAAGGCGATAGCATTGCGTAGCATAAAGATCGACATTTTGTTAAATTACTACATCTTCAAAAGCAAAGTAAGACAGACAAAATAAGACCACTTACCATAATTTGTTTGACACAGGGTTATCTCGTTCACATTTATTTTCTTAATTATAATACTGCGTGTGCCAGAACAATTTAATTAATTGGCAAATTTGGCCAACGGCCTACATTTGATTGGCAGATATTGAATGCACATGCAAAAGCTCAATTGCCTTTATCGATCACAAACTTTGTTTTAAGATGTTAGCACAAATAAACAGTAGCCATTTAAAGCGGTCTTCTCTTTGTTTTCATTACTAACTAACAAAAAAATGATGAGTAAAATGAGACATGTCTTGAACTTCTTCTTTCACGGTTATCGTCGAACGCTAGCATTCACTGCTGCATGGAACCCTTTTGCAGCGATAACAAATGAAAATGTCAATGCACACATTTGTATAATATTTTAGTGGTAAACATCTTCTTCTCTATGACGCGTTACATTGGTCGCAGGAGTAAAACACGAGAGAGACTTATACGCCAGGTATACGTTAAAAACATATTTTTGGCTTGAAAAACTGAGAGGGGGCTTAATTTCCAGTATAGACAGTACCTTAAAACTGTACAAGTTGCAAGGTCATTTTTACACAGAAATTTTAGGCATCAAACTCAGGTCGCAGTTAAATAGAAGTATAAATATGGCAAAAAGAAGTGAACTTGCTCAAAATATGTTATCATTTCAATTGCCAACAACCTAAGCTCCATTTCAATTGTTTCAAACATAAAATTGAAACATTATCAATAACAGATACAGTTGACACCGGTTAATACATCCACCCCGAGCTAGCTGATTTTGGATTTAATGAGCAGTTGTCGTAATAACCGAATAAACAAGCAATGCCACTATTCAACCCTCAGGGCATAAAAATGCAATCATCGAATTTACTGCAATTATTCTGCACAGAAAAACTTGTGCAACGACACTTGTCTATGTAAGAATGTCTTTCTCAAATGACCATCTACTTCTACTCGCATATCACTAAGCCTGTCTACCTTCGGTTTGAATAGATGCAGTCCAGGATCGGCTATTGTTTCATCACACCATGCCAATTAACACATTGCCCTTCCAAACTACCCATTATTTGAACACAGTAAAGAACAATTGGCCTGCACGGGGAACCGAAAGTGGATGTATTAAGCGGTAGCTGGATGTAGGTTATTAACCGAGGTTTTGTAATGGAAAAGGCCTATACGAAAATTCCGTTCCAAGCAATTTGGTGGTAATAAGCGGTCGGTTGTATTAACCATGGATGTATTAAGCAGTATCTACTGTATTACTTATGAATATAAGTCTGTTTATGTGCTCTGTATAACTGCTTTATTGAATAACTGGAAAAGTCCAGCGCTGTATACACAGCAACATCAAGCCAATATGACAGAATTTACAGTCATTATGCAAGTTAAGTGTTCAAAAAGAAACGTTTCACTTTACCAGCAATAGACATTGCAACATGCATTGGTGTTTCAATACTTTGCTTATGTGGTAATTTCATTTGGAGTTTGGTAGAAATGAAGGAATTAATTTCTATTGTAAAAACAGAGTGCAACTTGTTATTTACACATGATATCGTACGGTTAGTTGAAGTTTATTGCTTATTACAGCATTTGGAACTTACAGAAGTTCCCGTTTATAATGGATCAAAATATGTAGGCAGTAGACTACAGAGCATCATCACACAACATCAATCCGACCAAGAACATGTTAGGTTGTTTCTTTGAATTCACAATTCTGAATTGACTTTTATTAAGTTAATGATAAATTCAAAAAATATTCAGTTGAGGAATTAAGTAGTGCATGTAAGCTATTTAACTGGGTTTTGGATGTTTATTTAAACCACTTTTTACACTGTTTAGTGTTTACCTCACAATTTTACATCACGTTGTTATTGAACTAGGGTTTCCAGTTGGGGAAAATGTCAAAATCTGGGTTTTGTATAGCTGTGATAAACACATGAGTTTTGTCGGGGTTTTAGAAAAATATATTTTTTGAAATGGCCTGAAACTCAATAGGTTATTGTAAAAATCACTATTATATTCAATCTCTTCTTTGTAAGCAAATTAGTAGCTAAGCATTTATTTCTGTAGCTAGCCTACAATTTTCACCAATTCTTGACTTCTCAAAGAACCTGTACCGTCTTGCCATTCCATTCTTTACAATCGGTACTGCCAAATTATATGATTGGCATCGGCTACTGTGGCCTTTTTTACTGAGATGTAGAAACCTTGATCTGTCATTAAATAAATATCCTCGGTTCTCCAATTTTAAAATCCAAAAATTGGGTTGCAAAAAAATTGGGTTTGGAAAAGACCGGGTTTGCAAATGCTCGTAAGGACAAACAAAAACCCATTCAAACATAACTACCCTAAGTAGAATTCTACAACGAAACTAGCACAATATTTTTCGCTTCCCACAGTCAATGGTGAAAAATAAACAACACAATACAACTAAGTTGAGTTATCTGACTTATGAAATTTAAAATGAGTAAGAGTTTACATGTTAGGCTCATCTGCAGTGCATGTAAATGTAGTAATTCAGTTGTATTTACTTTTTATTGGTTATTTTGAACTTTGCTTCTAATGAAAAACAACGCTTGCCTGTATGTAGGCTAACACATCGCAGACAGAAAGATAACACACAAACCTTTACGCATTTCATGTCATAACCTACGTTTCGCTGTCCACATAGCATAGCCTATCATAACTTTGTATCGAAAAATTCCAGTGCGTAGGACTCAAACCGCTGTAAAATAAAAGCTAGGAAACATATTTTTAATGTTTCTTTTTATTGTGTACAGGATTTTATATCTGCATATGCAAGGTCCTCACCTGAGTGAAATATTAATAACCTGATGCCAAGAACGTGTAGCGGCCTGGGAGCCGCTTTCAATACCATTATATCATTCGTGAGAACATATTCGCCAGTGAATTATAGAAATATTTTTTATTGATAAAACCACAATTATTGTCGTTTAATATTTGGAAACTTGCCCTAAATAACTTATGTGAAAACGCCGTTTAGTACGTTACCAGGTGATTTCATAACATCCTAGTTTTAACTGAATGTAATTCCCATTGCCAACGCTTTGCTTTTATCGTTCACACATTCTGAAATGTTCGTGTATATTGTGTTGAATATTTCCGTTCACATCGCTACGCTTTATAAACTCGAACTGATACGCGAGTAGCGGCGCAGACATAGATACCGAATCGTACGTACGTATTACGTTAGTCGTGCAAAATGTAATTCGTCAGTCTTATTTAATTGGTGAATGCTAAGTTTGTGATTGTATCATATTCGGAACCTGTACAGTTCCTACAATAAAGGATTGTTTCTAATAAACTGTATCTGTTAATCGTAAGAGCTTTCGGCTAGTAACACGTTAAGGTTAGAGAATTCTAACCGCACGCAACCACGGAGTCAGATCATTAATTCGGTAGGTAAAAGACCGAATAGTATAAGTTAAGACAAACAGCATCCTCCGCAAACGCTTGTAATTTAAAAAAGAATCGAAGTGGGTAAACGATTTTCATTGTTAAATATTGGCGGTGGAAGAAATCAGGTCATCCAAAAAATATCGGCCTTAACTCGGAAAGGATTATTGCTGTTTTGACAGCCTAAGTATTGTACTGATTGTATAACATCTGCACTTAAATTGTTACTTCCGTAGATTAGGTTGTCCGTTTTTCATATTATGCCCGTAATTATGAGAATTTGTTTCGTCAACATTATTTATCTTTTGCCTGCTGAATTTCAAAAGTAAACGAAGCTACTAAGCTAGACTAAATTTTAGCTTCCTAGCAACATGCACTGACATTCTGTTTGATCACAAGCAACTAGCGTTTTATATTTCGGACTTTCCCCAAATCGATACTGACACACTAAAATTTGAAAACTCGATTGTTCAATGATTACCTGCAAGCCAATCGAATCGATAATGGGCTACATTACCTACTTACATACATAACTCCAAAGATGGAATAAGTCTGGCCACTTTAAGGGAAGTAGTCTTCAATCTGAACCACTACCGGTAATCCTTCCGTGTTTACAAGGTCGCGTAAATTTTCAATTATTTAGCCTACGCATTTACGGGTCTTGTTTAGGCTAGCATATCCGGCACCGGTACGACCGTGTCACGTTAGAACTCGCAATTTTTCTTACTTGTCCGACTTAACTTGTAGTGGTGTCATGCCAAATCTGTTCCAGGCATTGTGACGTAGAGGGTGGGCAAGACACAACGTCAGTTGTCCGCTGGAAAATTTTGGATATTGCCCTTGGGTTCAGAAAAAAACTTGAAACGAACGTCCGGTAAAATGACCAATGTTTTCATTTTTATGGCCCAGATCGTGTGAAGTCAGTTTTCATTTAAATCAGTTTCAATTTTTACCGTATCTCTAAACATAGCCCTACACTGCCTACAGCATAGATAAGCTAGGTACATACCTCCACCGACGAACCAAAACATAATTGTCACAACAATTGTTAAAAACTTCATGATGACACTTAGGTCCTAAATCAAGCAGCTGTCGTTTACACAAATTTCAAAGCTTTTATTGACGTCAACCTGCTTAAACACATAAAGAATATTATAGTCACTAGATCTTCACAGTAGGCTATGCTACTATTTGTAGCCTATCACCTAACGCTTCCAGCAAGTTTAAAACAATCTTTTCCAACTTAATGAAACCAAAATGAATTCAAATTTTAATTCAAAATAAACATTTTAGAATTCATTGTAACGTCAGAATGTTTTCTGTTAAAATTGAACCAAAATACATTAGTGACGTATTGTTTGTAAACAAAGCTGCTTTTACTATATTAATCTGACGTTACATAGAAATCTAACACTAGAACGCTTATGACCGTTTCGTCACCCTTGAGTGCTTCTGATTCTTTTAAACTTAAAGTCATAGCCTACATCTAACAGTGACGTCCACTCGTTAAAAAGTTGGCTGGTTGCTGTTGAGTGCTGATGTCAGGAAAACATTGTTAGGGTTGAGTCGAGGTTATTGTAACCTAATTTCTATATAATATTTAAACTACAGTAGATGTGGTGCAATGTAGCCTAAATACAAATTTTTCAACATCGACATAACTTACAGCATAAAGCAGGCGTGTGCAACGTTCATTACAGGAGGGCCAGATGAAAGTAACTGGGTGAAACCGCCGGGCCGCTGATTGTCCTACTTGTCGTTTCAACAACAATAACGCATAGAATACATCTGCATGCTACTCACGAACTGAACGCCACTTCATCTATATAATCTTAAGCCTAATTATGTACCTTCAACGCATTTACCCTAAAATTTCCTACGTTGCGTTCGAATTTTTTCAAAGTCGTGGTCGATTTATACAAAATTGTTAGACCCACGTGGCCATCCGAAACAAAGAAGTGCAAGCCTTATCGCTTATTGTCGGTCCATGCCCACGCTTAAACGCACAAAAACCCTTGTCCCCAGTAAAAGATGTACCAAACTCGAGATAAGAAACTATTTAAGCCAGCTGATAATATCTCTAGATTCTGTCAGAGCTTTAAGCAAAAAACCCTTGAAGAATGAAATGCGGGTGTTTTATCCCCAACGTTCATTGATAACACCCAGTTTAACCAACCCTTGTAATGAAAACCTTTTTTAAAATAATCAGTTTTAATTGCCAGGGTTTAAACGACACACCTAAAAGGAAAGCCTTGTTCGAAACGTTCAAGAAACTTGCTTCGCAGAAATGATGTTGAATGAAATGAAATGGCAGAAAAAATGTTGGCTACCTTGCGGTTTCCTAACTTTGTACAAAATCAACTTTGGTAGTTTTCGGTTTCAATTTTTCATTTGGGACTTTCACTTGTTGGGCGCGGTTCATAGACATTAAAGTTCTGCAACAACGCCAAAACTTAAGGGCGAATTTTTACCCTTTTTTAATCGTGGCAATAACTTGTAGAGGTTGGGGTCGTTTTAGGATGTAGAAGTTGATGCCGACAGATGCAGATACAGAAATTTATCGGTCTTAGCTTACGTTATTGACTTAGTTAACCTACTACATTAGTGTCTGACTCTATTGTTGCGTGCGGTTAGAATTCTCTAACCTTTTTGACGGCGATGCGTTCTTATTATATTACAACAAATACCGTTTGCCAGAAAAGGCTTTTATTGTAGGTGCTGTACACTTTCTCAATATTACAAATAACCAAGAACACAAGTCATACGACTGTTTGCACGATGTCTACTGATTTGCAATCACCACAACTACAGTAGTACGGTATTACATGTGACTATAACTTCACGTCTGCGTCAGCGTTTGTGTCTGAGGCTCTGAGGGACTGGGAGTCTCGCACAGAAGTTCAAGCTTATAAAACATGCTGCGATGTGGCGGAAATATATGACAAAAAAAGCATGAACATTTCAAAGCGTGTGAACGAGAAAAACAGTGCGTTTGCAATGCAAATTACATTCGATTAAAGTTGGAAACAGTTTCTTGGAAGCGACCTGGTAACGTACAAATAAGGAGCTTTCACACGAAGTTATTCGTAGCAAGTTTTCAAATATACCAACGATGGTTGCAGTGTTCTGAAAAGGCAAGTTTTATGAACTCCAATTACTAGCTGGAAAACTCTTTCCTAAGAATGATGTGGCGAGACTGAAAGTTTAAAAACTCCAATTGTTCTGGAAAACACATTTCTTAAGAATGACGTAATGATTTTACAAAGGTCACCCAGGCCGCCACAAATTTACCAGGTTAATAATTTTACAGCCTGACGTGGATTTGATGGGTTTCTGTTTAATGACTGCTCACTAACGTTAAGTTTGCCGTGATTCATGGCCTGACTATTAGAAAGTCTAACTTCTACTTCAAGACTCCATCCAAAAAATGTTTCGAAAGCGTGACCTTACGTAAGAGCGTTGTTCACATGTTTTAAGCATTGTACACCAGTAATTAAATGCTTTACTTTAAACAACTAAAACCAGTCTGCTGATTCTTGGGTAGTTCACACATTGTAATGCATTCATTCCAGTTTCCAATACTTTTCCAATACAAACAACTGGATGGTTAAAATAAAACACACAAAAGAATTTCCATTCTAGGAACCGGATTTCCGTTTTTGTGGCCAAGAGAGGGTAAAATATTGAAGCCCACAAGTACACTAAATGATAGATAGTACGAATTAAATAAAAAGTATAATAATGTCATTAGGAAATCGTGCTTCTACATTCCCTTCAACTACAAGATTTATGATGAATAGTGGATACGATGACTACGGCGTTTACATAACACACTGGCGATAACTAGCAAAGCATAATTTATAAAGTTTAGGAAAACAAAATAAAATATATATACTGACAGTTCAGGCTTGCAGTGTAGCTTTGGTTTAATGTGTTCCAAGTCCACAAACATTGGAGATAACCTAAAAAGAATTAATTTTGTTTTCCAAGTAAGACGAACTGTTAATAGGTAAAAAAACGCATTAATCGGAAAGTGTTCGTTTCTTTGTCGGTACCGGTACTTTTTGTGTAAAAGATGCTGCTGCTAATGCAATCTTTGCCGCTATTATGTCACCGGTAAAGGCTACTCTAGGTTAAAACATATGTGAAGGTAATCGCTTGCAATTTTACTTGACATGTCTAGATTAAAAACATCAAAAGATGCTAAAATTAGTATTAAGGATTAATTAGCATATCAATCAATCAATTATTTTATTTTTCTCCAAAAGCGCGGTGGAGACGAAAAATCAAGCCAGCTGTTACTAACACGCGCCAATGAACAGGAAAAAGTGACAAAGCCGAAAAGACTTAAAACGTGCTCAAGAGAAATAACGTTAATATAATTGCTGGTAACAAATAGCACGGCCACTAAACCTGCCTAATTAGTTAAATCCATAAAACATAAATTGAAAAAACGAAAAATTAAGCAGACGAGTAGGCAGTGTGTTCAAGCGACTGATGATTGAAAATTGCTTCAATGCTGTACATTATTGGATGGGAAAAGAAACTCATCGTAAAAGACCCCATCCCGGGCAAGAACCCGGTTTCTGGTGGCCATAGCACTAAAAAAGAGCGTTGTTGGTTAGCCCGAGTTTGTACAGCAAGAATGCACACCAATGATAAATAATTTTTGGATGATAATAAGATATGATGTTAATACTGATCGTTGAAAGATGGAATTTTCTCTGGTACATCGACAATGATGTACGGAAAAAGATGCCAATGCTGTGCAATAGATGGAAGTGCTGAAAGAAAAACTCTTCTTAATCCGAAGCTGAAGACTTGAGTCGCGCTGATGGTGATGTTTCAATCCAGTAACTGGTTTCAGTCTTTTGACTTGAAAATATGTAAAAATGATCTGCAGTATTTGCAGTAAATGTCCGAAATAGTAGTGTAATGAGTGTTGAAAATTTACAAGTTAATATATTTTAAAAACATACTGGTTAAAATTTCGAAATAAACACGAAGTAATAACCATCTTCACCCTTAAAGATGCATAAAGACTCCGCATAAAGACTTTTGACTTACTCGATGATTTTAGCGAAGCCTCTGGACTCGAATCCTGATGATTTTATAATGCTTTTTGTGCTTTATTTCTTGTGTTTATCAACAAGCGCTGCGCTATATTTTGGCCGTGTTTAGTATACATGACCTACTGTAGTTTTGATTCCTTTTGAATTACGTGGTTCGTACTACAGCGTTCAATTCGTTAGTTCTGATATTATCATTCTGATATGAAAGTCTGTAATTTGCAGTCTACCGAATGCAGTTTTATTCTGTTCTCTAAAAACAATAACCGTTTCGTTGAGAACCTATAAAAAATGATTATTCACGTCATTGACAGTTTGGTTGTAGTACTGTGATGCTTAACTGGCTATCAAGGGTTAATAAATGCGCTATCAATGGAGTCAGATTAGCGAACAATCGATCAAGCAATAATTAACAACTGTTCAAAACCCCAATAACACGCTCGGTTAACAGGCTCTATTAAGAAAACGCTTTAATTAATCTTGAGTTACGCCAAGTAAATTTTGTTGTGTAACCAATTAGGTAACAGCTGTAATCAGTGTCGTGTTTGTGGAAGCCGCACTTTTCGTACTCGCGGATTCTATGAAAGAACTCGGGTTTCTACAGAACGCACACTTTTGCATCGCCGAATAAGCGACGTTTAGATTTGAGTCACATTATAGCACCAGTTTAGCCGCCTGTGAAGCTGGGGTGAACATGCCTCTTCAAGAGTCATGATTTATCGGAGTTACTAAAGATGCAAACAAATAAACAGAAACAAACAGATAAACAAAGAATCAAAGCTTCAGTGCCTGTTATCACGTCAAAGTTTGTGACCTTGCACGCACAATTTCATGTCTAAATGCTGACCATTGTGGCTGGATAGAACGATAACTTGTACACAAACAGTGAGCAGGAAACGGTAAAGCAAATTCAAACCTATCTCCGAACTCAAACAAACAATTCAAATGCAGTTAACATTTAGTTGGGTTCCAAAATGTCTGTACGGTGTTAATAGCAAAAGTTTTGTTCGCAAAGTGCAAATATTGGCTTAGCGTAAAACACGCAAATGATGAATAAACCAAACAATGTAAGCTTTCAATTCTGTCCTTGTGTCAACAATAAAACTCCCAGGTATCAGGCAACATTCGCTGAGGCAAGTCAATGATTTACAATGAGGAAATATTTGCTGCGCTTGTAACGTTTTTCATTTTTATACCGACCTCATTCTCACTTGGGCTTGATGATATATGTTGGTTGGGTTGGCAAACGTAAGCTTTGAAGTTTTATGACTATACTGTGCTTTACACTGTTGCAGGTTGTTTTTTTAAACACTTGGCTTTAGCTTAACTATTTTATTGTTAGTTGCTTGTTTCAAACTAGAAAGATGGAATTCAACAACAACCACGCCACTGAAATACTCGGCAACTTGAATGAGTAAGTTGTTCATTTTAATCTATGCTCATTTACACAAGTTTGTGTGAAACTTTTAATGACAAATGACAAAATGTTTTATTTATGTTGAAACTATTTGTCATTGAAATGTAGCCAAAACTGACATTTTTACACATCATAGTTACGGCTGACGTAATAAGTAAAAATATTGTGGCTATTACTGGTTTTAAAGTATCTGACTCCATACTTTTTCTTATATTGTCATGACTTTGTTATAGTCGAGAACCATTATAGTCAACATTTAATGTTTATTTGCCATCTGTTTCATTGATCAGTTGTATATAAACAAATCACCACCATAGAAAGATCCATGTTGTAAATTGATTGAGCCAGAACCAGAAAGCCTGCAAGGCCCGATCTCTGCTTCAGGGATTATTTTAGATGTAGCATATAACGTATGAATATCGCTTGTCCCAACTTGCCTGTTGTATGCAAGGTCTACTGTAGTTCACCTCACCACTCACCATACACTGTCACTCACCAAATCGACAAGTGTCAATAACAGGGTCGTGTGTACTGTGACTGGACATCTACGTTCCACATCATTTAGACTCCACACAGAACTTTTAGTTTCAGCAAAAATCCCACAATGATACCCAGATACTCGTAAAGCCAAGACACTCATTTTCAGTCTTGGTCACACTGCAATTGTTGGAACTAGTTGAAACTCAGGCGTTAGTGCGAATCTTTTTCTCTTTGGAACCAAACTGGAATACGAAATGGCAGGAAGGACATGGCTACACTTTGCAGCTTCATGACCGACGCTGACCCCCATCTCACCAAACTCTTGCTGCCAGGGTGACTTTGGTATGGCTTAACCACCTGTGAACCGACGTCACTTAATTCAACTCAATACAAATGGGAAGTAGCAAACGTTGTAGCTTGTTAGTACAAATCGCCTGTAGGACCAACTGAGTGTGGTGCGAAGGAGTAAACAGCAGACCATGTTATATGTACAGTGTTGTCTAAGTATGCCAACGAAGATGTCCTGGCGATTGTGCATTTGGCAAAAACATGAGACTTAGTGAGGAAGATCATTTCTTTAGACAAAATTACTTTATCAGTTTCTCCAGGAATGCATAATAAAGGTCTGTAAAGCTAAAACGGTGTCGGCATCTTTCCATATGAACAACAGGAAAGCAAATCATGAGCGTAAAGTTTACATCAATGCCATGCCTGTGCTTTTTTGTCCTGTCCCCAAATACCTTGGACAGATTGCTCACCTACCGCCAACACCATAAGTCGTTACGCAAAAAACTTACATCTCATACTGCCTTTGATAGGACGACTGGTGACCTCAGACTGTGGCGGCTACCATTTGTACAACAGCTCAATTTAGTCTACTTCACTGCCGAGTATTGCGCACCTTCCTGGTGTTGCAGCACACACGCCCACCAGATTGACATTATCATAAACAAAGTTACGTCATAAATACAGTAGACCTTGTGATGATATTATAAAATTGCTTGCAAATCGAATGCCGCATAGAATACTTGTTTACGGAAATCGGCAAAGCAAAGCATTGCGTTACGTAATCGATTCCTCTCTGCTTATCGTATTAAGTCGTGACAAAAATGTCGTGCATGCCTGCATTGCGTGTGTTGTTATTCATAGTTGTTCAATGCGTTACAGTCTACGAAGTTAACCATTGAAAGTGGTCGACTTTATTATGTAGCTGTCCCAATGTCTTATTTAATGTAATCGTTTAAACAAGAAACAATATAAACAGTTTATACAGTTGTCTTGGTGAACAATTGATTCTAAGATTAAGAGAAGCGAAACAACGACCTGAGACTCATTTATCATCGAGGACAACAATTCAACAGTCAAACATTGTAATTGAAGTGGTCGTCCTTACAGGCTAAGGAACGATAAACAATCATTTCATTACAACCTTGCATACTGTGACTGTATATCTGCGTCCCACACCATTGGACATACCTATGCCATTCCACCTTCGCGGACAATGCTGCGATGGAGCCATTTTTTCTCTTGCTCGTAAGGCAACGGTGCCAAATCTTCTGTGCCACCCATAACTTTTTGCTTCAGCAAAAATGAAAGCCCAGACACACCTAAAACAAAGACACCTTCATTTCCATTCTGTTTCCTGTCACGCTGCAACTATTGAACAAGTTGAAACTCAGAAACTAAAAAAAAAATTAACGTTGAAACTTCTCTTTCAAACAAAATAGCAGGAAAGGCATGGAGGACTATTAGCACATGTGGTTTAACCATCTGTGAACCGGCGTCACTCAACTCGATACAAATTGGGAGTGGCAAATCTTTTGGCTTGTGAGTGCAAACCGTGTGTGGCACCAACTGAGTGTGGCACGGAGGAGTAAACCACAGACCATGTTATATCCAACTTTATTTTCTACCATGCTACTCAGTTTCCACGGAATATATGGCCTGTGGGTTTTGGATGACAGCACCACCCAGTGACTGCTAGTTTTGGTGACTGGATAATACCTATACTTCATTTTGGAATCTTTCAGTTTGCTATTTAAGGACTTAGGCAGATCCAGGATTTTAAAACTTATACCTATGATCACTATACACTGCCTACCATAACAAAGTCCCTACTCTAATCTAATGAGGTGTTGCTGTGTCACTGATTGCGATTATTGTATGTGTTGATACCTATCACAATTTTGCCAAGTTTATTGCCAAAAATAAAAAGTTATTTTTTGTTTCATGATCTATATGTCATAAAGGGAAAGAACAACAACAAAGGACTTCTGTGATTTCACAATAAAAGCTGGAAGAAAACAATTCCCTGTTCACAAATGTGTGGTTGGTTCATTCTCACAATATTTCAAGAAAATGTTCACTACAAAGGTGGAATGGATGAAATTCTTACTAATTCAATATTTCACAAAATATTTCAATTATTTACTGTTTCTTTTTGTTTGTAGATGAGAGAAAGTTATTTGAACGAAGGAAGTGTTAAAGAAGTCAGTGGTCCAAGAATGGCATCGATTATTAACTTCATATACACTTCATGCATAATCCTCACTTATGACAATGTATATGATGTACTGGAAGCAGCAGAATATCTACGGATTACAAGTAACTGTTATTACTGCAGCTGACTTTGTGATACTTGTTGATATAACGCTGTGCATAAAGGTTGCTGATTTTGAGTTTCGCATAAAAGTAACTTAAACTGTAATCTTTTTTGTGCAACTGTGCAAAGTTTGGACTTTCATTCTGTTAACAAATGTTTTTATAAGTGGAATCGGTTAATACATCCACAACCCAGGACCTTTAATACTCAAAATACTTTAACCTAAATAAAACTATATAATACCTTTAATAAAGAAATAAATAATAAATAATTACTTAAATAAATAAATATCATCTTACGTATCTTTAATACTGAATTGAATATATATAATTCAGCAAGCTCAAATCGGTGTACAAAATGAGTGACTTTTAACAGAGATTATATCGCAATTAAGTGATAGGTTTTATCCCTAAATGAATTGGAAGATTTTTTAAGGTTTGAAGGAATACTGTAGGAAATTTTTCAAAGCATCTCTCAACGGAGAAAATTGTTTAAAAATTCGATCTTATTCAAACCGATACAACATGGGTGATGTTGTCCAAGCAGCTGAAACTTTCATTTCTAAAAATCTCGGAGCAGTTTTGAAAAGTGCAGATTTTCTTCAGTTTGGTGTTGATGATATCAAGTCTATGCTGAAGTTGGAAAGTGATGAAGTAAACTTAGATTTGAAATGTTTTTGTTTCGTAAATATTTTTATACAGTATCTAAATCAAACATTTTGTTTTGATAGTTCTTACATCATTGCGTGAAATTGTAATTGCAAGAAGCTAATTGTAATCCACACTTTCATGTTAGAATTGTTACACGGCGATATATTAGTTACATTTGGAGAAATTGTGCATTACCCTGTGCTTTATTTATACCTGAAAGTGAAGTAGCATTTCTACAGTTGTCTTTTTTTAGACAACGCATATGACGTAGACTGGCTCATATATGCATGAATGGCCTTGAATGTTTGTTGCCAGATTTTGCAAGATACTTCTTATCTCGAATAAGATAACGAGATTTAAATTTTCAAATATTGCTGGCAGTTAATATAATTTCGCTATTAAGTTAAGACATTAAATCAAAATATTAAATGGCAATGTTCATACGATCTGTAATGTTTTATTTCTTTAACCATTTTTTAATCATTTTTAGCTTTAGCCTCCATCACATCATATATTTCTGATAAGATAAAAGTACCTATGATGTCACTCCAGCAGCCTTGATTAAATTTCAGGATTCGATTGAAGAGGACAAGTACAGGAGTGCAGTTGCTTGGACACTTTATGATTTCGATAATAGACAGAAGAACTTCAGTGATTTATTTCATCTCATTCAACTGGAAAATTTGTCGAAAGATTTTTTGATAAAAGTTGTTCAAAAAGAGGTACCTTGCAAGAATTTTTGTGAGCATTGCTTTATTTCTTTGCATCATCATGTACCGCTACCTTATGTTATGAGTCAATGTTGAAGAGTTTAAGTTTAAAAATGTTTTTGTTTGCAAAAAGCTGTCCATGATAAAATATATTTTCCTAATATGTAAAGTACCAACATGATTCAATTCTAATTATTTAGAAACTGGTTTGCAACTTCACGGATTGCATGCAATTTCTTGTGTCATCACTCGTTTCTCGAATATCTGAAGCCCCAGCTTGTAAAGTAAAACCAGGTGAAAGAACGGTTAATCCCTTAAACTGTTTTGACATGCGTTCATATTTTTGTTAGTAGTTGTCGGGGCTTCTCCGTACATGTTGATTTTCTTAAAACAAACTTTGCTTGTAACTAACCCTGTATATTATTTCATGGTTTTGACAGTGCATGAAGTTATAAGGTTATGATGAAAGCTCTGACATCAGCTTTACATTAATATAAGTTATTTCTTTACTAAACAGAAATATGGCAATATTTAGCCGTTGAACCTACAACACTACATGGACCAGGATGGTAATTATTAAGCGACTAGTGGTAGTAGCAACAGCAGCAGTAGATTTGACAAATGACTTTGTATGATGTAACAATGCTTACAACCAAATACGGCAATATTAATTTTGATCGAGTTTTGCGTCTTATCCTTGAGCTTAGTCATTATTGCCATCATGCTTTTGATGTGCGCTTTCTAATAAAAGTGCTTAGGCATTTGGATTTTGTTACGACGC
Source organism: Clavelina lepadiformis (assembly GCF_947623445.1). NCBI lineage: Eukaryota > Metazoa > Chordata > Ascidiacea > Aplousobranchia > Clavelinidae > Clavelina > Clavelina lepadiformis. The sequence continues at coordinate 23,819,938 of NC_135244.1, read as the reverse complement.
ATTTATCCCTCCTAACAAATGACAGAACTTAACGTTTTAAATAAAAATCCAAACAACTCGCTTGCCACAAAAATTGTCCACAGGCTGCAACCGGCCTGTATTTGCTTCATGCTGATTGTAACGAAATGGAATATTTTTTCCAGGTCAGTCTGATGAGATACTTATGATTGGTGGATTGAAATGTCCAGGAAATGTTGCCAAGTTCAACACCAAGACAATTCAGTGGAGTAACATGCCGGTATGTTTGCTTTATAATGACTTTGCTTCAAAAAAGAATTGTGATTATGATGTCATAGACATATACTTGTTGTCACAGTTTTGTGACACTTGGAAATGATTTGAAAGCATAATCTGTTCCCTTGTGTTTGTGTGTTCATGGCCCAGTGTGCCCCAATATAAGATCGTTATGTTTTTTGTCAGTAACAATTGGATCGGGCAGATTTCTCTTATAAGTAAAAATAAAATAAACTTTTATTCAAAAGATAAACAGATGAAGCTTGAACTGAAATATGTTTTCAATTTGTTGCGGTTGCAGAGCAAAGTAATCAAAGCAATTAATTAATGCAATTACTGTATTAGAACAATTAAAGCAAAGCAAATATTACGCAAATGTTTAAAAACGTGAAATGCGGCGAGAATGATCGAATTTAAAAGAAAAGTGTCCAAGTGAAACGACTATGTTGAGACAAAACCATGTTGCTGCTTGCACTAGATCAGCAGTCAACAAGTCCATGTCCTTTCGGTCAACAAGTCCGTGGTATAAAAAGATTGGAAACCACTGATCTAGTGCAAGCTAGTTGTTGCGCGGACCGGCAAAGCTGGTTTAAACATATTACAATGAGACAAGCACAAATTTGTTGTTACGCAAACTCAAGTCCATCCTTATACAAGTAATTGTGGTCTGGTGCCTGCAAGATGCTCATGCACGTTTAAATTTTATCTCTTTACGCGAGTATTGACTTCCTTGTGACGAAATAGAATTGACGGAGAAGCAACAACATATTGCCACGTTAAAGTGTTTTAATTATCGCGAGTAAACATTTGCTTTTAAAACAACAAAATGTTTTTGAATTGGCAAGCTGCTAAGAAAAGTAAATGTTAAAGTTATGAGCTAAAAAACATTCCTTGCAATCGTGGAATGCTGTGGATTATTGTTTTTTGATCGAATCGATTGTTATCAATTCTCGCTTAATCCAGTGTTTAGTTAATATTGTTAATAAATTCACTTCAGTTGATGTTGACTTTATGCAATGATGTTTCATCATACAGGATACAAAAATTGCTCGGAGATGTCCATCTGCTGTAAATTACAATCAACAAATTTTATTGATGGGTGGTAGGCAAGGATTGATTGGTCCTCGCTACAACTCTGTTGAGATGTTGGACTTGAATGATGAGAATCCAAAGTGGGATAGCAACTTGCCTTCTATGGGAGAAAACCGATACGGATTTGCATCAACTTTATTGAATGGTAAGTTGTTATGATGAGCAAGTACAAGTTCCTGCAAGTTATAGACAGTGATGGTGGGCAACCGCTCTTGTAAAAAGAGCGTCGTTCTCGCTCATCAATGAAAAAAGAGCGTTATTACTGCTTACTTTCTTTTATAAAGAAAAGAACTCGTTTTGCCGCTCACGTTCCCGCTGTTTTTGGCGATTAAAAACATTTTCACTCCGGCTCGTTTCAGGACATCAATCGCATTCGTATGTTGCATCGTCGTATTTGCGTTGTAAAATGTGTGTCCAACTGCAGCTGTAATTGCTGCTAATCATTATTTGTTGTAAATGTCATAGGAAATTTGATGGAATAACATACTGAAGATATGCTTTAGGCACACTTGCCACAAATGATTAATAGATAAATAGAATAGAATGTTTGAGTTTTAAGAACCTTATACGATAGTAGATGCCGATGTTTAGCAATTTAACATTCTTCACTTTCAAACAGTGTTGTACGTAATTGACAATAAGTAAAACACTTATGTAATTACGTAACGGAGCTGCTGTTACGAACGTTTGGTAAATATCATTATATTACGTTATTAAGCAACCTACTTTTTGGTATGTTATGCCCACGAAACATCGATAACCATTTTTTATTCTGCATGTACTGTCTGTGTAAACGCAATTGAAATGCGTTCGATATCTGCACTCGGCTCTTGGCCCACATTGCCGTTTTCCGAAACCGGGCAATAACAGATTTTATTGTAACGTAATAACCGTCCTTTGATAACTATTGTTACGACATAAATAAGTATAGAAAGTATGGCAGTGACATTGCTAAACTGTTGAAATGGTATCACACTGCACAAAGCCCAGGAGAAATATCGCTTTCGCATCTCGTGCAAAAGTAGATCACACGCTACGTCGATAAAGTTACAATAAGCAATTAAGTTTTGGAAAATATTTGTAAGAAAATAAGTGAGATTAATAACGACCATAATAAATAACCTTTAATTACATTTCAACTTCCCCGTAACATAAAGAAGACAAAAAGACAATTTTTCTGGTGACACCCATCGAAAAGAAACGCAAATTTAGCGAAATTGAAATAGCAATTACTTGTCATATAAACCTGCTTTGCCAATAAACAACAATGATATCACAGTATTACAATAAAACAACGCGCGCGGTAGCAGGAAAAATTACATAAATACTAACGGTCAAGTAAATCAGGAAATTAAATGTTCGAGTTACGTGCAACACTAATTTCAAAGCATATATCGATTAAGTTATAAAAATAACCGCAACGTGAAACAAATTACGACACCAGGATGACAACTCGGGTCATTGTTGTTAGCTTAAAAAAAAGCATGTATAACGAACTACCATAACATGGGTTCTGACGTGCTGCTGTGCTTTTTGTTGCATATTATGTTGTTCATTTCGCCATGTGGAGCAAAAATTGTGCGTTGTTGGCGTAGTTTGGGCAAAGAAAAAAGCGACATTAAGTTATAAAAATTATACAACATGAAACAAATTACGACGCCAGGATCAAACTCGACTCATTGTTGTAGAGAAAAACTAAAAAGGGAGCTCAGTGGTTGCTAAGCTCGTGGTTCGGTTTCGAAAAAAAGGAGCGAGCTCGTGGTTCGCTCGTTTGGGCTTTTTAAACAACAAAGTTAAAAAATCTGCTGCTGAGTGCTGGGTTATTCAGGACTTAAGATAGTTTTAGTTGAATTAAACTGCATTTTGTTAACATTGTTACAACTCACTAGATATGAAACGGTTAGATTCGAAATTCTAGATTTGCTATCTCTATTCTTAAGACCATTATGATTCTACTTTGACCAACCCTAGTTAGGAGAATGGGTATTTTAGTTATTTAACAATTACTTGAGGGTAGGTTTAGGGTTCTATGTTATACAATTAAGCTAGATTACCAAGAAACTTTAAAAATAACTTCTAACATACGATTGTTCCCGATGAAACAGTGAAACTCATTTAAAATTACGCACAGCTTTAGTTCCTTTCTCGTTTATAACAACACAATAACAAGGTAGATTTAAATTAGGCGACGATCCGCCACTGTTTTTACCCAAGTCACTCAGTTTGTCTTTTTACATTTTCTAATTGATTTATTTTATTTTGAGTTTTGTTTGATTTTACCCGGATTTGGAACTTTTCAACAAGCGAGTCTGTGCTTTAACCACTCACTAATGTTGTGATGTTATCAAAAAAGTGTTTGAAACAAAAAACACAGTAGGCTTACGTCACCGTAAGCTCCGTTTAGACATCATTAATACAATAATTATGATGTCATAGTAGGATGTAACCAAAACCTTCTTGCATAAATATTCACCTGAATGTGTTTTGTAGGTCTTGTTTATTGTGCTGGTGGTGAGGATGCCACTGGTCATCTATCTTCATGTGACAGTTACAATCCTGAAGAGAGGAAATGGTTTTCGATAACAAACATGAATGAAACGCGAAGTTTATTTACGTTGGTCAGTGCACGAGGTGAGTTTGTTATTTTGATGTTTGAAGTAAACTTTTGTCAGAGTTGTCGAAGTAAATTGAGAGATGCCAATCACCAATGGTTCGTTTCCACATTGATAAAATCATACTGGCACCTGGTACGGGACTGCAATATACGTGAAGCAGATACTCGCGTTCTTATTTGCATATTTCACTTGATATCGTTCATTGTCACGTCACAAGTCGACTTTACAACGCAATAAAGTGCACATCGTTGCGGTTTTCTTATTCTTATTCATGTGCAGTGCATTCTCTCTAGGGATCTCTCCAGGGCTAACTCACAACATAAAAGACCATCAACTAAACATTTAAAATACATTTATTATACAAACTCACACATTCAAACAATTAAAATGCGTTGATCGCGTAAGCTCTCTCATGTCGTTGAGTATTTATGCTGATGTTTAAGCATAGTTCATGACAAAATTTGACAAACAAAATGTTTGTTGGAGTAAAATAAAACTTCCGAGCTAATCGAATTACGCAAAGCTGAATAAAACGAACTAGAAAACATGAAAATATTCACAATTCTGGGATCGACAAAAATGAATTAATGAATTAAACAGAGACGAATTACATAAATTCCACTGTATTACAATAATGCTGTATGTACCTTAATATTGAGTTTATTTTCGGAAAAAGTTCGTTTTTCTAAAAACTTCAAATTCCAGGTTCATCACTTATACCTAGAACTCGGGTTTTGAAGTTTCGTCCCAAATTGGAAAAACTAAAAAACATTCAGCTTAAAAAAGCGATTTCCGCGTCTGTCTGGTTGCTTTCTTGAGAAAAAATTGTGGCGTTTAGGAATTTAGGAAATTTATTTTACGTGAGGCCCAAACGATGGTCCAGTGTTGTTCCTGAACTTTGAAAAACTTTTCAACTTACCAGGAATTAACTCATGTAAATAAATATCAAAGCGAGTAGAAATATTTACTCGCACGCGACACGCGTCGCTGACTTAACTCGACTCACTTAGGCTTACTCATGTAAAAAGTTGATGACGTGTCACAAAGAAAAGCGCAGAAACAAACGTTGTGGTCTTTTGTGTCCAAGAGTTTGATCGATGCAAAACTCAGTGCAGAGAATAGAAGATCAAGGGGCAGGTCACGTGTTAAATGTTTTATCAATTGAAATGACAGTCTGTGTGACGTCACAGATTTTGTACTTAGCAAACAGCATCCCAACATAAAAGTCAATGACAGCTTCTAAATTAGGCGCCAGCAGTGATAATCCGTGTATTTTGAAACAAGTTTATAAAAATCAACAAAAGGTAAAAGAAGCAACGAGAATTGGACGAAGAAAATATAACCACTGTGAAGGATTTGACTTTTTCTTCATAAAGTGCTGGAGCAATAATGCTCGAATTTCAAGCACAAGTGACGTGTTTGATTGATTAATGGTTTATTTTGAAAGGTTTGCTTTATGCGCTTGGAGGATGGGATGATAATAACAATGCAACAACCAAAGCAGAATGTTATGATCCGCGAAATGGAAAGTGGGAGTATATTTCACCGATGAAAACCTGCAGATCTGGATTAACTGCTGTTGTATTAAACAACGAAATATACGCGATAGGTGAGTCTTGCTGCAAGTGCAAATATCTCTCAAATTTTTAAGGAGATTTATGTCTTGTCATGTTCTTTAAATGAATTAAACCAGGTGGAGATGACGGTTCAAATCATCTCTCTTCTGTTGAAAAATACAACCTGGACACGAAAGCTTGGATTGATGTTCCATCTATGAATGAGGAAAGATGGGATGGATCAGCTTGTGTAGTGGATGGCCTTATATGGGTGTTTGGAGGGTAAGTAATTATATATACAGTATACATAATTATATTATTTTAAATGAATATTATTTAACTTATATATTATAATATCATACTGTAAATTTACTTTTACTAAGAGCTTAATGTCTGATGTAGTGATTGCCTATCTGGGGTTCATGAACCACTAGACTAGATGAAGGTGAAGGTCATGATGAGTTTTGGGAAATCAAATAAAGACATTACAGTTCATTAATTTTCTCAGTTGAATTATGGCTCCACCAGTGACAATTTTATTGAGAATTTAAATTTATCACTTCCAGTGACAGTTTCTTCAGTAACAAGTTTTTACTGTAAATTACTGGTGGTTGAGAGATCAGATTGATTTCTGGACCACATTGTTTTGTACTTGTCTATTGCGAAGTTGATTACAAAGTGGATTACGTAGTTTATTTATTATGGTTAATATATTCCGGAAAAATTGCTTTTCAATAATTATCTTATATACAACCTGGTACGGTTATTATTTTACGTCATTATCTACAATTTGTGTACATTTGCTGTTTAAGAGTTTACTACAAATATTTTGTTTAGGGAATATGCCGAAACAGTTGAGTTTTATGATCCAGCCACCAACAAATGGCAAGTATCGACCAACATGGACATAGAACGTGTCTGTCCTTGCGTCCTTTCCATCTAAAGTTTCGTTTTGAGATTTTGATTTCTTCATCTGGATACGTTTTACAGTTCATTTAATATATTTCGTGATTTGTTGAAATATTTTTATCTTCATTATTTTATTTGCTAATTTTGATCAGTAATTGTCTGGCATTTAACTTTGACGTCATAAAAACGATCATTTTCAAATTTGCTGTTTGTGCTTGGGAATTTTTTTAGGTCGTTTCTGTCAGCTTCAAATTTTTTAATCAAATGGCTCATCTTAAACTACCTATTTTGTACAAACGAATATTTGTTTTTAATTAAATGTATTTTCTGCTTTTATCGTCAGTCGTTTCAATTTATAAATATTCTTTCATTTTATCTTTGTATTTCCATCTGTACAATGGCCCCCTACCTTGGTTGTCTCGAAAATGAAATTGTTTTAAATATGGGCTCATTTCTTGTTGACATTGATCGAATATTTCCATTTTAATCCGATGATTATTTCATTTTTTTAACCCTTATTATAATTTTCTCAAACATTTGCCTGTTATTGGTTGTTTTCCTCACGTGACCTTATTCTCATTAGTTTAATCATTTGGATTCTGTGTGGGTTCTTTGTTTTATGAACCGTATGATTGTGACTTTTCAAATTCATTTTAGCATCGACCTTATTAATAAAAAGACAATTTATGCCATCATCATACACTATAGCAGCTGTTCAACACTTTAAAACTTGTTAATGTATTAGAAGTAATATGTTATACTATGTTAATTAGTAAGTGAAAAGTTATAATTAACCAATGTACTACAGTATCCATTAGGGATGGGCCGATACGAACCCAAACCCGAATAGATTCGCCGAATATCGCCTTTATGGAAGATTCGGGCGAACACGAATGCCAACAATGGCGAACCCGAATACAATATTACTTATAAATTTATTGTCTTTCGTAAAAAATGATGATCTAGTTTCCCGACAATGCTAAACTAGAGTCAGCAGTACTTACAATGAAGGGCGTTTTCCTAACGATTTTGCTCTTTCGATCGTTTTTTTAAACACTATTTTTCGAAAGAAAGCGATTTGTTTATCGATTACGTCATTTTAGAAGCAAGACTTGACAACTTTTGGAGGAAATTTTATTTTTTGGTTCTAATACGATTAGATTCGGGATTCGTTCGTGTCGACCTTCATGATATTTGGGTTCGCACGAACCCGAATAATCTTCCTCGCGGCACATCCCTAGTATCCATGCATGTGGAGGCATCTGCTTTATAATAAAAACCGATTAGCTGCTGGGCAGTGAAGTGAACTTTCCTTCTTTCAAAATCCATGACTTTTCTCTACAAGCGCCAAATGAAAATAATCTCGTAGTTTGCATTCGGTCGTGACGTCACTCTGCATTCGGCGAGCCAACATTGGTTGGTGTTGAAATGATTAAGATTGCTTCTCATGTGCGTCATTGCAGTGTTTCTTATCATACTGCAAATTTGTCAACATGCATGCCAAATGCCATGGCCAAATATATTGATAAAATTGGAAAAATAATTTCGTTTCTGCATCTTTCGCGATGCAAATTTTTTTTTATGCCGAGGACTCTCAACAAAATGAGCTAAAATTATCCTCTCTTATGTTTATCAGTGAGAAGCGCAAATTTTTTGAAAATTAATTTGACTAACATAACTCTCAAAGACCAACTTACATGTGCTTTGTATTCATATTCAGCGCTTGGATACCAGTTTTCCCGATCATTGTGAAGCGCAATGGCATGGTTTGACGTCATCTTCATTCTGACATGTCAGATGAAATAGTTGAAATACAGTATTAATCGCCACCATAATTTAGTTAAACTAGCTATGTGTTCTGGCTACAAGCCACAGACAAGTTAATTGCATTCAAGGTTGCCATGATGTTGATTTGCCAAATGGCATCCTGTCTTGTTAGATTTGTCATACAACAGCCGTTTAGTGATCTATTCGCTCTGTGCACACTGCTAAGCGCGTTAAAACTAAAATACGTGTATTTAATAAATTTTTTATCCTTCAACTAAATCTAAAGCTGGTAACCTTGATGTATTTTATACTTGATATTTCATAAAACATAATATTTTACGATTTTCTTCGTTACTTTAATCAGCGCATTGGTGCAAGCAAGTTAAACCATCGTTTTCAAAATTTTCAAGTAAAGATCGATATATTGGAATAGGAAGAATTAATACACACAGCAAATAGCCGTTATTTCAGCATACTCGTGCTACATAAATTATCCGTAATATGAAGTGCTTCGAATTTCCGCCCAAAGTGCTTGTACAAGTCGGCAAAGATGCGCAGGTACATGAAACCTGTAGTTGAATTAACGGAGATAGTCGTGGACAATGGTACATGATTTCATTCATATCAGAGAGGAAAAAGTATTCTTCTGTCTGGGTCATCAACGTGACGCAGCAAAATGTTAATTGAAAGGCTTGTCGACCCCTTGACGCTTAAACTAGAAAGAGGATCCAACGCCATCATCAGAGTGGCGCAGCAGAAGCGTGCTGGGCTCATAACCAAGTGGTTGATGGATCGAAACCATCCTCTGCTATATATCAGTTGTGATCGTTAAGTAGTTAGTACTCCACGTTGTGGCCGCGTCAACCTTGGTTTAAAGCCACGTCACAACAACTAAGGTACCTGTACCGAATAAGGCCCGGTCCCTAATAAGTCCCAATGCTCATATTTCGCAAACCCGTGCAAATAAATGAAAGATTTTGTCCCTACATAATAACTAATATAAATTCATGATGGTTTACCAGATTTCATCCTTGTCACGTGATCAACCGATTCGCTAAAGCACAACAAAAATTTGATATTTGCAGTTAAGGTGGTTTTGTTAATTTAGAAAAAAGGTAAGTGAGAATTTGGCCGGTTAAATGAACTGTTGTCAGCCGGCTGAAGTTTTCATGTAACAACCAACTTAGTATTGAAAAGGATAATGCACTTTTTTTTGTTAAAATTTTTCTGATGATAAAAATGTGACATTTTTTTCGTGGATGCCATATGCGCCTAATAAGGCTCATACAAGATGCTTGACTAATTGATTTTCAGACTTCAAGAGTGGTTCCAGTCATCAGTTGGCAAATTGTTGCAGTTACTTTGACGCGCTTAGTGGAATCTTTTCAAATGTTTGTACAACTTAAAATGTGAAATTTCTAATAATGTTATATGCTGTCTATTACTATGTTTTGAATCAAAATACTCACAAAATTGGTGGGCCTTATTAGGAGCCTATACTTCTAATAAGGCCCATTTTTTGGAATTTTTAATTTCTTTATAAAAATTTTTGGGGGTTTGTCAGGTATTGTGGTTTTAATATGTTGTAGTCATATACCCTCACTAATAGAATACGATTTTTCAGTCTACTCTCATTTATGGTTCTTGAGTTATTTTCAAAAAAGTGTTAGGTGGGCCTTATTCGGTACAGGTACCTTATTACTTTAACTAGTTTTTGCATATAACGATACAATTATAAAGTTAATAATACAATACAAGATAAGCCAGAAAATCAGTATCTTTTTCTTTGGCTTACTGAATTATATAGTGAGACCAACGATATAAAGAACATGATGGGAAACTACCTCCTCCTCGTTTGTTTCTTTTTTATGAGAAGAGAAGGTTTTGTTTCGACCGCGTCACGCATGGTTGCGGACACTTACTCACTCACACTACGCCAGTCGTGGCGAAAAGTTATACGCATTTGCATGGTTCGTTTATCGATTACTGAGAAGTGAGGTTGTTGTTTACGTTGTTTTGACGATTCAAACGTGTGTAGCTTATCAGTTGCCAACATGTCGTCCGCACCAGCACTTACTGCTGAATATTTAATTGAAATCGTTGTCGACGATGAAGAGTGTATAATCAAGCCTGTATCATCTTCTGCTTTGCAAGCTAATGATCTCTTTCAGTAAGTTAAGAATTAAGATAGGCTGAGGCTAAGAGACCTTTTAAGTATATGGTGCTTATAGCTTTATATGATTTAGAAACTATCTCTCACACCAGGAAAATAGAAGGTTGGATGCATTTAATGAGTTTACTTTTGCATGTTACTGGTTAGGTGTAAATACTGTGATGAAAAATTTAAAAGTCAGCGAGGTTTTGAAGTTCATCAAAAGGTCAAGCATCGTGGTTATTTAGGTAAGTCCTGCTGCCTTAAGGTTTTGTGTATTTTTATAAGTTTACATGTTTAGCAAGATAAATTTGTGTGTATGCCAAATACAGGATTTTTCACAAGCTAACATTTTTTAAGGCTTTTCCTCTAAAAAAAAAATTTCGCACCATTGTAAACTTCAAAGTTAACCAAATTCAGCTAGGCCTATAGGCAGGGTTGCCATCAGTCTCAACTCAAAAATAAGGACAACTAGAAAATCAACGAGGAATACCACCTTAAACGGTGTACAACAAGAGAAAGCAACCAATGTTCCTAAAAAAAAAAAAAAAAAAAACAAGACACTATCTGCATGTTCATAATTTTGATATCTCTTTGGTACAAAATGGTATCGTAAAGTGACAAAATGACCAAAATAAGGACAAAAGTGCCCACATCCACCCTAAAAATAAGGACGAAAGTGAAAATAAGGACATTTCTTAGAAATAAGGACAAATATATTTTCTAAGACACGGACCTTTAAAATAAGGACAAATCTTATAAATAAGGACGGTATGGCAACCCTGCCTATAGGCTATACCAGGGGTGGGCAACATACGGCCCGCGACGGGATTTTGAGCGGCCCGCAGACAGTTCAGCAGTTCAGTTTAGAAGTTCAGTTTTGACTTCAGCAGCTATTGAAGTACAATATTTGTTAATAAATTCATTAAATACTGTTTTCGGTCTCTATGCTTAAAACTTAAAGTTTACATTAAATACGATTTATTCCTTGCATAGGTGGATAAATACACGATTAATGTATCGATTCAGGAATCCGGCCCGCCAAGTAGTTTATTTTCTCATATCAGGCCCGCCGACCAAAAAAGTTGCCCGCCCCTGGGCTATACTGATATATACGCTTCCAAAGGTCACCTTCCCCTAATCATAGTTCTTTCTCCGTAAGGCTACACTAAGTCCAAGGCTCAACCAAAGTCAAACGTGTGAAACGGATGTGACCGCACTGAAGCGTAACGAGGGCGAAATAAAAACGGTACTTCCCCCAGCAGTTTCCTATCATGTTCTTTATATCGTTGGTGAGACCACTGAACAGAACCACTGTACACACAACAGGACCACCACAGAGCCCACTGATCAGAAGCAAGCAACGTTCTTGCCTTGCAGATGAACTTTACATGGATAGTGGCGCTGGGTATTGAACACAGGTCTCATTACTGAGGAGATCGTCAATTTAACCACTCTGTTACGTGCGACCACCCGGAAACAGCAGAATTATTAAACTTTGCAAAAAGTTTCCGTTGTGCTTCATGTCTTCTATTTTTTTTGATGGCGTGCAAGTTTGACGCCAAATATTTGGGAATCCCCCAATGTTTTCTTACAAATTGGTGGCAAACGAGGTGGCCTGGTTGGGTGTTGTCTCTTTCCTCGGCCGTCGTGGTAAGGTAATGTGTAGCTTTTGTATTGTATTGTTTATTTTTCGCGATTAACTGTGCGGAGCGAAAGTTACGATGCAAACCGTTCTAGTTATTGCACAACAAAACACATGTTCACGAGCAGGAAATTGTGGCAAAACCCAAAGGCTTAAAACATGCGAGATAGCAATAATGCAATTGTGCTATAAGATGGTAGGTTACCATGGCCACCAAACCCACAAAATAATTCCTAAGTTTAACGAATTTAAGTTAAAGTTATAATTGGTGGACAGATTTGGAAGGCGACTCCATATAAACTTTGGAAACATTTTATGTCGATTTAAGTATATACTTAGCCTATATTTCAATTTACAAACAATCTTAATTGCATTTAGCATATTGACTTATTGGGTAAACGGCGGTCGATGCAGGCGGGACTGTGGTGTAGGCTATCCCAGTTTTTCGCCGAGATCTTGGGAGTGCAGAAGCAAATTTCCGGTGTGCAGTTATACCAGAAAATGAAGAAAAAAGTAGTCTTAGTGTCTCTTTTTTCCAGAGATTGCTTTTCTTTCAGTGTGCAACACCGTTTCGGCTGAAAAATCTCGATGAAATTTGCTTCAAAACATTTTTTTGCGGCAAGTTGCGCGTATGTCCGTATGCAAGTCTAAAATGTATTCACACCAGATCATACAGTTTTTGCATAAAGGCCCTTGATTTGACCAACTGAAAATATGCGATTGATATCCTCGTTAAGCCACTAGTCCAAATAAGAAAGTTTTTTATTTATGGGTGAGAAATCATTCGCGCAACAATATGAAATAGCCATTATACGGACAGTTAGTTTAATCCTTCGCGCACTTTTGAATCGGGCCACCAGTTGCACAGAAAGAACTAGCTTGTTTTACTTCAGATGTCCGCCAGAGAAACTTGCCAATGAATGTTATTTAATAGATAATGTTAATTATGTTGGGTTGTCACTACTTCTCTGGAATTATTAAGCGTAATCATTTATGGTATGTCCCCCATTATTTCTGCATTTGTAACGAAAAATTAATTATTGTGAAGATTTTTATATTTTCTTGTTATGATGACTAAATGTCATGTAGGCCTACATGGTTGGTTGAGGTTCTTCCATCAAGTCGGACACAAATATCTGCTGAAGTTGGATTCATCAACTTCTGGTAAATATTGCAATATATCTAATGACATTTGTCAAAGCGACATTTTATTATCCAGGAATTCAATGTTTTCTACATTTAAATATTTTCAGATATTGCATTGAATTAGAAATGGAGCATTGGTTTCATTCATGCTCTAAGAGTCTAAGTCCTAAGATATCAAAGCATCGTGGAAAATTTCTTAAGGCTGGTTATCTCATCACCAATACATCTGCTTCCTTGTCGTCGTTTTCATTTGAACACCCAAATGGATGAAGATTTCCTCCTTTGCTTGGTCCAGATGATTCTAGTTATTAGCAGATAGAGGGCAATGTTTGTGAATGCGAAGATCAGAAAAAGCAAAAAGTTTTCCTTCTTGCGTTTAACAAAATGGTTCCAGCATTTGGATTTAGGTCGACATAACCTGTGACGTTGCATGAGTCCATGCCAATAAATGGCACCTTTATGATCCAGTGGTAATATGGTGCATTGGTGCTGAAATGTAATCACAACACATCAAATACTACAAACTCTTACAAGCATAGCCGCTTGAAATCGACAATCTGTCAGATCAAAGTGGCAGACATGAAGGAAAGAAACGCAGTAACTCACTGTAAATTCTCGTTGACATCCATACCAACCTTTCTTGCTCATCCAACTCCAATCTCAATACAGTGCTTACTCAGTTTATGATGAGGAAGACGCCACAAGGTCCAAGTAGAGAACACGATGGATATAATGGTTCTTTGATTCTTTTTCGTCTGTGGGGTCAGACTATCCTTGTGTTTGGGAATGCTCATATTTGCACATAATCCTGCCAGACACCGTGTCCTCTTGAGCCTGGTAAAGACATAAGGTGGTATTCCTGGTTGCTGATATCAGAGAATAAATCACAAATCAATACAAATTTTACTACATTAATTATAACGTATAACATCTCATCCCACAAAGATTCTTCTTAAATAGTTTCATCGCTAACGGTGTTGGACTCCTCAAATTTAATTTCAGATTTTCCTCTTTGCTTCCATCTGCTACATTTAAATGATGTGAGACCGGATGTTGTTCATCATTTACATTACTTTCTTCGTCATCGACACTTTTTGAGTCAGTTAGCAATGATTTACGCGGCCGTTGCGATCGGCGAAACATTGTTGTTATGAGAAACGTTGCTGGAGATGACAACAGAGCACTCTCGATTCCTTTGTTACAAATCAAAAGAATACGACGATTAATAAATAACAATCTCAACCATCTCTGACAAAACCGATGTCAACTGAACTCACCGGACAGCCACGTGCCACCACTGAAAAGTGTAATTACCGACGGCTAAGAGCAGTCCCTGCTGCGCGTGGTTGTTCCCGTGGAACATCAACGCGGTGAGCATGATCATCAAGGTTATCATGAGACAACACGATAACATTTCTATCCTTCCCATCACATGACGTTGCCACGGGCGCATTCCATAGAATGCGTACCAAAGATATCTGCAGTATTGTGGAATTATATGTTTATAATCCGGTACAATTGTGGGATATAAATTATCTCAAACTTTACCTGTCTCTGAGGTGATTTTCCAACCTCAAGGGGAACAATGTCCTGGTGTTGTGCAGGTCTTTGGTGCGTGCAGCAGGGACCACGTGGTCTATGACATGCTTGAACCAGCGGTTGCAGAGGAAGAACCAGCAATGATTTTTCTCCAGGTCTCTTACCACAACCCTCTGGAGGAACCTAACGTAAAAGTTACATTTAATAATTTCTACAGTTCCTGTTGAGTTGTTACTACTTCATACCACTCTGGGCTGTGTCCGCCATTATCGTGCCACAAGCGAATCGCAGTGATGTCTCCAAGACACTCTGACGTGGTGATAAGGAACGATTTCACACTTCCCCTGTTGAAAATCTTTGTGTGGTGCTGTAAAACAGTATTCATTATCAGTTTATCACTTAATCAAATGCATTTCTATTTATTATGACGTCATAATACCTGAATGACATGAGCACTACTGGTGGCCATACTTCCAACGAGTCTGAGGCAGACTACAGCAGAAGTTCCAGAATTTCGTCGACTTCCGGTAAATACCGTCACGATGTAACGATATTTATCAAAAGGACTATTGTCCGGGACTTCCACACACAGGTCCTTAAAAATATTTGTTTTTTAACTTTGATTGATCACTTTCACATATGACAGTAGCAATCCATCACAGTTACACAACAATAGACACCATGTTTAAAGAATCTCAAGCATGTCTTCATATTCAACCGGACATATTCAAATATTTTCACCTCTGCCTCCACTTGCCGGTCTTTTGATCTCGCCCAGATTATTCCGAGTCCATACAAGGAATAGAGCACAAACAACATGGAGAAGACAATCGGATTTTCTAAGAAGCGCTGCCACATGTTGGAGGAGATCTGAACATGATTTCATCATTTGAAAGTGACACATTCTGTTACATCATAAACATCCTTACCTCATTGTAGTCAAGTTTGTTGAGAAAAATCAACAATTTTGAAGCCAACATAGATGGACCCCTTTCAAAATTCTTCTGTATTTTTTATTCCAAATTATTTTAGTTGCTATTGCTCACAACCGTACAGTGCCGTGTCTGTCCGTGTTCTCATGAACCAGCTAACGGACAACAATAAGACTTCTAATAACAATAACACTTTCCTTTGTTGAAAGCTCTTGAGTTTCAGAAGCTTTTGATATCTCACCTTGAAGAGGCTGTCTTCCCAGCCATTGTTGGCATCAAGCCAGTGAAGACACTGCAAGGCCCAAGCAGAGAACACAGTTGATGTGAGGGTTCCAGCACGGTAATAGCCTGGACCCAGGTCAGAACAAATTGTGATATTGTAGGATCCAGATCCTACGAAAGGCGCCTTTGTGTTCCATTGGTATGATGATGCTGAAATTTAATGACAATATTTTAAATACCACAGACCCACCTTCATACCAACCTTCCTTGTTAAACTCCTTTCTAGCCACGATGATATCTTGGCCTACAATGGTGAGGAATATTTTAACCTTTCTAACTCGCCCTTTAATATTTCCAACTACAAAAACCAACAACTTTGATGCGAGCAGCGAAGGTTCTCTTGTAAACTCATCCGTACTTCGTTTTTGACCCTGGGTCCAGACCACCCTTGTAACAGGGAAGTGACCACATTGGCACACAACCGTGCCGGAAACCGTGTCCTCATGAGCCTGGTAAAGACATATGATGATGTTAGCTGCTGATATCACAGAATAATCCACAAAGCATTCACTTTATTAAAAATTCTATATTCACAAAAATTCTCACTTTCCTGATTTTAGTATTTCACCTTCCAGAGCCTGTTTTCCCAGCCACTGTTGGTATCAATTTTCATTCATTTTAATTTTTGTCCTGATTGTGGGGAACGAAAAATTGTGCTGACGCAGGTGGTTGCAAACATATTAGTTGTCGACCTTTTCCACATCTCGCCCAGATTAGTCCGAGTCCATACAAAGAATAGAGCACAAACAATATGGAGAAGACAATAGGATTTTCAAGGAAGCGCTGCCACATGTTGGAGGAGATCTGAACATGATTTCATCATTTGAAAGTGACACATTCTGTTACATCATAAACATCCTTACCTCATTGTAGTCCAGTTTGTTTGGAAAAACCAACAACTTTGACGCAAGCAGCGAAGGCCCCCTTGTAAAATCATCTGTGCTTCTTTTTTGACCCTGGGTCCAGACTACCCTTGCAACAGGGAAGTGACCACATTGGCACACAACCGTGCCGGAAACAGTGTCCTCATGAGCCTGGTAAAGACATATGATGATGTTAGCTGCTCATATCACAGAATAATCCACAAAGCATTCATTTTATTAAAAATGCTATATTCACAAAAATTTTCACTTTCCTAATTTTAACATTTCACCTTCCAGAGCCTGTCTTCCCAGCCGGTATTAATTTTCATTCATTTTAATTTTTGTCTTCAATGTGGAAAAATTGTGCTGGCGCAGGTGGTTGCAAGCATTTTAATATTTATCAACATTTTCCACAAATTGGACGGGAAAATGTGACACGGCCTCGAAGGCAAAAACGTGCATTAAGAACCAATCAGAGAATGTAAAAAAGTTATTAGCGTCAGCATGGCAACCAATCCCACTCAAGTTAAGACGCTGCAAGACATAAACAGAGAACACGGTCGATAGAATGGTTCCAGACTATTCTAGTTCTGGGGAACTTCCTAAAGCAGCACCTTGTCCTCATGAGTCTGGTAAAGACATGAGGTGATATTATTGCTTGCTCATAGCAGAAAATAATCCGCAGAACTTTTTAATTCGTAAAGTTCTACAATTTTACTTTGTCCAATATCTCATCTCCTTTGCCCATGGTATGCATTGAACCAATGCAGTTCAGCTCATACCTAGAACATGGTGAACAAAATTGTCCCGACCCAGATTTGTATGAAGTTTGATGCTGCAGGATCCATAGAATGGTGTTTGAACCCTCCATCATTACGAGAGAGCTAAAATATAATGACAACATATCAAGCCACTACAGTTTTGCAAACCGGCTCCTGTGTTCTTGTGAACCTGACATGGACAAAAAACACTATTCTTGGCTGCAGTTAACAGAAACTAATCTGCAAAATAGTTCACTTAATTACCTGTTCTTAATATACAAGAAATTCTCATTTGTGTGTTTAATTTCCCATGTTACAAAGGTTCTCTTACCAACAATGCATCTTTTGCGTAAAGGCATAATAGCTGTAGATTAAGTATATCATCATATTAAAACTCAACTGCCTAAGTATTTTCATATTTTGCACCATGCTTTGCATTGTCTTCGTTGTTTATTGTGCCTTTATGATGTAAGGAGATATTGAAACATGCTTATCGACAGCAAAAATTAGTGGAAAACAAAACTTTTGTAATTGAAAAGTTGTATCGAGAATTATAAGTGACTTGCATGTAATATCTTATCAAGTATTTATTCTATTTGCTTCGTATGGTTTTGCGTTTATTTCAACAAATGATGACATTCATAGCTCTATAATGCAACTTTTCACATGTGTTATTCCTTTCAATCTCAACTTGATCTTAAGGGTCTAGTATCCAAGTTACTGTTTCGTGATGTTATTCTTGTTGTTTGTTTGGAATAAATTATGATGTCATTAAAATGAACATTTATATGGGCAAGTGTTGTCAGGTTGAATGCAAATGCTATTATATCCAGACTCGTGCAGCAAAATATTTCATAACCAATGGATTGAGACTGTCAGTGAAACCAGAACCAGCTTTTATTTTGCAACAATTAACTATTGTTGTTACCCACAAACTTTCTTGACCTTTTTTAAAATAAAAACTAAGATGTATGATGACACATTAATTCTTAATATCTTTACGCAATTATTTCTTGACTTGTAGCCATTACTTGATTTTATCTTCGTTTTTTTTTTCTTTTGTAAGCAAATGACTGAGTGCATAGTTGATTAAATGACTAGCAACATACAGGAATATCGTCAACAACAGTTCTTGTTAGTAAAGACATATTGGAAGGAATTTGCTGCATCTGAGGACGGTCTAAAGTTCTATTGCAATGGGGGGAAGTGATTAGTAATCAATATTTTCAGCATAGGAATGTAACGGTGACAATACAAACTGCTAAGGCAATTTTTCGTTTTTACCACAGCTAAAGGCACTGGACTAGGCTAAAGTCACCAGAAAAAACTGTACTGTAGGTTAGCATTTACGTCAACTAGTACAAATACCACAACGGTAGTTTAGGTTTATTTAATACAAAATGTTCCTGTTAGGGTATACACTTAAGTGCACGTTCGCAGAAAACATTCTATTCATGCTTAAATAAAGCACCGATTGCCTTTGTCACTTACATTCATTTCAATTGTTTCTCTTATTGTAGAACAATGTAAACGACCTGCTTTAAACTTCTGCCTAACTGCACTTTTTAGAAATGTTTTGGAAACAAATTCTTAAAAGGGGAATTCCCTTCTGCGAGTCGAAAGAAAAATAATAAACAACGTTTTTTGTAATACAGATTCGGACAAAACAATATCTCTCAGGTCGTCTGTTGTTTTGAAATAACAGTGGTAAACCAGGTAAAATAAATATATAAATGCTAGGCTACAAATAGTGACTTGTATTTGTATTGTTTAGGGTCCGTTTAATTAAAAGCTTTGGCTTATAGTATTATATGATGTTTATGGTTGAAATGCAGAAAACTGTAAAAGAAATACAGAAACATAATTTCAAAAAGAATATATTCTCACGCTAATCATCTGGGGCAGAGCAAAGAAATTTAACTAAAGCAGAGATGACTTCACTAGACAACTTGAAACTGTATCGATTATATAACTGGCTCACATAACTATTTTAGATTTGACAATTTCCGCAGCTAAACGCGTTGTAAAAGATTACATAGGTTTGACCGACACTGACAAATTACACTTATAATTTTCTGGGTTAGTTGTTTTGAAATTCATAACATACAAGAACTTTACTCTCATGTTATCGACATGTTGTTATTATGGTGGTTGTGCTTAAAGTATTGCAGTAGCACTTGCTGTAGCCGCAGTAATACTTGAACATAATACAAATGTTCACAACATAACTTTATTGGGTTATAATAATATAATGAACAAATGCTAATTTCCCAGAACTCTATTCAACTTTTCTCTTGCTTCGTAGTTTTTTGAATCTCTCTGAAATTTCGTCACGGATCGTGAATACGGTCCTGTGAAACATGATGTCATAAAGCAGCTGAATGTTGGATACAAATAGATGATTATAACGTCACAATACCTGATATGTTTTCTTCCGAAAGACATGAGGTGTTGGCGAGTTAAGCGCTCACGTCTGAGCAACTTCAACTCTCGGAAGGTGTTTTCCAAAACCGCAGCAAAAAAATTGACAAATATTTTTATGAAAATGAGCAAAATTAACAGGAGGAAAATGCTTCCTCTGATTGGATAAGCACGAAGAAGGTTTGTTGACGTAAACGCTTCCATGGAAAAGCCTACAACCTAAAATGACCTTGAGTTACTTCACGAACAATTGATACGTCATAATGAAAAGTGTGACTCACAGATTGCATAGCTTTGCTCACACTGCTGAAATCTTTGCTTCTTCCAAACAGCACTAACCCTGAAAATGATGATTTTCGCTCAAATCTCGGATTCGCGTAAAATTTGTGATTAATTATGACAACCATGAGCTTCGAACTCACCAACATGGCAGAAAGCGATGTAGAGGAAAAATATGTAGAGTGAAAGACCTAGGACTTCAAGCTTTGCTCTATGTATGGTGGCGTGCATGAGATCAAAAATTGGATGACCTTCCATGACCTGAATATGATGATGTCATATTCAGATTTTATGACGGGTACTGATGTTGATGACGTCATATTCTTACCTTGACGGTGTACAGCATCGTGAAGAAAGTACAAATGGACAAAAGGCATTTTGTGAGGTAATCTGTGAAAGCAGCCATGTGGTAGAGATGGAAAGATTTCATGTTATTCCTGAAAGCTTGGAGCGCTTGGTCCGTGTAAGTCACTCTGTGTGAAAATAACATCATTTATGAAATCCCTGCTTGCATATAAATACCTCACGATTATGTCTAACTCATCACCTGCTAAGGTAAAGCCCCACCACCAGTGTTGACGTCATCAGAATTATCATGAGCAGAACATTACACAAGTTCTTGAGAAAGTGGAAGCCTTCTTCCAGGAAGCCACTCGCTACCTCCACCAAGTGGTACAGCACCAGGACAAGAATGCCATATAAGGCAACCTGGACCGCCACGTCCCAAGCACGCCTTCACAGGAAATGACGACATAACTTCGTGCAGTTTACAACGTTGTTAGGTCATAATCTACTTACTCGACGTGGTGACTTCGCATGAACATCAATTGTGGCTTGACGACATAGTTGCCAGTGTTTGATATTTCTATGGCGACCATAGTGACGCAATATATTCGATGTGGGACGTTGTATAGGACAGTCTCAAGCATGAGGAACCTTCAAGGAAATAGTTTGAGTGAAATTGACAATATTTTGCAACAAATCTTTCCACAAACCTCGTGTATCCATCAATCCAGCCGAAGCGTCTCAGATAATGAACTTGGTCACGTGTTTCGTTGGCTAATTTTGAAATTGTGACGTAATACCCGCCTGGATTGTAGAAGAGCGCGAGATCGCCGATGTAACTACTCAACCATGACGTATTCGCCGTCGAATACTCCCAACAACTGCATTGTGACGTCATTAAAAATAAACGTTAGGTAAAGTAACTCCCACTTTTCAAAAAATCTGCACCGCTGCGTTGCCATAGTTACCTTTCATAGACGTCATTTGAGGGCTTTGTTGCGTGTGTAGGAGGCCTGGACCAGGTGGGTCCATGAGACCTCTTTTCTTGGAACTGATTTTCGTAGTGAAGTTTACACTGGTTCGTGTCGGACAAACCGTATTTGAATGCTGAATCGCTGTGAACACAAGACGTACCTGCAAAATAAAGCTTTAGAATTCAAAATCAGTCTAAAGCGTTTCCACATAAATTATCAAGAAAATACAATTCTTGTGGGAACAAACCTTTAATTACTCGCTTCTGACGTAATGTTGGTGGCGTCACAATCAACAATTGGTTGTCAGGGAAATGCGTCAGGCGACCAATCGAGAACTTGTCAGCCAATGAAAATTCGACCCAGTTATATACGTCATTAGCCGACGACATCTGAGAACATATTGTCATGAAATGTGGCTTTTGGACCAAACACGTCTTAAATGATGTAATTATGAGCTAATAATCAACCTTTTTGTGTCCATCCAACAACATATTCTGCACAGTTTTGCCAAATTGAAACGAATTCCTGTCCGTTTGTCCAAACGTCACAATGAACAAGAGCACCAAAAATATTAGGTGAAGCGATATGTTCTGTTACGAAACAATAGATTATATTGTCATATTCAGCTTCATAAATTTATTCCATGAAACTCACTTTTATCTTTCTTTTTGTTCTTATTTTTTCCTCGATATCCTGGAGCGTGATTTCAAGTCTTAGCTGAGAAGGAGGACGATAAATCCGATTCCTTGATCGCTCCTCGTCCTGTCTCCTCTTTATTGCGTCACAATCACCGCTGTGAGATCTCGGTGTCACTGTATTAAAGAAATAAGTCATCAAAAAGAATCAAAATGTTGCTAAATCATAGTTGCGAAATGAACCTGAACGGGGCAAAGGTGGAATCCAGTCGCGTAGATCGAGTTTTGGATTATTCACCACCTTGACGTAGGCAATCAAGACTTCTTTTAGAGGTTCCAGAATTATGACACTTTGAAGGAAAGCAACCGATACAGAAACCAACCTGGAAATCAAGTTTCAACAACTCTTATTACGTAGTCTTTATTTGACATTACGACGCAACAATGTCTTACCATTCTTTGCAAGTTTCTATGCCATATGACATTCCATACAAGGCACAAAGCACAGTCGACGTGAGGACAGTTGCAACCAGTAATATCCAGGCAATGTATATGAAGAAGTGAGGAAGAACGCGGGAATCCCCTGTGTTGGGATCATTCTCGACGAAAGCAATCCCTCGATGAGGACCAGTGCCTGACACTGCCACCCGCTGACCAGCTAAGTGCGACCTGAAAACACAAACAACTTAAATCTATGAACTAAGACAATTTTAATGTAAACAACTACCTGGCGGAAGGAGTCACTTGCTCAGTAACAAATGATGATGTAGATGGCTCTTGTGATGATGTCATACCAGCAAAGGATGATGTCGATGGCTCTTGGGATGATGTAGATGACTCTTGTAATGATGTCATACCAACAAATGATGATGTAGATGGCTCTTGGGATGATGTAGATGGCTCTTGCGATGATGTCATAGCAATAGATGGTGACCTAGGTGGCATTGACAAAGATGTCGCAAAAGCTGCTGATGATGTACTTGGTTGATCTTTGTCGCGAACAATGGATGATAAAAATATTTTCCTCATTGGAGGTTTCAAATCATCTAAACTTTCCTCTTCAAATCTAACTCTTCCACTGGAAGGTTGAGGCTGGGAGATGGCATCATGTTTACTGCGACCTTCACTTGAAACATGTCGTGCAGTTTTAGTGACGATAATGGAATGTTTATGGCGACGTTTCCCTGTTTGATGACTCTTCCGGCGAAAATCATGACTCTCACCCCGATGGTGTTTATTAAGAAACTCTTTCTTCAGCTTTCGTCTCTCTCTTTTATCCATCTTGTCATTCGTTTCTTTGCGTTGATGATGATACACTCGACGGTCTTCAATCAAATCATGTCGTGAAGTATCAGCAACTTCAAAAGCAGGATTTTCACCATGCGGTTTTACTCCCTGATGACTTTTAGGACTTTTACTCTCGCCACGATGTTGTTTCTTGGGAAATTCTTTTACCAACTTTTGTCTTGGTTTATGATCTATCTCATCACTTGCTTCTTTGCGTTGATGATGATTTACTCGACGCTCTTCACTCAAAACATGTCGTGAAGTATCAGCAACTTCAATGGCAGGGGCTTCACCATGATGTTTCACTTTAGACAGGATTTTGCTCTCGCCGCGATGATCTTTCTTAGGAGATTCTTTATTCAGCTTTCGTCTCTCTTTTTGATCCAGCTCATCATTCGATTCTTTGCGTTGATGATGATGTACTTGATGCTTTCCACTCAAAAGACGCTGTGAAGTATCAGCAACTTCAAAGGCAGGATTTTCACCATGCGGTTTTACTCCCTGATGACTTTTGTTCTCATCATGATGGTCTTCATGGAGGAGAAGTTCTATCATCCACTTTAGCCTCTCTTTTTGATCCAGCTCATCATTCATTTCTTTGTTTTGATGATAAATTACCTGATGCTTTTCATTCAAAACACGCTGTGAAGTATGAGCAACTGTGTTGGCAGGAGTTTCACCATGCGGCTTTACACCCGGATTTTTCCTCTCTCCACGACGCTGTTTTTTCAGAGATTCTTTCTTCAGCTTTCTTCTCTCTTTCGGATCCATATTTTCAGTTGTTTTTTTGAGTCGATGATGATGAACTCGACCATATTCACTTAAAAGATGCCGTGAAGTATCAGCAACTTCAATGGCAGGGTTTTTACCATGAGCTTTTGCTCCCAGTTTAATTTTGTTCTCATCATGATGTGGTTTATGGAGGAGAAGTTCTTTCACCCACTTTAGTCTCTCTTTTTGATCCAGCTCATCATTCATTTCTTTGTTTTGATGATGAATTACTTGATGCTTTTCGCTCAAAACATGCTGTGAAGTATGAGCAACTGTGTTGACAGGAATTTCACCATGCAGCTTTACACCCCTATGACTTTTCCTCTCGTCACGATGATCTTTCTTAGGAGATTCTTTTTTCAGCTTTCTTCTCTCTTTTTTATCCATCTTGTCATTCGCTTCTTTGCGTTGATGATGATACACTCGACGGTCTTCAATCAAATCATGTCGTGAAATCTCAGCAACTTCAAAAGGAGGATTTTCACCATGCGGTTTTACTCCCTGATGACTTTTAGGACTTTTAATCTCGCCACGATGTTGTTTCTTGGGAAATTCTTTTACCAACTTTTGTCTTGGTTTATGATCCATCTCATCACTTGCTTCTTTGCGTTGATGATGATTTACTTGACGCTCTTCACTCAAAACATGTCGTGAAGTATCAGCAACTTGAATGGCAGGGGCTTCACCATGATGTTTCACTTTAGAAAGGATTTTGCTCTCGCCACGATGATCTTTCTTGGGAGATTCTTTCTTCAGCTTTCGTCTCACTTTTTGATCCAGCTCGCTGTTTGATTCTTTGCGTTGATGATGATGTACTTGATGCTTTTCACTTAAAGCTTGTTGTGAAGTCCCAGCAACTTCAATGGCAGGGTTTTCACCATGCGGTTTTACTCTCCGATGACTTTTGCTCTCACCACGATGTTGTTTTTGGAGGAGGAGTTCTTTCACCCAGTTTAGTCTCTCCTTGTGGTGGATTTTGCTCTCGCCACGATGCTGTTTCTTGGGAGATTCTTTATTCAGCTTCAGTCTTTCTTTTTGATCCAGCTCTTTGTTTGATTCTTTGCGTCGGTGATGATGATGTACTCGATGCTCTTCATTCAAAACTTGTTGTGAAGTCCCAGCTACTTCAAAGGTACGGTTTTTACCATAAGGTTTCAATCTATGGTGGATTTTGCTCTCGTCATGATGCTCTGTCTTGGGAGATTCTTTCTTCAGTTTTCGTCTTTCATTTTGATTCATCTTGCCAGTTGCTTCTTTGCGTTGATGATGATGAACTCGACCGTCTTCACTCATAACATGTTGTGAAGTCTCAGCAACTTCAACGAAACTAGTTTCTCGATTAGGTTTTACTCTGAGATGAGTTTTATTCTCAACTGGAAGTTGTTCATGAAAAAGTTCCAATTTCAGATTTTCCTCTTTGCTTCCATCTGCTACATTTGGATGATGTGAGACCGGATTTTGTTCATCATTTACATTAGTTTCTTCGTCGTCGACACTTTTTGAGTCAGTAAGCAATGATTTATGCGGCCGTTGCGATCGGCGAAACATTGTTGTTATGAGAAACGTTGCTGGAGATGACAACAGAGCACTCTCGATTCCTTTGTTACAAATCAAAAGAATACGACGATTAATAAATAACAATCTCAACCATGTCTGTCAAAACCGATGTCAACTGAACTCACCGACAGCCACGTGCCACCACTGAAAAGTGTAATTACCGACGGCTAAGAGCAGTCCCTGCTGCGCGTGGTTGTTCCCGTGGAACATCAACGTGGTGAGCATGATCATCAAGGTTATCATGAGACAACACGATAACCTTTCTATCCTGCCCATCACGTGACGTTGCCACGGGCGCATTCCATAGAATGCGTACCAAAGATATCTGCAGTATTGTGGAATTATATGTTAATAATCCGGTAAAATTGTGGAATATGAATTATCTCTAACTTTACCTGTCTCTGAGGTAATTTTCCAACCTCAAGGGGAACAATGTCCTGGTGTTGTGCAGGTCTTTGGTGCGTGCAGCAGGGACCACGTGGTCTATAACATGCTTGAACCAGCGGTTGCAAAGGAAGAACCAGCAATGATTTTTCTCCAGATCTCTTACCACAACCCTCTGTAGGAACCTAACATAAAATTTACATTTAATAATTCCTACACTTCCAGTTGAGCTGTTACTACTTCATACCACTCTGGGCTGTGTCCGCCATTATCGTGCCACAAGCGAATCGCAGTGATGTCTCCAAGACACTCTGACGTAGTGATAAGGAACGATTTCACACTTCCCCTGTTCAAAATCTTTGTGTGGTGCTGAGAAAAAATATTTACTATCAATTAATTAAATTCATTTCTACATATTATGACATCATAATACCTGAATGGCATGAGCACTGCTGGTGGCCATTTTTCCAACAAGTCGGAGGCAGACAACCGCAGAAGTTCCGGAATTTTGTCGACTTCCGGTAAATATCGTCACGATGTAACGATATTTATCGAAAGGACCATTGTCCGGAACTTCCACATACAAGTCCTGGAAAACATTTTGTTTAATTTTGATTGATCACTTTCACATATGACAGTAGCAATCCATCACAGTTACACGACAATAGACACCATGTTTAAAGAATCTCAAGCATGTCTTTATATTCAACCGGACATATTCAAATATTTTCACCTCTGCCTCCACTTGCCGGTCTTTTGATCTCGCCCAGATTAGCCCGAGTCCATACAAAAAATAGAGCACAAATAACATTGAGAAGACAATCGGATTTTCTAAGAAGCGCTGCCACATGTTGGAGGAGATCTGAACATGATTTCATCATTTGAAAGTGATACCTTCTGTTACATCATAAACATCCTTACTTCATTGTAGTCCAGCTTATTGGGGAATACCAACAACTTTGACCCTAACAGGGATGGCCCGAGTTTAAAATCATCTGAGCTTCTTTTTCGGCCCTGAGCCCAGACTATTCTGGTGATGGGAAAGTGTCCACACTTGCACATCACCCTGCCGGACACCGTGTAATCGTGAGGCTAGTAAATGACATGAGGTGATATTACTGGTTCCTCATATTAAAAAATAATCCACATTTTACAAAAATAGATTACATAATTACGTATAATATCTCACCTTGCAAAGGTTTTCCTGCCAACCATTGTAAGCATCCAACCAATGCAGGCAGTGTAACTGATACACCGAGAACACTGTGGATAGAATAGTTCCTATACGGTAATATCCTGGACCCAGGTCCGCTTGCACAGTGATGTTGCAAGTGACTGCCCCAAAGGATGGGGATTTTACAATCCATCTGTAGGAGGGGGCTGAAACATAATGACAACATGCCAAAAACCACAAACTCCTGCATTCCTAATCACTTGTGGGGGTCAAAGTGACAAGATCAAAATGGAAATGTATTTAACTCACTGCAGACTGTCATTGACACTCATACAGACCTTTCTCATCAAACTCTTTCTCTGAGACACTACGAGGGTGATTCAAAGGCGCCAAGAACATTTTAAGCTTTTTAACTCTGCCTTCATTGTTTCCCACTACAATGTTGAGAATAGTAGCTTCCCTGACACCACTAAAATCTCCACCAACATCTATGAAGGCAGAGCCAATGGCAGTGCTACGACATGCTGAGCCGTCACATTCACTTTTAACCCTCAGCCATATCTTGCTCTTATCGGGCTGTTGAGGCAGGCTGAACTCTAACTTTAGATTCTTTGCTATTTCTTTACTGATGGGGAGCTCGTCCCTCCAACCTGTCGTTATGCTGACTGACGTCACAGAATCAACTTTTAGATCAAATGGACTGAAGTTGGCTGAGGTTGAGTTATAACGAAAAATCTAAAATTTTACAAAACATTCTTCTGAATATCATCGCAATATAATGTAAGTGATTAAACAAAGCACAATTATTACCTCGATATTGATGACATCATCAGTTATAAGCGACTGCAAATTAGAAAGTTGTACGAACGAGGTGTTAGCGTCGAAAGGATCTGAAAATATTTCATTGTGGTCATGAACAAAGTATTGGAACTTATATGAAGAGTTACACCTCACACATGAGAATGTTGCTACCACTGTGCACTGTATGTGTGTGAACAATATGTGTGCATCAGATGTACGTGGCTTATAAATTGTAACACTTCTTCCTTACTCGTGACATGATTGTTCAACTTGAGCATTCTTCCTTCGACAGATTTTGTTTCAAAGGATATCGCTTCCTCACCAGGAGTCAATGATGCCATGAGCAACTTTCCCAGACGATTCATTCGCAAATTTTCTTCATTCTTTGACAAAAGTCGTTGTTAGCTGAATAATCAGATGCTAGATTATTGAAAATGTTAACTTGGTTACCTTGAAAGGATAAAATCGAACAAGTCTCATCAATTGTGATGTCGTAGTCATACATGACCTCACAATCGAGTTTACATCTTCATATCGACTGGCAGAAAATGGAACAAAGCTCTCTACTCGGTCCAGGATATCCTGCACATCTTGCTGTAATACAAAGTAACTTTCTTCTACTCAGTCTATATTACGGATAAATATGTGGACTCTGAATGCAAGTTTGTGTAATTTGAAACTTTACCAATTGAGTTTCTTCCAGGAGTTTAGGATTGTTTGTTACGTGGCTTATTACATCGGCAACTTGTTTCACCGGCTCCAACGACAACATGGGATATTCAACCATTTTGGAAATTATTTTCTTTCTCTGTTTAAACAAAATTTTTCTTTTAAATCAAAAACTTTAACAGAAAGTAGAAAGTTAATACGTCACAAACTGACCTTTGATTGGTTGAGTTTGTTGCTTGACGATAAGACGAGAACAAACTGAGCAATCTTCTGCAGATTGTTACTTAACAATGCTGCGTCCAGTTCATTCATTACATCATCGTTGACGTCATTATTAGCAACCACAGTGACGAAGAGATTTTCCTCAACACATGATTGGTCGGGAGTGCATATTTCTATGACAATTGTGACGTCATTAGATGAACGTCCAGGTGGTAGTATGATGTCATAGAGAACTGGATCAAATCCATATTGTAGAAGATATCGATGGCCTGGGAAGAATTTTTATTTTTTAGATGGAATTTTGATCTTGTCAGAGTTAATTTTGCTCTATTTCCACCTGACACTTTATTCACCTTTGTCTTGGAGGAAAAACTTGTACATCAGTTGGTATTTGCCTTCTATGTAACCAGCACATGTGACATTAAACTTGGTGGTATACGCACTTCCCATCCTAGGCAAAACAATGCAGCTACCACCACCATGAGAAGATAGAGCATTGAGGAAAATGGTCACTGAGGAATTTTCTCCGTGAATATTGTAACCTGCACATGGAGGTCAGGTTTAAATCTGTGAATGAATTAGTACCATATAAGGGGATTCACCTGTTCCTGTGACATTTGATGATGGAATAAGTAACGAAGCATTTAGTTTGCAAAACTCCTGATCATCACACAGTGGCAGTTGATGTCCAGGATTTGGCGACAATGTCCATTTACGACGTAAACAATCATCACACTCTAATTGTAGAATGATTGACAGGTGAGGAGAAAAGTATTTCTCACAATTGGACCAACATCTGTAATTTGATGGAAAGAAAAATTAAATGAAATATTTTTACTTTGTCTGCTGCAATTTCATCCGATGCTCACTTTAAATTAACAATCGGGGCTCGTCTTGCTTGGACAACAACTTTCTGATCTGCGTATGTTGCCTCATAATGGGGTCCAGATATGATTAATCGGATGTAATAATGTTCACTTTGTCTGAGTTTATTCATGGATATTTCCATCACATGACCACTGGTCACCCAGAGAGTGTGCCAATCAAAGCAGGAATCTTAAACATGAAAAAAAACTTAAATTTTGAACAAATGATATTTGAAAAAAAAACTTTGAAACCTTTTCTCTGTATTTTCCCGATCACTGTCCTTGTCGGAAGCTCTTCCTTCGTGATGGAGCAAAACCAGTTGTAGCTGATGTGTCGATGATATTTGTTGTAATCAATCGAACATTCAAATCTTAGGAGAGTCATGTTGTAGTCTATGCAGGGAAATTATAATATATTAAAATTATGGATGGTCCAATGTAGTCGAAAATTAAAAAAATATTCATGAAAATATTTTATGAAATCACATAGAAATCTGATAATAGCCCACTCACCAGCCTGGAGCACATTTCCTCCTAAAATCACAAAATGTAGCTTTCTTTTCGGAATTTCTATCAAAGTATAATCTTTGAGTTTTCCCTCTAACACATCGCTTGTAACGTTCTCACTGGTAACTTTAACCTTTATGACATACAAGCCGGGTGACAATGTATCGGCTCTGATGATAAGTTCTGGTTCAAATGACTCCTTCTCAAACTCAACTTCATATGTATATGTTGCCATGTCCATATCTGTCGCCACTGGGAACACCAACCATTTATATCTGACCTCAGACATATTCTTGCACGTGAATTTAAAATCTATGCTGAAGGTCAAATAATCAAAGACTTTCAAAGGTTTTTCAAACCCGCCTCGATAGTTCCCATCTCGAATTCTCAGATCCTCCAAGCACGATGACGTCTCCAACACGTCAACCCATCCCACGAAAGGAAATGACTGTTTGGAATTCCTGATAAAACCAGTGACCTGCTGCATTCCAATGTGGTACAAAACTCGTTCAACTTTGATCAATTTGTAAGACTTGGCATCAAATGGGAGACTGGGCAGATCTTTGTGATCATATTCCAACTTGGAGATGGTGAAACTGTGGTTCTCTGGTCTTCCTTGTAAGTATATCGTCATCACGTAATCACCAACGTCACCTCTGACAAATGCATAAACATAATTTCTGCTGTAGCTAGGGATAGGCTTCAGTGACGAAATAAACACGTTGTATATCTGTGGTAATGTTTCTATGAGTACCCATGATGATGATTGAGATATGTTATTTTCAGCAATTGCTTCAATTTTGTACATTCCTGGTTTAGATAAAGTTGCCTTCATCAACATTGAGTGACAATAATGTGGACAAAATAAAGAACCATTGAAGTGTGACAAGTTGCTTTCAATCGATTTGATTTGAACTGAAAGACTTATTGGAGCTCCTCGACTCACCGTCGCATTTATGATGAAATAATGGGGATGAAAACCGACGTATTTTTCTGCTCTCACTTTAAGATTTTTGATTTCATCATTGAAAGTAACTTTTGTGAAATAAATCACTGTAGAGACATTGTTTTGTAACAATAAAGTGACATTATGTATCCCTGGTCCAACTAATTGTTGCATTGATGAGTTTACATTGAACTTGACTTCTCTGAAAACCTTCAACAAAAATTTTGCCTCATCCAGAACTTGCTCTGTCTGTTGATGTGCTATAATGACATCACCCATCAACAGGGAATATGAAATAGGAAAACAATATCTGTGACGAAATACAAGTTCAACCGGTTTCAAGAATGTCGTGTTCAAGAATGTCAATTCTTTGTAGGATATTTGTAATGTTGAAGGTGATAAGCCACATTCCACGTAAAAATTAAAAGATGATGTTTGGAAAGAAACAGCCTCTCTCTTAGTTGTACATGTTGCATGCGCTGAATAGCTTCCAGGATATTGGAATGATTGCTGTGCAGTGAAGGATGATGATAAAAAAATAGTTCCTGCTTTTGTGGTGCCCCGATTATATTCCACGGAATAATCTAGATATTTGTTCACACTGTCATCTCCAGTTAATCTAGCAACAAATTGAATTGATTTTCCAGGTTGGACATAATAGTGACTCATCGTTACATGAAATTCTGCAATGTGTGGGAAAAAATGTAAGTTCAGCAACAAAATGGTTGCAGACACTAAAAGTTAGTACAATTGTAAACATATAGGCATAGTTCTTAACCCAATCCTGTTTGTCTGGGCTATTAAAAATGTAGCTTGCCTGGGCCTAGTTTCATTTATCATACAGCCTATAAAACACATTTCAAGTTAATTATTTACTGTTTGAGCTATATCAACAATTGTTTTGCAAATGCAGAATTTCATATTTTCTAGGTTGGGTGTTTTAATTTGTTTCAGTTGATCTGAAATACCACAAATTTGCACAATGTTAAAGTGAAAATAGATCGTTTTTTACTACGTTGCTGTGGTTACTGTCAGTTGACAAGGCTTCCATATAATAAGCTCATTTGTGATTTAAAAAGGTGGGCCGGATCTGACTCTCAGGTCGTAGTTTGGTGACCCCTGATATGGAGATATAAGTCTGACAAGTGCGGTTAAAGTGTGACTTTATCAACATGGATGGCTATAATTTAGATATAATACAGAAAAGGTGTTGTTTTCTCCACGCGTCCAGTTCATTGAAACGACATATTGACTTATAAATTGAAAATATTTTCTGAGATTCATCGTCATGACATCAGAAATAAAGGAGAATTTTTAGATAGCCAACACAAGAAGCTAAAGCAGAGTGGTCCAAACCCTGGCACGCGGGCCGCATGTGGCCCACGGACAGATTTTGTGTGGCTCGCGGACACGTTCAATAGACTGTGTTTTTCAGTGCAAAATCAGCAGTAGTTACAATGAAACACACTTTTGTTATAGCTAAATGGATTAGCCACAAATCAGTTGCACATCACTGAGGTGTAAGTCAATATGTGATTACTGATTATTATTCAAGGGTGATAAGTTCTTTTAAAGGCTAATGTCACAGTACTGTCTAGCAATACATACATGCGATGATTTTAGCTTTTTGTTTCAAGCACAGTTGTAAACAAGTAGGATACATGTATCAAGGAGAGCATTATGAGTGATGCAGCTAAGCATCAAGTTGATTAAAACAGTAAACTCAGTCGTTTGCTAACATTAAATTTTCCCCATTTCCAGCCGACAATGTTTCTGTCAAACCTTATTGTCACCCTTCATGCTCGTAGTCTTAGACCACCTTAAACTAGAGTAAGGAAAGCTTCAATTTTACTCGTTTTCGCAACAGAATCCTAATTTTATATTTAGCTAAGACGATTTTTCTCCACAATCGCTTAGAACACTGTGCAAATTTATCAACAAACAGTTAGGAAATAGGAGATAAAAAACGTTACTTACTGCCAAACTATTCATTCTACAATCAATATATTATAATCATATTCAACTGAATATTGTTTAGAAAAAGTTTCAGTTGTATTTTTATAGCAGGCAGGCAGGTTTGCTTAAAAGTTATCATCATTTGAAAATTGTGTGAGTCCATTGGACCAGACCCGGGCAATAAAGTTATAAATTTAATGATAAAACCAGTACATCAATTGCACTATCCAACACTCACCAAATCGAAAATAAGCAAAAGAAATCTTGGCCAAACTGCAGTTGTCTTTCAATCTTATCATTGAAACGATAACAGTTTCTTTGAAAAGGTAGCTATTGGGCTTTTCAGGCAAACAAATGAATGCTTCTGGTTGACTTGTTTTAATCAGCAGTTGACCATCCAAACATCTATATCAACAAAAACCAGTTCAGCAAAAATAAATTATGATTGTGCTCTTTGTGAAATTAATATATCGCCATAAATCTTAACCCAGTTGAGCTAGAACACTGAAATATTAAAAAATATGTGAGATAGCTAAGGTTAATTTAAGTTTATATGAAATAAACTGAACAGAAAATCTTTATTTAACATTACTTGTACTATTTTTTTCTATTGCAAAACTGAAATATTATGCACAAATTTTCATATAACAACTGCAACAGCATTTCACTTGATAGATGTTTCCTCAAAGTGCAAATATACAACTCCTTCCTCCTCCACTGGAATTTCCCACTCCCTAATACCAGCCAACATGGTGTTGTTATTACATTCCTCTGTGGTTGGAAAAACAATTTTTCCGCTCCCGTTTCTTAGAACTATACTGCAGTCTGAAATATGAAAAAAAGTGAATCAAAAAACCAGCAGCACCAAATGTACCAGAATACTATCGATGATGTTGCTTCTAAAAGAAATACTGTTACAGTATGGCTGGATTTATTACTATTTGCTTTTGTTGCCCTTTCATTTGACGCATTGTCAAGCAGTTGATAGTCAAGCTGAAAACTTATTGAAGCAAATTAACAAAGTTAGCGAAAGCTTAAAAAGATTACATTTAGTTAATGGGAAGTTTTGTCACTTGCAAAGTCGCCAAGATCAGCAAAAATTACTAAAAAATCTTCTTGAGTCTACAACAAGTCAGTATTATTTGGGCTATTCATATGACACATCATATGAAGGTAAATAGATTAAAACTACTCTATACTACTAGTACTAATAATGCTTCGCAATAAATGTTTACATTATTGACACACTTAAATTAATATACATTTTGTTCCAGAATGCACAAGCATTTACGCAAGTGGTTCAACGTCAAGTGGTATCTACCCGATATGGCTCAAGGAACGATTCCAGTTCACTTACGTCTACTGTGATATGGACCTCGTTTCAACTCAGAAGGGCTGGACAACAATACAAAGAAGAATGAACGGGGAGGTCAACTTTGAAAGGGGGTGGGACGATTACGTCAGAGGGTTCGGAAACCCTAGCAGTGAACACTGGCTTGGATTGGAAAATATTTATCGTGTGTCGAGACAAACTCGTTTTTCAATCAACATACTGGGTCCGATCAACATAAAATTACCTAAAGTGGGATTTGATCTTGAAGACTGGGATGGTATGAAAGCATTTGTTCAATATACTTATTTTCGACTCAAATCAAAAGCAAGAAACTATGAGCTGGATGTTAACGGTTTGGATGAAGCCTTTAAAAATATTTTCAGCATGGCACCGATATCTGGATTTGAGTTCAGTACACCAGATAGAGACAATGATGAAAACAATCAAAGTCATTGTGCCAGTAAATACAAGTCGAGTTGGTGGTTCCATTACTGTCTAGAAACACATTTAAATGGTCCATATCCTAGATACAAACAACCAATGACCAGAAAAAACATTTATTGGGGAAGGTGGCAATTGTTTAATCCTAATAATACTGCTTTACGCTTTGCATCTATAAAGTTCTACTACAGCAGGGATGAATCGTAGGAATTTGTATTAAAATTTTCCAATCTCAGCTTTATGATAACATGTGGGTTGTTACTTTTTATATTACCAAAATTATGTTTCTGTAATTTATAGGCAATAAATTACATTAAATAACATTGCTTGTCTTCATAATAAAACTTTCACAAGATTCCATTCAATTAAAAAAACAAGTACATTCAAAAAATTTCAATTATATATACCAAATCGTTAAAAAACCATGAAACTCCGGGAAATTTTTAAGAATGGATGCATAATTAAAAAGCATGACTGAGTCATTGTACACATGGCGTTGTAAGTTTCCTGATGATTTGGCTACCAATCAGATGTCAAACGTTAAAATAGGCACAGGTATAATTAACAAGCTTGAACAAGAAATTTCTCTTATTATCAGATAACTTACAATTGTATCTAAAAGCGTGGTTAGATATCACTTTAACAGGTAAGTACTTCTTACTAAGTAATGTACATGACAAACTTTCAGAAAAATACGTTAATCTGATTTCCATGAAAACATTGGGCACTACTTTAAGTTATAAAATAAGAGGTGGCTTATACACATGACCACATGTCTAAAAAAAAACTTATATTTCATCGGCCGAATTCCATTTATGCAATGAATAGAACACACGTGATCATTTAAAAAACAAATTAAGGAATGTTACAAGCAAAGTAATTGTTCAAGTCTGTTGACGTGTTGTTGAAAAGCAGCATCGATGTGCATAATTATTTGATACAACATAGGCCTAATTGAGATGCTTTTTCGCATACATTCAACTGCTGTTATTAACATCGTTGCATTTGTTGACTACTTTTATGTTAGGTTTTATTACGTTGTGAATTTTGAGGAATGTGATTGGGGTCTAAGATACAGGCGCATAATCACATGATGCCTTTGTATACTAGATCCCATGCATGCAGACTGCAACTATTCGAATTGTCATCTGGTTATGCACTTGTACCTACAATAAAGGATCGTTTCTGATAAACTGTATCTGTAATAACGTAAGAGCTTTCGGCTAGTAAGAGGCTTCTCGAGAATTCTAACCGCACGCAACCACGGAGTCAGATCATTAATTCGGCAGATAAATTAAGTCTGAATAACATAAGTTAAGACTGACAAGCAGTGCAAGACCTCTGCAGACCTAGTCATTACAACTATATATATACTATTTGACATCACGAAAAATATTGAAGTGGGTCAACCATTTCAATTGTTAGGCTAAATATTGGCGATTGAAAAAACCTTGTCATTAAAAAAGAACAGCCTTAAATCAGAAAGGATCTAGGCTGGAGGCTTATTACCGTTTAGTTAACACAATGCTTAATAATCTTTACAATACTTATTTGTGGCGATGCCGCCAGAGACATAAGTATTGTATTAGTATTTTATAAGTACTTAGCCCAGCGTGGTCCAACTTCTTTTCATCGCGGGCCAAAATCAGAAAATTTTTCTATCTTGCGGGCCAATGTTTTTAAATTAGAACTGAAGAAATGTAAAATTAGAACTGAAGAACAATATGACATTGATATTAGAACTGAAATTAGAATAGTTCAAAATTTAGCTATTAAATGCTGATCAATGTGACATCTGCGGTCGAGGTTCTTCCTCGACAATAGCGACTATCAAAGGTGACTATCAGTTCGCGGGCCAAAAAATCGGTGCTCGCGGGCCAACTTTGGCCCGCGGGCCTGCAGTTGGACCACGCTGACTTAGCCTATAAGATATAGGCTAAGTACTTTCACAGTTCTGCAGATTAGTGAACTATTACTTCCGTAGATTAGCGTTGTCCGTTTTTATATTATGCCAGTAATTATGCAACTTTTTATTGCCAACATCCACCAGTCTATTGCCTGGCTGAATCTCAAAAGTAAACAAAGCAATTAAGCTAGGCTAAATTTTAGCTTCCCGGTCATACACACTGTCAGTCTGGGAGAATACAAACGGCTAGAGTTTCACCTCTCGGACTTTCCCTAGCTAGACACCGAAGCTTTAACATTTAAAAACTGATTGTTTTATGATTGACAAACAAAGCAAATCAACGGGCTACATGACCTACTTACGCTTTTTAAAGTGAAATAAATCTAGTCACTTTCATTCGTAAATCCTAAGCAGTTGAGTGCTAGTTTACTTTAGGTAGAGTATTTTTTTGCTTTATTATGTCTGTTCACATGACCACTTTCAATAGCGTTTTTTCTATGAATGTGTGATGATTTTATAAAATTGTTTGCAAATCGAATGCCGCATAGAATACGGAAATCGGCAAAGCAAAGCATTGCGTTACGTGTCGCCTATGCATGACTTCTTGTGTATCGTTATAAGTCGTGACGTGAGTTATTCTTTCATGTATAGCTATTCGTTGCGTCACAGTCTACGAAGTTAACCATAGAAAGTGGTCGACTTTATTATGTAGCTGTCTCTATGTCTTATTTAATGTAATCGTTTAAACAAGAAACAATATAATCAGTTTATACAGTTGTCATGGTGTACAATTGATTCTAAGATTAAGAGAAGCGAAACAACGACCTGAGACTCATTTATCATCGAGGACAACAATTCTACAGACAAACATTGTAATTGAAGTGGTCGTCCTTACAGGCTAAGGAACAATAAACCACCATTTCATTACAAATGCTTGAATACTTTCCTTTTCATGAAGGATTGTATTCTTCAATCTCAGCCACTTCAATCTCAGGTATGGCTTCCGTGTTTACAAGGTCGCATAAATTTACAATTATTTAGCGTACGCCTTTACGGGTCTTGTTCAGCTAATCAGTTGCCGGTACAGGTACGACCGTATCACGTTAGAATTTGCAATTTCACTTACTTATCCAACTTTACCTGTGCCATGCCATATTTGTTGCAGGCATTGTGACGTAGAGGTTTAGGATGACTGGGCGCAATTGAGAAACCGGTAGGCCTACCACTTCAAAATCACGGGTATTGCCCTTGGGTTCAGGCAAAAATCGTAAAGCGAACGGGTAATAAAATGATCAATGTTTTCACTTTTAGGTCGTGATCATGGCCCAGGTCGTGTCAAGTCAGTTTTAAGTTAAGACAAATTACCGTATATGTCTATTTTACGGTAGGCCTATCTCTAAACATAGACTAACAACATAGACAGCATACATACCTCCACCGATAAACCAAAGAATTGTCACAACAATTGTTAAAAACTTCATGATGACAATTCTTTCACTAACTTACAAGTAGACCTATATCGACAAAGTTCTGTAAAAGCCCAGGCTATTTAAGTGCTCAAGCAACTGACATTTACGCAGATTTCAAAGGTTTGACGTCCTCCTGCTTAAACACGAAACGATATTTTTAGTCACTAGCCTAGATCTTCACAGTATGTTGCTATTTCCATAAAATATTCACCTAACGCGTCTAGCAAGTTTAGAACGACCTTATTAACTAAATAAAACCAAAATCAATTCGATGTTTCTTTCAAAATAAACATTTTAGAATTCATTGTATCGTCAGAATGGTTTTTGTTAAAATTGAACCAAAATACATTAGTGACGTATTCTTTGTAAACAAAGCTTATTTTATTACGTTAATCTGTCGTTACATAGAAATCTAACAGTGGAACGCTTACGGCTGTTTTGTCACTATTGATTGCTTCTAATTCTTTTAATTGCATAGCCTACATTTAACAGTGACGTTTACTCGTTAAAATGTTGATTTTGTTGGTTGCTGTTGAGTGTTGATGCCTTGAATCCCTTTTTTGTTATTTTGCCACCTTTCTAACACCTAACCTTACAACATACACATACAGTGTCGATCATAACATGGAAAACATTGTTAGGTTGAGTCGAGTTTATTGTAACCTAATTTCTATATAGTATTTAAACTACAATAGCAGTGGGGCGGTAATTTCAAATTTTCCAATGTCGACACAACTTTCAGCATAGATAGAGTATTGATTGGATTAAACTGTGTGGATGATCAGCATTTACAACTTGTTTGTGTTAGGTTATTGTGACTTAATTTTTATGTACAGTAACATTTAAACTACAGTAGTAGTGGGGCGGTAATTTCAAAATTTGCATTATCGATCGGAGCAACAGAGCAGGCGTGTGCTTCATTCATTCATTGCAGGAGGTCCAGATGAAAGTAACCGGGTGAAACCATCGGGCCGCTGATTATCCCACTTCCTTGTTTGAGACGACTTGTTAATTCAACAACAATAGGCCTAACCCATAGAACACATATGTTTGGGTAATAAGCGAATAAAAGACCTTTCAACATTGCAGGAAAGGGCTCAGCTAAATAGACTTGTATGGCGTTACAAAAGTGTTTGAATTTACACTATGAAAAAAACATTTATTCCAAGAAGTTTTAACGCAATTTTTAAGGAGTGATAACGCAAATTTGTTGCAGTTTTTTTTATATGTTGGGCAATGTGGACAAACACAACAGTTTAAAATTAGCTTTTAAAAACTTTTTAGCCTTCCTACCCCAATCCCACAACGTAATTCTACCTTTTTAACTGGTTGGTGAAATGTATTGTGGATGATATTATTTCTTTCGTGATGTCGTTTGTCGTATTGCGGTCGAAATGACTAAAACACAGTTGTAAGATCCTTTTACTCTGATGATATACAATGTGATATTATTTATTAATTAAATGGCATTTAATGTTCTGCAGAAAGCTAATAATTCATTCAAAGTATAAGCTATGAGAGATGTTTCAACGTTACATTTCTCTCATCATCTCACGTAACGCGCATTGCGATTTAGTTATTGTGAAAACCTTCAAAACAATATCATTTCGGTGATTCTGTTGTACACCTACACTGAAAATAAGAGGGAAAATATCTATCGAAATCCAGAGGCGGCAAGTTGTGTTGCTACGTCGCTGGTGGGGTATGGGTGGAAGGTTCGAGACGTTCTGCATTAACTCCTGGGTCGGAATTGCTGTTTTTTTTCTTTCCTAATCTTGTATTTTTTCAGGTTATGTTTTTAAAAGTGAAATTTTGGCCAAAAGTGGATATGGAAGTAGCAGAGAGCAGCAGTGTTATATAAACAACTTGATTATGTGAGTTGGCGACAATTGGAAAAAGGCCGCGTGATGGTCAATGCAGATTATTCTGGGATAATTCGAAACAACGCAGGTGCCGTGTTTTTTACTTTAAACTCACCTCCAAAAAGTGACGAAATCTATTTCGTTCTGTTTCTTCTGCAAAACTTGCTTCAATTGTTGAGGTGAGAGTGTGACAATTACGTCACGAGCAATGGGTTGTTTTTGTAAATGCTGTAATTTTTTTGGGGGGATCTTACGATTCAATTGTTGACTAAACTTAAATTCTCCTTAATGAAGTTCGGATAAATTACCTGGCTTGACCTGATGTGCCATGTGCCATGCCAGATGCCATGTAAATACCGATGTAATATTTGCAATCTTTCCTTTACCTTTTTCCTTATTATTACTGCGCAATACAACATTCTGTAAGCTTTGCCCGAAGGCGTAAGGCCTTCGTGTCTAACAATAAATAAAAATGGAAACTTTATCATTAAGTAATAGGCATATGTATAGAAAGAATTTAAAGAAATAACAGCAATTTTCACGCCGTTTGAGTAATGGGAACTCATATCATCGAAGCAGAAGCAAAACAAGTTTTCAATCGTCTTCGCACATACTGTGACAATAGCCGCCAGTGTACCCGGTCTTTATGGTGAATATGGTTGTTGTGTAATACTTCACACAAGTAATATAGCAACAAATTTTTATTTGTCATAAGAAGCTGACACACATATAAACCGACAACCATTGGAGCGTGAAGAGTCCTTATAAATATCACTCTAAAACTGCTGTATCAGGTATAATTAAAGGTTATTCCCTCAGAAAAAAACGTACCATGGGTTTCTTTGATTAGAATCGTCGCAGAAACTATCAAGTCTTGAAGTATCTGGTATTTTATAAATTCTTAGAAGTTCGAATAAAGTTAGAGAACTTTGTTTACATGAAGCAAATAATTACGTCTTAAATGAATAATAAGCAATGAATGGAAAATGTCGTCACAATAGCATTTTGGTTAAAGTCAACAGCTGTAACGTGCGACTGAATACTTGAATGGACAAAGTATGGAGCAAGTACTTGCATGGGCATATGGACAAAGTCAATAAACCGTTGTCATAGCATGGGAAGAATAATTAATCAAAGAGATGCACTTCTCAACTCTAGATTATTTAAAACAAAAACAGGCTTAGGTTGTTAGGCGTTGGACTTCCCTCTAGGCCAGGGGCGGGCAACTTCTTCGGCCGGCGGGCCTGATATGAGAAAATGAAGTACTTGGCGGGCCGGATTCCTGAATCGATACATTAATCGTGTATTTATCCACCTATGCAAGGAATAAATCGTATTTAATGTAAACTTTAAGTTTTAAGCATAGAGACCAAAAACAGTATTTAATGAATTTATTAACGAATAATGTACTTCAATAGCAGAATAATGTGGCCGCAGGCCACATTATCATGTAAGACCGGAAACTGTCTGCGGGCCGCTCAAAATCCCGTCACGGGCCGGCCCGCGGGCCGTATGTTGCCCGCCCCTGCTCTAGGCTCACTGCAACAAATAATTTCATCAAGTTATATTGGGTGGTTATGCTGCAGCAGCTTTGTCAAGCTTCACTGACGACAGCACTGACCTGGACAACAGTCAAACGCTTTTTGCTTTTACTTTGACAAGCGCATAGGCCACTACATGTGTTAACTTCTTGCAATTCTGTGATTGTTCTTCAATGTTTTGAGAGACCCAGCTATTTATGATGACGTCAAACCAACAGTTCTCCTACGATGCGGTCGGAAATCTAAGTTATGGGGTGAGATATTTTGAGAATACAGTATTTGCAAGTCGCATGTAAAGAGGTTATTTGCACATTTCTTATTGTTTATTTTTCGCCTTTGACTGTGGGAAGGGAAAAGTATTGTGCTAACCTGGTTGTAGGCTGGTCAAAAATACGCATAACATTTTTATCCATATTGTAACGTGTTAATGTTTTCCGTTGGACTGTATGGTTCAAGTTAAGGTAAGTAAGCAGCAAGTCGGAGGCTAAAAGTCTTACTATACCCTACGTTATTCGATAGATCACGATTAGGTTACGGCCATAGCCTGTGCGATAACAAGTGAAGTAGAGCAACTCTTGAAAGTTAAATTTCAATTAACATTTGAAGTACCGCTACTGTATAACTTTAACTAAAACTTTGTGACAAAATAATCCTACAGCAAAATCAACCACCGAGTTACGAAATTAGCCAAATCGGACCAACAGCTCCACCACAGACCTACGTCACACGAACGACTGTGACGACAGAAAAAAAGCCTAATAGGATGAGAAATGCCATTCCAGAACTGCCGATAGCTCTTGCTATTGTTCTTTGCATCGTGAATATTTTACTACC
The DNA here is from genome assembly GCF_947623445.1 of Clavelina lepadiformis. Lineage (NCBI taxonomy): Eukaryota > Metazoa > Chordata > Ascidiacea > Aplousobranchia > Clavelinidae > Clavelina > Clavelina lepadiformis. The sequence goes on along the minus strand of NC_135244.1, from coordinate 23,777,325 downwards.
TGGAATAGGTAAAATTTTACCTTGGTCATAGATAAAATGTAGCGATATTTAAAGCCTCAGAATGTTATTTTTATTGCTTCACATCAATCACTGGTCTACACAAAATTTCAGGTTTGGGTTTTGACAACTCATTTTAGCTAATTTTGGGGCGCTGAATCCGAAAATGAACTCAGATTTTTTCTATCACATCACGTTTTTGAGATATGAAATATCCCTAATTTTGAAAAAAATCAATTTTGCCCCCCCCCCCCCTCCCCCCCTTTGTTGTCAAAACAAGGAATTCTGATGCAATAATCTAGCTTTAATTAGCAAACAAGCATTCTATATTATATTCACACAAATTTGCGTTGTCATTATTAAAATTTCATGTTTTGGAATAAAAAATAGGCATACAAAAGAGCAACCATAATAACATCAAACGCTACATTATGCTGACGAACTTGTCGATAGGACAGTGACAAGGTATTATCTGAATTATAGCCTGCAGTTCACACAATATGCACATAGACAACGGAGTGCAGAAATTCTGAAGACACACACAGAAATAGCAAAGTGCCAAAATAAAGATTGACTCAAAGGGACTTGGGCAGGGCGAGTTCAGAAACAGTCAACAAAAGAGCTTTCATAAAATATGAACTCTTCAGTTATAAGCTTAAAAATGCTCTTTTGAGGGACTTTCTTTTATGAGCAGCATCTGGAATTTTTCTTTTCAAACTCCAGCAATAGTCGGCCATCATATGACAATCCCACCGACCTTGATAACGTTCCTCCATAATTTTAATATCCTGGTGGAAACGTTCACCCTGTTCTTCACTAACTTTCCCAAGGTTTTCTGGAAACTCATCCGCATGGCTCTTCAAGTAGTGAACTTTGATGCTCATCCTGCATCCCAAATCTTCAAAACTAAGCAGTAGCTCCCTTAAGAGATCTTTATAATTTTCTGCTTTTCTGTTTCCCAAAAAATGGAAGGATATAAGTATAGTTATAGTTCTGGAAGTGATATAAATACTGGCAGTGGCTTTTCATCACTGTGAGGAACTGGCCGCAATGCCGAATCCAGATTTGGATATTTCAAACGATGTTTACTCTTTTTGTTATACCCTTTCACACTAACAAGACAAAAATAACAATCGTCAACATGATTTCGTTGCTCTCGCCAAATCATGGGTATTCCAAATTTCATTTGTGAACCTTTTCCTTGCGACCAACTTCTCAGACATTCAACGCAGGTCTTGCACGCTTTATGAGAAGCCCAGCTTTTGTCCTGGCCCCCTAACTTGACTTTGAAGTAAGCAAGATATGCCCTTTTTACAAACGTGGTAATATTGCATTGTTGAGACTTCAACATGAAGCATCCACAAATGTAACAAATATATCCGGATCATTACAACATTTTCTTCTTTTGCTGGAAGCAGACATAGCTTGAGATCAAATATAACCTTTCTTTGTTAGTAGTTTTCTAAGAGCAAGTTTTTCCACAGAAACACCACTATACCAAAAACTCTAACCGACTTGAACTCAAACTTATATAGTATGAAAATACCTTTTCCTTCTACAAACCACTTTTCAGCTTGAACTCTGATGTTGGTCTGTACAATGTACATGTGCTTTATGAAACTTCTAAATAAATCTTCCTTACTAAGCAAGAATTTATTACTAAGTCAAATCTACTCCCACCAGCTGTCTTCCTACGATATTCCAGCTGCACAGAGATAGCAGCTGACCCACAGATAACACCTGAGAAGCCAAGACAGGGAGTTCAAGCCAGCATGGAAAGACTCTACGCGAGCAATTTCAACTATGTCCTATTATGATATCATAACAGGATTTTTTTTATTTTAGAGGAAATCTGAACCAATTTATGAATTTAGTGCAAAAATATCTCTATGTTTGAAAGTTTATAGTTGTCAGAAAATAATTATATTTGACATTTTACTGTAAAAAGGGTAAAATTGGTCAATTTCATAAAATAATGACACCGATAGAAAGAAAACTTGATGTGATAGAGAAAACCTGAGTTCATTTTCGGATTCAGCGCCCCAAAATTAGCTACAATCAGTTGTCAAAACCCAAACCTGAAAAAAAAGTTGAAGTTTGTAGACCTGTGTAATGTGTGCATATGAACGTACGTCCAATGATTTTCAATTCCTAGTGGTATTTGTAACACTGTAGCAGTTTTTATTCGATCTTGCAGCAACTATTCAGAAAAATTGCGGCACAGCGCACATTTTCACCCACAAACTGACCTAAGAAATTTTTTTTTACAATTTTTCAGGCACCATCATCGCCGGGTTCAGCGTTCTTTGCTGCGGCAACGTCGGACAGTCCGGGGGTGGAAGGTTCGGGACTTTCTGCATAAACTTCTGGGTCGGAATTGCCCAGCTTTTCACGGCTGTGTTCTTTTTCCTGGGTTGGATTTGGAGCATTATTTGGGGATCTGCCTTCATTGCGATCGCCAGTGAGTAAATAATCGCTAAAGTTCAAGAGAGTGACCTCACAGTCGTATACTTCGCACCTCTGACAGACTTCAATGAAACCACAATCCTTTATGGTTCGCGACACTCTATGTCGATCGCACATCATTCAAAACTTTTTCCCATATTTGTTTATAGCCAATGTTTCGTTTATTAAGCAGGTAGCACCAGCCTGTTGTTTCTTTAAAGCTTTGTAAGCCAAAATCATTGAATGCCTTATGTACAAAACACATTAAGTGAAAACTGAAAAGAAACTCAGAGTTTGGGCACCACTGAACTAAAACAGTCTGTCCTCATCATCCTCATCCTCATTGTCTGTTCAAGAATTAACACGATACTTTATGAGATGTGCCACGCCAAGACTCATAATTAGGAATTAAGATAAGCAATTTGCAAAAAGAACAAGTTTGCTTTTAAAAATATTGCATTTTCGAAGACACAACTGATGCAGTATCTTATATAACCAGAACACATGAGCACGACCTGTAACCACAGATTTCGTTGGTTATCTTGTCATTATTGTTTGCAGCTGAAGCGAAAAATCGACAACGCATTGTTACCACGACAACTACTACAAACGTGGCGCCACACATGACCCAGCCGAGGCCAGTAGCCACATTCCAACCTGTCACCAACTTCGTGCCACCGAATAAACCTCCGGTGTAGATGAGACCCTACCTTCACCATTACTGTACTATTAATTGCGTTTTTAAATCAAGACTGTTAGAAATATGAAAATAATGAGCACAATGCATCGTGTTTGCTTGCTCATGTAAGCTGTTCAGCCTGTTCTCGTCGTGCAAGGAAAATCCATTGCCAGTTTTGACAATATTAGTCTCAGCTCGTTTATAACAAATGCAAAGTTTGTTCTTTTGTTCACTTCGTGGTGCCTTATAAAAACAATTACTGTGTCATCTGCTAGTTAACTGATCTTGAACATGAATCTTATTGTGTTATAACTACGACGGTTAGCATCCTAACTTTCGCTCCGCGCAGTCGATGGCGAAAAATAAGCAATACAACCATTTCTCGTCCTCCTTATTTAGTCGACTTAATTATGGATAAAGTTTTAGCCGTTGTAGAAATTTTTATAATGAAAGATGCGCACTACGAGTGGGTAAAGCTAATAAAGCAGACGTATAGAGGTTGTACCAAAATAGAGCGGACGAAATTGGTTTCTAGTATTTCATAGCCCAAGCTGGGAAGTACAGCGGCACTGTAGTACCCAATTAAACCGAATACCGGCTATTGATCCATTGCTTACAAATTTTGTCTCTTTTTCCAAGTTTGAAATGTGGTAGGTTTTTCTGACCCACACTGTATATACTATATAGTATACTATGTAGTTTTTAGAATGGTTTTCAGTAGTCAGCAGTCTCTCTCTATATGTGTCTCTCTATAGCAGTGGTTCTTAAACTGGGGGGCGTGTAACATTCATAAGGGGGGCGCGAGAGATGACATACTGTCTACTATATGAGCTATCTCTCAGAAGTGTTGTTGTTTACATTGGAAGACAGTTTTCAAGAGATTTGTAAATCTCACAGTTGTTAATTATTGCAGCGGTTTCCAACGAAGTTTGTTGTGTTGAAGCTAAAATAAGCTCAGATAAATTATTACCAGAAAAGGGTTAGATGTTAGGGAATTGTACCAACGTATTCCACGTTGATTTTAAGTGTTATTAACTTGTGGCTAAACGCCTTAAGTCCCGCTTTACATAGAAGGGAGCCACTTCCACTTTCTGCAACTATTACGATCTCAAATAAATCTAGAACATGCCTATAAGTTGAGAGTTTGTGACTTTTCGCAAAATTCCTTCTACATCCGTTAATGTTTAAATGTCTTCGTCGAATAAAAGATGTTTGAGTTATGGTTATCGTCTTGCACTTCGGTCGATAATTATTTAATAATACGTTTCCAGACATCAAAGTTCTACAAAGGCCCAGAGATTACGGCGGTTATGACATAATTAATATTCCCGAGTTTGCAGATTTGTTTTATTTAAAACCTTTGGCCCCATTTTGCAGGGATAAAATAGAAAAAAAAGTTCTGTCTTTGGAAAATCGCACGATAGAACACCAAATCGGTCACCAACTGTGCAACCTCCTCGGCATCCAGATTGATAACTGTACACCGCATGCCACCTCCCCATCGATTTATTATGAGCATATGCTCGAAATAACCAGGAAACATCGTGTCTTACTGAAAGAGATTTTAAGCGGAAAGGTTAAAAAAATATATCAGCGTATCTTGCGAGATCGTGCCCCACAATTTTATTTTACTTCACCAGAGCGGTCGACATGGCCCAGAGTACACAACGCAATTCTCTCCAACGCCAAAAAACTTTCAACTACGGAGTAATATGGAATGATTTACCCACTCGAGGTGATATGACCAACTTTGTTCCCTACACGGAAACAGCATGTCGTTTTTGCACCAACGGCCCCGACTCAGTGTTGTACACGATGGTAAAATGTAAAAAAATAAGCACTCTTTGGGAATGTGCCTCCGGCGTTGCGCAAATTTTAACTGGTAGTGACGATATTAAGTTCGATCCAACCACAATAACAAACTTCGACGGAATAGGTGGCCCAGATTTCGAGTCCGCAGACATGTTAACCTATTGGCTATAACAATAGTAAAACAAAAGATTTGGAAACATAGGAACGCGATTTTGTATGAAAACCAATTTTTTAACCCTGACGAAATTATCAGGTCTATTAAGAGGACCGTGTATGCTAGACGCACATGGGACCGGCGAAATGAAGGCCCCTATAAACAGCAGATTGAGAAACTATGTGCAGCAATGCAAAAGTATTTCACACCACCATAGCTTTTGATGGAAAATGTCATTATCAAACTTTTTATGAATTAGAACCTGTGTAAATTCTGGATAAACTTTGCTGTAATTGTTGCTTGCGATGTACAACCTTTATCGTACCTGCTACGTACGCTCTGCTTACAATTTACAGATGTGTCATTACTAAGATTTCGCGATCTGTGTTATTGTCATTTGTTTAAATCCATTACCATCACCGGCATGTTCAATTAAAGTATTTTGCAAGTAGATTTTGGAAAAGTTTTCCTTGTACATATTTTCTCTTTCTGTGCTATTTTTCCGCAATAAAATATCGCCTTTTACAAAAGATTTCCGTGTTTGGGAGCAATACAATGAGTCTAGTTTATTTTTCTACCTCGCCAAGGCGAGGCAATATTCTTCATTAATTAAGAGTTAAGCACAGCAGTTTGCCACATTACTTTCATTGTCAAACGAACGTTTATGCCGGCTGCGTTCGATGGACAGCGTCACTACACGCTGCCATTGCAATGACCTTGGCTGTAGTTAGGCATGCACTTAGCAGATAACTCCGTCTTTAAAGTCAAAGCATGGTAGCTAATACCACACGGTATGCGCTTATTAGGTAGATAGGCTGGTACAAATACATAATTAATACTAATGATGAAGCTAGGCTATGGTTTATGCCGGTTATGGCTAGGCTAGGCAGGTTCCTAATAAAAATGAACATTAGACCTACCGGGACTATCCATAAATTGTTTCTGATTTCACTCCAAGACAACAACATGCAGCAACAACAGCGTCGTTAGGACGACGACAACATCAAACATAAGATGTCAACAGAACTTTATTAACAAATGTCATGCCAGAAGTGTTGACATCTCTCATAGTTTCTTCTGTCGTAAACTTTCTATTACTTGCTACAAATGAAAAAAAAACGTTTTATTTTGGACATAGAATGTTTATTGAAATCCTGTAAGAATGTGTAATTCAGTAACTTTTATTCAGAGACGTTACAGCAAAGTTTCTTTTCTTCCATTGAAATCAACAACTGAAGAAAACTGCTTGGGTCAAATGCTTGTGTTGTTGAAAATTAATAATTATTTTGTAATCCAGTATAGAATGTGTTTTCAGTCTATATATAGTTTTCATATATAGTTCTTAGAATGGTTTTCAGTAATTTTCAGTTAGTCTAGCGGTCTAGCCTATATATATGTCACTCTATAGTCTCTCAGAAGTGTTGTTGTTAATTATTGCAGCGGTTTCCAACGAAGTTTGTTGTGTTGAGGCTAAAATAAGCTCAGACAAATTACTACCAGAGTTGGGTTAGAAGTTAGGGAAATGTACCAACGTATTTCGCTTTGATTTGAAGTATTTTTAACTTGTGGCTAAACGCCTTAAGTTGCCTCCTACTTTACATAGAAGGGGGTCACCTCCACTCTCTGCAACTATTACGGTCTCAAATAAATCTAGAACATGCCTATAAGTTGAGAGTTTGTGACTTTTCGCAAAATTTTTTCTACATCCGTAAAATATTTAGATGTCTTCGTCGAATAAAAGATGTTTGACTTCTGGTTACTGTCTTGCACTTCGGTCGATAATTTTGAGGAAGTGACGTAATACCCTTTCTGTCTGTGCGTTCTGCCGACGCCAAAGCATGAAATCTTCGTTACATTGCGGTGTGTCTGCATGACCTGTCAAGCTGTGCTGCGTCGCATTTTGACCTAGTGCTCACCAACACCAGGTCGAACAACATCAGCTCTGGTGTGTAAGTCTCTTTATAAACAAAAGAGCAACCATCCTGTGCAAATGTCCGTTTGATTTAGCTACACGTCAACGACTGGGATATTGTTTGGTGAAATACTCTGCGATAGTTCGATCTGTTCCGCATCAAAGTGGCAATCTAATACACCGGGATGCGGCCGACGTAATAGGCGTCGACCACGTTTCTGTTACGCAATGCAACAAAACTAGTGATCGAGTCAAATCAACTACTGCTTATTTCCGTTTCATAAAACAGTGATTTTCCGAAAAAGAATAGTTCAACCGCTTGGCATTTTATTACATTTCCACTAAACTCAAAATGAAATGAGCGATTTAGAAAGATATAATCAAAGTAATGCAAACTCATACTTAATCTGACGTCATGAACAGCACAAAAACGTTATTGTGAAGAAGTTCATTAATTGGACCGCCAAGTTTCATAACTCTACCTTTAGCAAAAGATGTGTTTTAGGAAAGGGAGGGGGCCTCCTGTGTGTTTTAGCGTTTTCAGCAACCGTGTGAAATAAACCTCTCCAAATACCGCTGGAGAACTAAGAGTGATATAAACATCTGTTTATATTATACTTACGGCTTCAATGCAAGCGGTATGCGATAAATATTTTAGCTTCCCTTAGTCCTCTGGCAGTAGGGGAGACCGGGGTTAGTTGGAAAAATTTTAGGAAAATTTAAACCACCAAAATTCAGAATGATCTTCGAAATCTTTATCTAGTCTGGCATAATGACTACCCTGATCTACAATTTATTACAAAAGACTGACCAGAAATTGTTACAGGTTTACGCACAAACTTTAATTTTTCAGACATCAGTCGCGTGTTTCAACTAACCCCGAAGCCGGGCTTGTTGTAAATCTACACGGGGTTAGTTGGAATATACATCGATTTGTTATAAATTATACATTATTCAAAAGTGTCTGTTCTTTGAATGTCAATCAATCTATTGTGGATTGTAGCCCGACAAGTCAACAGGGAAGACAAATTTCTGCTGACAGCGTTCGTATTAACACCTGTTTCACTGCCTTTTCCATTACATACTTTGGAGTAGATCCACGTTGAGTTTTGCGTTTATACTCGCGCATACTTTCAATTAAAAAGTGTAGCTATTTATCGATCTGTATCAAATAACAAGTTCCAACTTAACTGTACGAGGCTGTATAAATAAAAGATATGAGTTCCATCAAGCATTTATAAAAGAAATTTTTACACATATGATTTTTCATATTCCAACAAACCCCATTCAAATTGTTCCAACTAACCCCGTATGCACATAGGAGAGAAAACTTACTTTTTATGTAGCCACTAAACCAGGTAATTTAATTGCCTCTGCCTTTTCGGGTACCATGGCACCTACGGTCAATATAGACTAATGAACTTTCAATTGTCTCTCTAGAGCACTATGTTACACTATATTTACCAACAAGCTCGAATTTTAGTTCAAAGTGTAAGAAACAGAAAAACGTGTACCACTCTTATGCTTCTGCTCTGAGACCAATAAAATTAACATGGCGAATAGATAACATCGTTATCAATCACTAAGGGGCAGTAAAGATTTACAAAGATGTTCGGGGAGTACTAAAACAGCGATTTTTCAACTAACCCGTTTTCCAACTAGCCCCGGTCTCCCCTACTTAGAGAGGTTCGTGTAAAATAGGGTCAAAACATCTGCAATACACTGTCCGCGGGTTCTTTGTGTTCTCGATTCGCTGATTATGTTAAGCCTGAGACATAACTAACTCGGCCTATCAATTATATCATTCTACAGCATAAGCCACAGTATGAGATGAAACATGCAGTTAACAAAGCTCGATGCGGTGAATAGCAAAATCAATTATTTAAGAATAATAATTAAGACAAGATCGATATTACAAATACATTTCATACAATGCTGTTGTTATCAAAATTGGCAAAAGTGAAAAGTAGGTGTATAGCTTCGGCAAATAACATCCTAATAAATAACATAAGTCTATGACTATACATAAGACTACAAAGGCGGCGCTTTACAAGAGCCAGTGGCCACATTCCAACCTGCCACTAAGTGGTGCCACCGAGTAAATGTCCAGTGGAAATGATATCGATGACTTAAAGGTAATTGTAAACAAATTTATGACTAAACGTTGGGTATTCGATAAATGATCGTTTTATCAGAGTATTATAACTGCATTTCCAAAATAATTCAAATAATTCATTCAATTCAAATACATCTTAAAAAACCCAAGACACATAATTTGATATTAAGTATATTATTAGCAGAAAATCAACGACAAATCACAAATGAGATAAAAAATAACAAAAACTGTCCAAATATAATAGAAAAGATCCAATTACTATCTAGGAGTGACGATGCTTCAGACGGAAAGGACGCAAGGAAAATCTCGTTCTCTGTCCATGTTGGTCGATACTTGCCATTTGTTGGTGGCTAGATCATAGAACTCAACTGTTTTGGTACGAACGCTAGTATAAAATGTGGGCAAAAGTTTTAAACAAAAGATAACCAACCCCCGATTGTTTTAATGCAATAAAGTATTTGTTTAATCATAAGCAATTAATTAATCTTCGAATTTATGAAACAACAACTTGCAACAAAATCTCAAATCGGAGTTAAAACCTTAAGCAGGGGATGAAACTGCTTTGTTACAACTAAATCTTGCAATTAGTGACAACAATGAGCGATGGGATTAGTCCTGGATGTGGTGGTATAGTAATTATTATTCTCGGACTGAGTGAGTGATTGCAGAAGTTAAACCCGGCAATGATTCCTCATTGTTCGAGTTCGAACACTTCGTCCCAGTTACCGAGCTAGCCTTTGTGCAAGTTCCGATTGTCGCACATTTTTTACTTGTACAAACAATTTAAGGATATATCAAACACAACGATCTACGTCAGCAATGTACGCTGTCGTGAAATGCTGTTTGCTTTAAAACTTATGGTAAACAATTTAAATATCAGGCAAAAGCAGGAAAAATCTTGAAAACCGAAAAATGCATTGATGTGAGCATGGACAAAGATAAAGCTCGGTAACCATTGTTCGAGCCATTGTGAACAATCAATGCCAAGTTTAAGTCGTATAAAGAATTAACTTTGTCTGAGGACAAATATTCAAATACTTTGCCTAAAATTGTACCAGCACATTGGTATAATCAAGTATCAGTTACTGTACGTTTAAAAACAGACTGTAACCACATTAGCAAAATTACAGGTCTTTAAATTTGACCAACATTATCACGTCACAATTAGGGACACAAAAGCACTTAAAAACTGATCTTGTAAGTAGAGAGAGGTTTTAAGTAGAGTGGAGGATTTAATCTTCTAATATCTGCAAGTCCTTCTTTAAAAGACTCACTAAAGCCAGCAGCCCATGAGCCTTTGAAGCCCTAATGGAGTTTATTCCACTTGTCCATACTCACTGGCTATATTCGATTTTAGTATTTTGAGTATTATTCATGAAAACAATTACTCACCCTCCAAACACCCATATAAGGTCATCCACTACACAAGCTGATCCACCATATCTTTTCTCATTCATAGATGGAACATTAATCCAAGTTTTCGTGTCCAGGTTGTATTTTTCAACAGAAGAGAGAGGATTTGAACCGTCATATCCACCTGATTTAATTCATTTAAAGAACATGACAAGTAATAAATCTCCTTAAACATTTGAAAGATATTTACACTTGCAGCAAGACTCACCTATCGCGTATATTTCGTTGTTTAATACAACAGCAGCTAATCCAGATCTGCAGGTTTTCATCGGTGGAATATATTCCCACTTTCCATTTCGTGGATCATAACATTCTGCTGTGTTTGTTTCATTGTTGCTCCATCCTCCAAGCGCATAAAGCAAACCTTTCAACCACCAATCAATCAAACACGTCACTTGTGCTTGAAATTCGAGCACGATTACTCCCCACACAATACATAGAAAAACATCTGAACTGAGGCATGAACTAAAAACCAAGAGCATGGATATTATCATTTCCTTTTGTTTAGTACTAATTTTCACACAACTTTATCAAACCCTCTTCTATCAATTCTCATTCTTCAAATAATTTCATAAATGCAATTTATACAAACAACCATGTTGCAAGCAGAGAAAAGTTATATTTTAAAAGGATCCATTTTGTTTTTAGTTTCAAAGTCAGCTAATGATGATGATGACGTCATTGTTATTTGCTTGATGACTTGTCGTAAGCTTGTTTAATTAACAGAGTATTTCATCAAATATTTTTTGTTAATTAAATATTAAGGAATTGAAAACTTTTGATAGAATATGACAAGTGGGTTTATAGAACGTTGTTTAATTCAATATCACAAACAAAGAAACATAAAATCAACACATTTTTAGTAGTATTAGGAAATGTCCTAATAACACTTAATTGAAACTCACCTCGTGCACTGACCAACGCATGAGAACTTCGCTTTATATTCATGTTTCTTATCGAAGACCATTTCCTCTCAACAGGATAGTAACTTTCACATGATGATACACAACAACTAAAGAAATGCAAACCACCAGCGCCATTATAACCACCAGCACAATAAACAAGGCCTAGGATGCATGAAATTATAAAATAAATATTATAGTATGTGTGTATGATTGTATGTATGCAGAAGAACAACTATTTCTAGAAGTGGAGCCCATGGTATTTAATATAATACACATAACATCAATATTGAAAATATAAACTGAAACAATGGCTACATTGTTAACAGAATATATATTTCAGGTAAAACATCATAAACAATGCCACAGGCAATGTAAACAATTGCATTGCAGAACTTACATGTAGGTCTATGACAAAGATCAAAACAATTTGGTATCACATCTAACCGATGCATTTTTCTTGTGATCTTAGCCATTAATGAAATGTTGCATAAACTCCATTATTTTGAAACTTACCATTCAATAATGTTGATGCAAATGATTCTCGCTTTACTCCCATAGAAGGCAAGTTGCTATCCCACTTTGGATTCACATCATTCAAGTCCAACATCTCAACAGAGTTGTAGTAAGTACCACCTTGCTTACCACCCATCAATAAAATTTGTTGATTGTAATTTACAGCAGATGGCCACCTCCGAGCAATGTTAGTATCCTGTATGATGAAACATTATTGCATGTGTCAGTACTCATTCAACCACGACCAGTGATAACACTAAGAATACGTCCGGTTATTTTACAACGTTATATAACATTAATCAATGTTCTGACATCACAGTAACTGGACAACAACAACAAGACATTGCTAAGCTCAGGTTTGCTTTGAGCTTATTTGGTGACGTTTGCTTGACTTATAAAATGTCAACTGAGAAAAAAAATGCTCGGTTTGACGTAAAATTAAACACTTTCCAAAGGAATTGCGAATTACGTCTCAATCAACAAGTTCTCTTGATACAACAATTATGAATTGTTCACATTACTGACTTATTGACTCTAAATACATGCAAAGACATCTTATACAAAGACGCGCGGCGCAGTTTCCAACCTCTAAGTCTTAAGTCCTGGGCTGTACGTGCAAAAAAAAAAAAAACAAGAACTAGACTTGATCATTAAACTTTAAACAAAGGTTTCACTTCATAGACAAAAACAACAAAAGAGGTCTAACCGCAAAAAAACTTGAACCTATTTGTGTAATAAGCCAGTGAAGCTTATTTTTCATCAAACACAAACTTTTACTCCAGCAAACCCTGTTTCCCACAAGCCTGTAATTTTGCATAAAAACCTGCCGCTCAACAAATCCACATTTCTAAACTTGGTTGCGGGTTATATTTATCGGGAGTGAAGATTGCAAACATACCGGCATTTTACTCCAGTGCTTTCTCTTGGTGTTGAACTTGACAACACTTTGTTCACAATCGGTTCCACCAATCATAAGAATTTTATCAAACTGACCTGAAACATAAACATCTTATAATGAGTTAATTCAAATATTATGAAAAATCATTTGGCATCATTATAGCCTTTCTTGAAAGCTCTATGCAGAGGTTTGAACCAAAGACAAAGTTATTCGATAATTTTATAGCTTAAGCGATAGATGCATAAATTGCATTTGTGGTAAATAGAAAAAAATACTTGTCCATACCATAATATCACATTTATATTCCACGCATTTATATAAAAACAGTCACAAAACAGACCTTTCCTTTTCTTGAAAACTTGATCACCGCACAATCGGGAATTCAGTGACGCGACGAGCAGATTCATACACTCAAGTGAATTACAAACCAATTCCTAAAATACAGAGTTTATATAAATATGTTGAGATGTGTTTGCTTTATATAACACAGACATCAGCAGATGTGTTTTGTTATAATACATAGAAATTAGTTGATGTGTTCATGTCATACAGAACACTGGTTATGTGGAAATTTGGTGAACCGCTTAACAGTAATGACATGTTACAGTAATACTGGAAATTAAAACGCTGCAATTAATAGCAAGGAGGCATGTAATGAACATGAACATGAAGTGAACAAAATGTACAAGGCATGGGCACATTTCAGTAGGTCTTTGATATGTCAGCAGTTGCGATGCCATATGTTCATAATGAAAGTTATAAAAGGCTTAAAAATTACCGATAAAACTTGTTTTGTCCTATTGCATTAGCAAATATTGCAACCATGCTTGCAATTATTTTAAATGAAAATTTGAGCTCAAGTATAACTAAATATCATAGAACTTACTTCTTTGCGGACAACATCATTCAAAAACTCTGAGGATAAATAATCCAGTTGAATGAAACAAAACAAATCACTGAAATGTTCCTTTCTGTCACAAACACCATGTTTTGTCCAACTTATCACACTCCTGTACTTGTCCTCGTCGATCAATTCCTGCCAAGTTATTTATAATTTTAACATCTCTTCACATTTTCTCTGAATTTCTCATCAAAAACTGCAGTAAGTTTGAGACTATGCTCATATTTTTTTTAAATAAAGTATTAGTTCTAAGTTTACTTCATCACTTTCCAACTTCAGCATAGCCTTGACATCATCAACACCAAGCTGAAGGAAATCGGAACTTTTCAAAACTACTCCGAGATTTTTAGAAATGAAAGTTTCAGCTGCTTGAAGAAGATCACCCATGTTGTATTGGTTTGAATAAGATAGAATTTTCAAACAACCTTCTCCATTGAGAGATGCTTTGAAAAATATCTTGCACTGTTCTTTCAAACCTAAACAAATACACACAGAATTTGGACCTACTTATTCATTCAGGAAATGTCGCACTTTGAATAATGGCTACGATCAAAATACAATCTTCTATCAGAAAGTTTCAACACTAATTCCCCAGATCTGACTTTTTTAACTTACCGTCTTCCAATATCAAACATAAATAGTTTCATAATAGAAACACATGTCGAAATGTAACGGCCAAACCTATGTCTAAAGTTACTAAGAAGCATTCCAGAAAATGCATTCTCAATATAAACCTAAGAATAAAGAAAAATGATAGAAAAGGTTGCAAGTTTGTTGTTGTTGCAAATGGTTGACTAACATTTTATCGACTCAAAGAAAACGTCGTCATAACATGAAAGGATGTTTTGCAGAGATCGGTAAAGTTTTCTGATAAACGAAGCTTGCAGTGCCTTGTATTATAATTTACATTAACCAGATACAGTGCAATGTCACTCATCAATGTGTAATAACGACAACACTTGAACAAAAAAAAACTAAGTTGCCGACATGAAGTGATAAACATAAGATGTAGTGTACTGTGCACCACTACGCCAACAAACTGGAGGCAAATGTCATAGCAGTTAAAACTTAAGCCATAGCTACATTGATGCAAACGAGGCACTTGCCTCCGAAATTATCTGGAATTTTAGCACAAAATATCTTCACTGCTAAACTGCATACTCAACCAGGGATGTGCACGATATTTTTACCTTCGTAAAATTTTACCCTTGCTACGGCACTGAATATCATACAAATAGCTGCAATAACAATACTTACTTGGAATCCGTAGATATTCTGCTGCTTCCAGTACATCACATACATTGTCATGAGTGAGGATTATGCATGAAGTGTATATGAAGTTAATTATCGATGCCATTGTTGGACCACTGACTTCTTTAATGCTTCCTTCGTTCGAATCACTTTCTTTCATCTATAAAGAAAAATTAATCAATCTACTTCAAGCAGATGTTAACATAAATAAGCTCATTCCACCTTAGTAGTGAACATTTTCTTGAAGATAATTTTTCTTTCTTTCCGAGATTGAACCAACCACACATTTGTGAACAGGGAATTGTTTTCCTCCAGCTTTTATTGTGAAATCACAGAAGTCCTTCGTTGTTATTCGATCCCTGGGACAATAGAAATCTTTTAAACCACATAGCTTACCAAGCACCACATTAACCAAAGTCATTATTAAGCTTTTTATTTTAGGGTAGAATTGCTTCCAATTGATTCGTCAGCCTAAAGGGCCATCACTGCAAAGTATGACAGTTTATGACAAAAAATCATTTGTACTATAATAGTCTGATGTAACTACCAATTGTATGATTTAGTACGAGCTCACACAGAGCGTAAACAACTGTTAGTTTAATCGAATGACCTTAGCTAGCAGCAATCAGAAGAATACCGGTATAACACATGATTAAAAGGCACATTAAACATGTAATAATTTATGGGCAATTAAATCAAGAATGCTGTTTGCCCATTAGGTGGTGTAACAATTAGGGAGGCGATGGCGAGACTAGGTCAAGCAGTTACCAGGGCAACTAGTATAGCAACCAACACATCAGCAATTTTACTCAAACATTATCACACGTACTATCGCACAGTGTTTTGGCACACTGAAGGCCTAATTTTTTTTTAAATTTATTTGCATTAGGCGTTTAAGCAATCAGCTTTGTCTATTTTATTATAAATCGGTGTGAATCTTTAAAAGTTCAGCGTCCACATTGATGAAGCTCAGGTGTATGAGTGCCTCACTTTCCCCTACAGTAATTGTAATTGGTGTAATTCAAGTAAATGTCACCAAATTTTTGGGAAAGATCATAAAATAAGATTTGGAAAAATTTCACAAAAAAACATGCAGATGAGCTCAAAACTAGCAACTTACTCATTTAAGTTGTTGAGTATTTCAGTGGCATGGTTGCTTTCCAATTCCATCTTCTCCAAATTTATACAAGAAATCAACAATATTCAAGTTAAACTTAAAGCTTTGACTTTAAAGCAAAATCCTGCAACTACAAAGCAAAGTTTAATCAAAAAGCATAAACTATAATCACCAAACCATCTACCAGTTACAGGAGAGCACGATTACCAACAAATTCTATATGAGAGAGACCCAGTTTGTATCAAGCGTCTCAAATAATTGCTCCTTATCAATAAATAACCGGCAAAAACTAATCTTACCTGACTGGGTTCTGTCGGTTGTCATATTGACACAAAAATGAAAGGGAAATAATATGTTTAATACTATCAAGGAGTATATTGACAAAGTAAATAATGGCTGCAATAGTTGTGAAATAATGATAAAAAACTTAACTTTTCAAAATAAGCTAAAAATCGATATAAGCTTGGAAGTTGGAACTGACACATTTTTCTGAGCAACTTTTTGTGTTTTTCACCATTGACTGTGTGGTGCAAAATAGCTTGCCATAAAATAGAGACCGTAAGTCTTTGGAAATCTTCTTGTGCTAAAATGCAAGATTTCCGAAGGTCGAACATGTGTTAAGTGTAATAATCATCCTTGGAGCAAGGAAGGCACACGACTTAAAGCTCTGCTCGGTATAATGTGTCAAGGCTGGTTTACACTACAGAACATATCAACACTGTCTAGCACAAAAACCATTTACATTGCTGTCAAAAGCGAGCATAACCAAGGGAAATTTCCCATTGAAAGAGACTGACGAACTGCAGTATGTCTATTCATGTGTGTCGAATAGGGCAAGTTGAACAAAAAGAAGATTGAGCAAAGTTTACATTATAGTACGTTTGCAAGTGGATGCTAGTAAGGTGGTGTTGTTACGTACCCAGGCTACAGAGCACACCTAAAATGTTTGGCCCAAAGGGGTATTGCACATCGGGAGAAGAGCAATCACTAAAAAAGAAGAAACTCATTTTTTTTCTTCATTTTCTAGTATAAAAAGCCATATCTTGGCTACCATAAATGCTGGACAAGTTTTGGTGAAAAGCAAGTACTTCCTTGCACATTTGTTTAACGAAATTTTGCTTTTGCACCCCCACGATCTTGGCAGAACTGATTTACAGTCGAAATCGGTTAATCGCATATCGGTTAAAGGCATAAATATCTTTATAGCATTGCATAATCCCAAACCATTCCCATTCACTTGTGATGAAAATTCAACGGTTAATCGCATAAATCGGTTAATCGAATAGGAATTCTTGATTGATTTGTAGACTTGTATCACTTAACCGCATATTTCCTTTGATGAAGTGTTAAGTTGCTGAAGATTATCCTCACCAATAAACAAATCATCGCAAGATCTCTCGCAAATCTCGCAAGGCTATAGAGCAGTGGTTCTTAAACTGGGGGGCGTGTAACGTTTATAAGGGGGGCGCGAGAGATGACAAACTGTCTATTATTTACATATGAGCTATGTCTAAACATGCTTTCTTGACTTTCGCTATAGGTTCATTTTTACTAAAATTTTAAAGTGTGTCACGATGGCAATTGTATTTTTGAAATTTGGATTCTGAATGGTTACGTCATAATATTTGGTGTCTCCGTTTTGAAGCATATTGTTTTCGTTTACTCATTCACGCACTACTAGCTCGACTAACTGTTCTCTTGTGTTCTCTTTTTGCGGTGACCTGTTTTTCTCACAACGGGGGGGGCGTAACAAGAAAAACTTTTACAAATGTATCACTTGTAGAAATACTTAATTTGCACTAAATGCATTTTCTTTAGTTTTACAATTATCATGTATACAGGAAGCCAGATGTTTTAACGTATAATTTTCGAGTCATTAACGATTGAAAATTTGTGTGCAGTGTCGGCCACACATAATAAAAATAGTAATGTCGCGCACCTGGTTTAAATAGGGTAAAACCAACGTCAGCCAATATTAAAACCGTAAAATGAAGTAAAACGTAAATTTAGTATTGATTTAATAACCAGGTATTTTAGTAATTAAACTAATTGTATTGACACAAAATGAGTGGAAAAAAGAGAAAGTATGACCAAAATTATCTGAAGCATGGCTTTATAGATACCACAGTGAACGGAAAAGTCGTATGGCAATGCGTGATATGCTTAGAAAAGTCGTTTTCAGCGTCATCTTCATGAATATAAAGACAAAACCAAGGAGCAAACTTGACTGTGAAGCCGACCTAAGATGTGCATTATCTTCTACAAAGCCTCGAATTAAACGTTTGGTTTCCCAAAAACAACTACATCCTTCACATTAATGAAAGTTAATTGAAAATAAATTGTTGTTTTGCTTAATGCTTTTTTATTTTGCAATGAGGTGGGGCGCGAAATTTTTAGGTACCGTCAAGGGGGGCGTGTGCCAAAAAGTTTAAGAACCCCTGCTATAGAGACAGTAGCACGTAAATGATTTGAACAATAAAGTAAAACTTCACGTAAAAAGGCCTTCTCTACAGTGATTATGAACCACAAAACTACGTTTCATTTAAGGATTGTTAAGGATGGTTACATCACAATAGAACAAGACTAATTTTAATTTAAGGATTGTTAGGTCGCAAAGCGCAAACCACTGCAGATACATAGAATACCTGTACTGTACTGTAGCCTACGTATACGATATAAAATGCCAGGAAATAGTAAGCCAGCAAAGCGAAAAGATTTATGTCTGTCCGATAGAATCCTTGTTATTGAAAAATTGGAAAAGAAAGCATCTGAGTGCGTCTCTTGTTGCGTCATAATGCATTGTGTCATTCAAAAAATCGGCTGAGGAGCAAGAATGCGTGCGCCGGTGTTTAAAAGAGAATAACGGAGAAAATGTAGGAAACGCATAGATCGGTTAATCGCATAAAAAAGCTTGGCAAATTGACTATGCGATTAACCGATAGTAAGATAAGACCTTGGCAGAACTCCATTACTCTGCACTCAGGATTATAATTTTTATTCTTTATTTTGCGCTATTGACTGCGGACAGCGTCTATTTCAACGACTGTGTCGACTGTCAAATTTGGAAGAAACTACTTCAGAAAATGACTAGCCGGTTACGCAATTGGTATTTTTCTTACTTCGGTAAACGGCGGTCAGTGAAGTAGACCCTTGTTTTATCGGCCGCCGTTTACCGATGTAGGAAAATGAAAACGATGAATACGATAAAAGGTAATTAGGCTAGTCTGTGAATTGAAATGTATGGTACTTTTACAGTATGAAATGACGTACTAATTTTTCCAAAGTGTAAATTAACCTAAAACCAATCTCCTCAGACCCATATACTCACTTCTCATGATAAAATTACTAAGCTAGGCTGCGAATTGAAATAAATGCTATTTTTTAATTAAACATGACAAACAATAGCAAGATTCGAACTCGATACCTCCAGCATACAAGCCCCACCGTTAACCAATACACCACCGCATTGCTTTCTTCACCTCGTCCAAAATGAGAATCATAAACCCATCATCGAAAATCTACCGGTCATCGAATTTTGATTCAGCATCTTCGGTAAGTGGATGCCAGTGAAATGGGAACGGAAAATAGCGACGAAGTCCTGAGGGTTTAAAACAGGGGTGGGCAACATACGGCCCGCGACGGGATTTTGAGCGGCCCGCAGACAGTTTCCGGTCTTACGTGATAATGTGGTCTGCGGCCACACTCTGCCGCAATCCAGTTATTGAAGTAAATTATTCGTTAATAAATTCATTAAATACTGTTTTTGGTCTTTATGCTTAAAACTTAAAGTTTACATTAAATACGATTTATTCCTTTCATAGGTGGATAAATACACGATTAATGAATGTATCGAATCAGGAATCCGGCCCGCCAAGTACTTCATTTTGTCATATCAGGCTCGCCGACCGAAGAAGTTGCCCGCCCCTGGTTTAAAACATGACAATAGAAGTATGCACTTGGGTGGGCAATTGCACAGTAATGTCCAAAGTTTGACGTTAATCTTTAAACCAATTGAAAATTAAGTGCACAGAAGTTCTGTCCAAGTCATCAAAGTGCAAAATAACGTGCAATAAGTGCAGCACTGAAGCTCATGAAAAGCAGTATTGGGGGATACGACTAAAATATACAGGTTCGAGTGGTTCAGGTTGGACAGATGTATCTTTTGAGTTAAGCGCACTTCAGGGATTGCGGCATGACACAGCGTAACTTAATTGGGTAATGTTTCATTGCCACACTGCTGTGGGGTTCTCTAATACCGTACCAAACTATCAATGCAATTTTCTTGGACCTGTGAACAGAGAATCAACAATAAATTAAGCCGAACTTACAACAGCTCTTAACGCAGAGATCATGGAAGTACGTTTGACAGGATTGATGCAAAGGATACATTTGTCCAACTTGAAAGTTGAACCTGTGAAATATTTTGAACCAAATGGTTCCACACGAATCACTTGATGGTACCACTCGTACCATTCGAACCTGTATGTTTTAGAAGTGTCGGTATTGAGTGCGCCTATTACCTATATGCCAAACTCTGCAGTCTGGTCCTGTCACTGTCAGGCTGTTACTATAATGATAATGAACAAAATTACCAAACCAAACTGTTTTAACAGTTATTTATCTTTAGACCTAGCCATGTATTTAACGCTCATTGTTTAGCCTATTTCGACTTTTAGCAGACTGGCAGAAAAAAATGTTGGCTACCGAGAACACTTTTAAAGATAATTATCTTGCCGCAGGCGTAAACGTTTGTCAAAAACACGCTTTCCCGTAATTGCGTACCTTAATTGCTTGGCCGGCGCTTGAAGAAAAAGCGCGTTTCTGATATTTAATTATTGGACCGTGACTACAACTCAAGTTGGTCTCAAGGGTCTCAAGGGGTAGTACCTTTCAACAGATGAAACAATAGCCTCTCTGTACACTGGTCCCCCATCCCAGGTTGCTTTTTGGCAACAAGACCGTCCCAGAACCTACACGTGGTGAGGCTGTTTTTGCTAATCTGGGCGGATCTAGAGGGGCGAACCTCAATAAAAACACGTAGACACTCTGAACAGACTGAGAATTTTTCGTGCGGTGTAGCATTAGTTGAGGTGCATAGGAGCGAACGGATCGAGTGTAATGCACCGGGAAGCACTTTTTCCCATTCAGAAACATTGAAGATTTTGTTATATCTAAATCTTCTTCTTGTGCACTCCCTGCTGCATTAGTGCCAACCGAAACGCTATTTCCAAACTTACCTCAGAATTGTAAGCCAATCGCTGTGAAATCTCGGCAATACAACGAAGCAAACAGAAACTTCATTGCCGGCGAAATCAAGAAATTGCTCGAAGATGACATTATCGAAACCAGCCGTTCACCCTGGCGTGCCCAAATTGTTGTTGTACGAACTGGAGAGAAAACACGTATGTGCATTGATTACTCGCAGACGATCAATTTGTATACAGAATTGAATTTTGAAGTCTGTTCAGTTCAATTTAAGAGACAAAGATCAATGTCGTCTACAATAAATGCTTTCAAGCCTTCTCGACTAGAGATCGATGTGAACTCGGACACTGCTGCAAAATCTTGGAAACATTGGAAAAAGACATTTGAGAACTATACCATAGAACACGAAGCGCAAGTGAACAGCACGGCATTTAACAAACTACGTTTATTGACCAATTTCGTTTCTGCAGAAATTTTTGAGTTCATAGAAGACTGCACTACGTATGAAGCAGCTGTCGAAATTCTTCAAGACTTGTTTGTCAAAAAACCAAACGAGATTTTCGCCCGCCACTTATTGGCGACCCGCAAACAACAAAACGGCGAATCTTTACAAGAGTTCATGCAAGCTCTACAAATCTTAAGCCAAAACTGTCAGTGTAAGGACATTTCTGGCGAACAATATTGAAAAGAACTATGTAGAGACGCCTTCATAAATGGAGTTTTATCACCCATTATACGACCACGTTTACTGGAAAACAGTACTCTTGACCTCAAGACAGCATTCGACCAAGCAAATGCCCTGGATACGGCTCATCGGAACTCGTTGGCTTATAATCTACCTACAACGATTGCTGCTGCGGAAACGTGCGAACCCCTGGTGACGATCCCCAAAGAAAATTCAGAAACTTCAGCCACTAACATGTTACACTCTCAGAATTTTGTTGCAACGTCGAATCGGAAGAAGTGCTACTTCTGCGGTTACAACTACCACGAGAGAAAATATTGTCCCGCCCGGAATTCATCATGCAACAAGTGTGGTAAGCTTGGACACTTTATGAAAGTTTGTAAATCTAAAACAGGCCATCAAGTTTCTGCAACTTTAACGCCAGATCTACGGTTATGTGCATTGTGTCCTTACAGTTTATCCGCTGCAACGTTATCAGTTTGCATAAACGGAAGAAAATTATGTGCACTGGTGGACTCTGGGAGCTCTGACAACTACATAAGTAACAAAACTATACAGTCGCTATGCCTTGACGTTTCGCCAACGCAGCAAACAGTATCAATGGCGCAATCGAAGTTATCCTGTACGATAAGCGGCTTCTGCGTTGCTGATGTTGCAATTAACAATCAAACGTACACTGCTGTAACCTTTGGTGTCATGGATCATCTCTGTGCGGATATTATACTTGGCCAAACTTTTCAAAAGCAACATAAACGGCTCGTAATTGAGTATGACGGCTGTCTTGAAGATTTTGTCTCTTAAATTGAACTGAACAGACAGTTGTAAATAATCGTATTCTAATTGCACAGCTTTAAGAGACAAAAAACTAAGCTAGGCTGAAACACAACAAGTAAAATTAAACAAACCATAAAAGGAAACTGGTAATCTTAAAATGATGAATCGCAATCACGCAACTGAAAAGAACTGAAGAGAACTGAGGGGCTGAACTGAGAACATCATGGACGTGATTACGAGATATGCGGCGGAGCTACACGGGGCGTTGATTAATGACTGCGAGGGGCGTTGCATTAATCATTACACACTCCAAGCTGTCTTTAGGCGGATGAGTATTTTACATACCAACGGCATGCTTGGTTGGCGCCAGGAAGGGCATTCGGCCATAAAATTATGCACCAAAGTTTTATGTTATTTAATGCAGCGACAATTTTATCGTCATGGTTTCCGACTGTGGGCCCCTCGCACAATTGGAGCTAATAGTGCTACGGGGAAGGAGATGTCTGTGTCGGTTAGTAAGGGAGATCTAATGACGGACCCTGGGAAAACCTGTAGGGAAACCAGGATTCCTGACGCGGCTTCACGAAAACTGAAGCAGACCCTCAGATTTGCTACAGCTAATGTGGGATCACTGACGGGAAGGAGTGCAGAAGTGGTAGACATGTTGTATAGGAGGAAAGTGGATGTTGCTGGTTTGCAGGAAGTGAGGTACAAAAATCATGGTACAAGGACAGTGAAAAGGGGTGAAGAAACCTACAAGTTGTTCTGGAGTGGCAGCTCCACAGCTCATGGTGGAGTTGGAGTAATGGTTACTTTAAATCTGGTGAAACATGTGGTTGAGGTCAGGCGGGTCAATGCAAGGGTGACAGTAGTGGAAATTGCAATCGGAAACGAAGTGGTTACCTTTTTGTCTCTCCCATTTGGTTGTAGCACTGAAGAAAAGGAAACTTTCTATGATAAATTGAGTGAGGAAATGCTGAAAGCACAGGGGAAATGCGTGGTTCTAGGAGACTTTAATTGTCATGTCGGAAAAGAAAGCGATGGATATGATGGTGTGCATGGGGGATTTGGTCACGGCCTCAGGAATGTTGATGGAGAGAGAATGTTGGACTTTGCAGATAGCTTTGGATTGAAAATTGTCAATACATGGTTTAAAAAAGATGTGGAGAAACTGATAGCTTACGAATCTGGCGGACACAGAACTATGATTGATTATATTTTGGTAAGAAAGGAGGAGAAGGTGAAAAATGTGAAGACAATCCCAGGAGAAGAGGTTATGATGCAACATCGTTTAATGGTAATGGATGTTCTGCTCAAGAAAACATTTTATGGGCGAAAGGTAAAGGTAAACAAGATCAAGACATGGAAGTTAAAGGAGACAAACATTCAAAAAGCAGTGAAGGAAAAGGCAAGACATGTACTCACTGAAGACTTGGAATGGGATGAGGTCAATAACAGAGTGGCAAAGATTGTAAAAGAGGTATGTGGAGTGTCCAAGGGTTCTGGCCGAAAAGAAACTTGGTGGTGGAACAATGGTGCTGTCAAAAGGGCTCTGAGAGAGAAAAAGGAAAGTTACAAAAAATGGAGAAAGGAAAGAAGTGAAGGGGCAAGAGCAGAGTATGTAAAGTATAGAAACAAAGCTAAGAGGGAGGTTTCAAAAGCAATGCATGAAGAGGCAAGAAACGAGGCACAAAGATTGAGGAAATGAGAATGGAAGAAAGGATGAGGCACATCTATCGCATGGCAAGAACAAAGGCAATGTGTAAAAGAGATATTGTTGGTAACCCTTGCATGAGAAGTCAAGATGGACAGTTACAGATGCAGCTGGCAGATAAGTTGAGGTTGTGGAAGAAATATTGCGAAAAGTTACTGAATGAAGAAAACCTGTGGGATAACACACTAGAATCTAAGGAAAATGTTGGACCCGTGAAGGAAATCACAGTTCAGGAGGTTGGGAGAGCGATGTACAAAATGAAAATAGGTAAAGCAGCTGGTCCAAGTTGTGTGCCAATAGAAGCAATTCGGCTATGTAATGTGGAGAGCATCCTAGCAAAGATTGTTAATGGTATGATGAATGGGGAGGGAATGCCTGCAAGTTGGAGAAAGAGTGTGTTGGTTCCTTTGTACAAAGGGAAGGGAGATGTGAAAGAATGTACCAATTATAGAAGCTTGAAAATGCTTGAACATGCAATGAAGGTTTTGGAAAGAGTTTTCGAGGAGCGAATTCGTGAGAGAGTTGAAATTAGTGAGATCCAAATGGGTTTTATGCCAGGAAAAGGTACAGTTGATGCCATGTTTGCTGTGAGACAATTGATAGAGAAATAGGAAAAGGTTGGGAAGGAGCTGTATTTCGTGTTTGTTGATCTGGAGAAGGCCTTTGGCCGTGTTCCCAGAGAAGTGATTTGGTGGGCTTTGAGGAAGAAAGGTGTGATGGAACCAGAAGTTAGAGCGGTGATGGAGATGTATAAGGAAGCTGAGACATCTGTGAAACTCGAAGGCGAAATGATAGAATGGTTTAAGGTAGAAGTGGGGGTCCACCAGGGTTCAGTGCTAAGCCCATTGCTTTTCGTAATTGTTATGGATGCTCTGACACATGATTTGGAAACAACAATGGAAGAGTTCTTGTATGCTGACTATTTAGTTCTCGTAGGAGATAGCTGGAAAGAGGTGGAGGAGAAGTTTGTTAGATGGAAAAGCGCACTGGAAAGCAAAGGTTTGAAGGTGAACATCCATAAAACCAAAGCGATGAGAATTGGTAGAAAATCGTCGAAGGGAGTAGTCAGTACTGTTGATCCATGCGCAATTTGTGGGAAGAGAGTAGGGAGAAATTCCATTCAATGCAGAAAATGCAAGTATTGGGTGCATAAGAGATGTTCAGGTATCAATGGAAGGCTGACGAGTGGAATGAATTACGAATGTGGCAGATGTAAAGGTTGTATTAGTGATGAAGAAGAGGAGAAATATGTGAAATTGGGAAGTGATGAGATCGAGCTTGTTAAGGAGTTTCGTTATTTGGGGGATATGATAGGGGAAAATGACAGTACTGGCAGGGCAGTGACGGCAAGAATACGCGCTAGTTCGAAAAAGTTTAAGGAATTGTCTGGTACACTCGGTGGCAGAATACTCTCTACCAACCTGAAAGGAAGGCTGTATAAAGCATGTGTAAGAAGTGTGATGTGCTATGGAGCTGAATGCTGGGCGATGAAGAAGGCTGATATCAGGCGAATGCAGACGACAGAAATGAGGATGATTCGAATGATGTGTGGTAAGACACTACGAGATGGGATTACCAATGATGTGATAAGAAGGTGGACATGTGTGGAAGATATTGAAGAACATCTGAGAGGACATCGTCTGAGATGGTTGGGGCACGTTGAGCGAATGAATGAGGAGAGCTTAATAAGAAGAGTACAACATAAGATGATTGAAGGAAAGGTGAAAAGGGGAAGACCAAAGAAAACATGGGAAGAGACGGTGAAGGATGATATGAAAATGAAAGGTTTGAAGATCGAGGATGCCATCGACAGGGGAAAGTGGAGGCGTCGCTGCAGACAACTGGTCGACCCTGAATTTGTTTCGGGATGAAGACCAGGCCTGAAAAACAGGCGAATGGAAGATGATGATGGACCGTGACTACAACGGTTTCATCTCACTCAGACGGAGTGTTGGAGGTTTTAATCTAAACTGGTTGATTATTTCATAATTAAAATAATAAAAACAGTTTGGTCATTGGAGTTGTAGAACTAAGATATACATTACACCTTACCCTAATGACGTTGTGATAAATATATCAATTAATGTAATATAAAATTGTGTACGACATAGAATTCTCATCTATGGAATCAATGAAGCATAACACTGCGTGACGTAATCAACTGCTTAACCTGTGCGTGCATTTTGATTCATTCAGTCTTTTTGGTTTTTACGTTTAACGCCGCAACATGTCTTAATGCTGTTGCTGTCACAATGTTCTATCTTGATGTATTCGTTCAAAGAAGCTTCAAATATAATCAGATTGTACAGTAGACACTCCTGTGTCATTATTGCTGAAGTCTATCAAAGTTCACTGTTAAGATATACACAAGGAAACAGACTTTGTAGTGTAGTGGGCAAACCTTACAGGCTAAGGTACCATTATACCACTTTTCATTACAAACTGATGCAGCCGAGTGAGGACGAATTGACGATAAAAGAAGACATTTCCATTACAAGTGTGGTGGAGCCGAAATCACTGAGAACTACGCTTCTTTTTTGAGCAACCTATGAACAATTAAATTTGAGGTTGAGAGAAGTCTAGTGATCTCAGACTGCAAGTTTCGAAGATATGTCTCATCCACAACCCATACAACACTCATTGGATCTAGCCGACAGACATCTCGACAATATGATATTCGAACAAATCAACTACAACGACGGTGACGAAGAATCGCCTGGACTTCGACCAACTTCGAATGCAAGAATGACCGACGAACAAAGCACTCCAGTGAAAACACTTTGTGGGTATTTGGACATTCAGTAATGATTTTTGTTTGTTTTTTTTCTCTATGTAGTATATATTATAGCGTTATTGTGTAGTTTACCTTAATTGATGGTGGCTTAGTTGCCATACTCTCTAACGGTTCAACCATGCCGGAGAGAAATATTTCTTTGTGTTATTTTGTTATGCTTTAAAACATAGCGGTTGTTTTCGAAGGTTAAACAAATCCCAAGGCTAACACCGATACACTATGTTGAATGTCAATTACAAAACGTATTTGACTAATTTTATATATATGTTTTGCAAAACGCGTATTTCCAAGTGAAATATTCACGCAGCTACACTGGGAAAACCAGACGCTGTAATATGATTGAATGGTCTTATATTTGAAAATGCCTAGTGCAAATTTCTCTTATGTTGATCAGAACGCGTGAACATACGAAAATTTTATACCATTTTGTTTGCGGAAACGGCATACACGAAATGTGAGATGAAAACTTTGCCGACGTTTCCTCATTTTGCATTCCTGCGCAAGAAACCGCAGCTAGCATACGCGTCATGTTTTGTCAAATGACATCCTGTGTTCTGTTTTCTATTTAAAGTCGTGACATAAATGTCATCATTGTTTGTTTTGTATACTAATTTTGCTTCATGAGTTACAGAAAACATATTACTATTTTTTTGCGAATGTATTGCCAATATGAATTGTATTGTAACTATGTTTCAACGTTTATTGTTATGTAATCTACATTTTACGTGTTATATTGACTTTTGTTATCAACACTATTGTTTTAATTATTGTTCACCGAGAATTGTTTTTATCATGATCATGAAATACCGTTCATTTTTTTTTTCAAAAAACTTACGATATTTCATTGGGGAAGGTTATGTGATAAATATATCAATTAATGTAATATAAAATTGTGTACGACATAGAATTCTCATCTATGGAATCAATGAAGCATAACACTGCGTGACGTAATCAACTGCTTACCCTGTGCGTGCATTTTGATTCATTCAGTCTTTTTGGTTTTTACGTTTAACGCCGCAACATGTCTTAATGCTGTTGCTGTCACAATGTTCTATCTTGATGTATTCGTTCAAAGAAGCTTCAAATATAATCAGATTGTACAGTAGACACTCCTGTGTCATTATTGCTGAAGTCTATCAAAGTTCACTGTTAAGATATACACAAGGAAACAGACTTTGTAGTGTAGTGGGCAAACCTTACAGGCTAAGGTACCATTATACCACTTTTCATTACAAACTGATGCAGCCGAGTGAGGACGAATTGACGATAAAAGAAGACATTTCCATTACAAGTGTGGTGGAGCCGAAATCACTGAGAACTACGCTTCTTTTTTGAGCAACCTATGAACAATTAAATTTGAGGTTGAGAGAAGTCTAGTGATCTCAGACTGCAAGTTTCGAAGATATGTCTCATCCACAACCCATACAACACTCATTGGATCTAGCCGACAGACATCTCGACAATATGATATTCGAACAAATCAACTACAACGACGGTGACGAAGAATCGCCTGGACTTCGACCAACTTCGAATGCAAGAATGACCGACGAACAAAGCACTCCAGTGAAAACACTTTGTGGGTATTTGGACATTCAGTAATGATTTTTGTTTGTTTTTTTTCTCTATGTAGTATATATTATAGCGTTATTGTGTAGTTTACCTTAATTGATGGTGGCTTAGTTGCCATACTCTCTAACGGTTCAACCATGCCGGAGAGAAATATTTCTTTGTGTTATTTTGTTATGCTTTAAAACATAGCGGTTGTTTTCGAAGGTTAAACAAATCCCAAGGCTAACACCGATACACTATGTTGAATGTCAATTACAAAACGTATTTGACTAATTTTATATATATGTTTTGCAAAACGCGTATTTCCAAGTGAAATATTCACGCAGCTACACTGGGAAAACCAGACGCTGTAATATGATTGAATGGTCTTATATTTGAAAATGCCTAGTGCAAATTTCTCTTATGTTGATCAGAACGCGTGAACATACGAAAATTTTATACCATTTTGTTTGCGGAAACGGCATACACGAAATGTGAGATGAAAACTTTGCCGACGTTTCCTCATTTTGCATTCCTGCGCAAGAAACCGCAGCTAGCATACGCGTCATGTTTTGTCAAATGACATCCTGTGTTCTGTTTTCTATTTAAAGTCGTGACATAAATGTCATCATTGTTTGTTTTGTATACTAATTTTGCTTCATGAGTTACAGAAAACATATTACTATTTTTTTGCGAATGTATTGCCAATATGAATTGTATTGTAACTATGTTTCAACGTTTATTGTTATGTAATCTACATTTTACGTGTTATATTGACTTTTGTTATCAACACTATTGTTTTAATTATTGTTCACCGAGAATTGTTTTTATCATGATCATGAAATACCGTTCATTTTTTTTTTCAAAAAACTTACGATATTTCATTGGGGAAGGTTATGTGATAAATATATCAATTAATGTAATATAAAATTGTGTACGACATAGAATTCTCATCTATGGAATCAATGAAGCATAACACTGCGTGACGTAATCAACTGCTTACCCTGTGCGTGCATTTTGATTCATTCAGTCTTTTTGGTTTTTACGTTTAACGCCGCAACATGTCTTAATGCTGTTGCTGTCACAATGTTCTATCTTGATGTATTCGTTCAAAGAAGCTTCAAATATAATCAGATTGTACAGTAGACATTCCTGTGTCATTATTGCTGAAGTCTATCAAAGTTCACTGTTAAGATATACACAAGGAAACAGACTTTGTAGTGTAGTGGGCAAACCTTACAGGCTAAGGTACCATTATACTACTTTTCATTACAACGTCATCATATCACGAAATCTACGACGTGACCCCATCATTAAATGATTTAAATCTACGTCATGCGGGAAAGATGGCTGTGGTGATGTGGTCATGCATGAGACATTTGTATTTGGGGTAAGGTCTCACTCAAAACTGAACAACCACGCGCTGAGAGTTACCAGTTTTATGAGACATTTGCGTTTTAATCTTGTTGATACAACTCTCCATCAAATTCGCAAAGCATTACAACTACAATATCTGAAACTCTACAGTCTACAGTATTTTCGCTTCATATAAATTCTTCAATAAACACTTGGTAATCGCTGCGGCACGTTTGATGTGGCCATTGTTGTCGTAGTTGTAGACACGACCTGGCGATCGGACGCAGCTGAAAAAAATGTGAAAAGGAGAAAATTACAACCCACAGGTGGGAATTTATTAATTTTTAACTTAACTCACTTAGTAGTAATTTTAATATTAACTAACTAGCTACTTAACTTGTTTAATTAACTAACTACTAATTTAATTAACAGTATTTAACTTTTACGCCTTTTACTGAATCGCCCTTCATATTAAAATAGAAGCGCAAATCTATCTGCTGCAAAAAGCTGCAGCTTTTTTCACATTTTTGCCGGTTTGAAAATCGCAATGTTTTTGAGCATTGAATAAAAAATATGACTTATTGTTTATGGAAGACATGGAGCTTTCGAAAGGCAAACAAAAAAATATCTTTATCTTTATGCACCAAACCCAACTTACGTTGTAGTTACTGTTACTGGTAAGTTTTACGAACGGTTGGTATACGACATACTGACGACATGTCGGTGGTTTGGGAGGGGGGGGAGAAAATGTCGTTTGAACAATTCCCGTTTGTGACGTTTCGTGACTTGAAGACGCAACCGAACTTCGTAAAATACGTTAAAAGCGTTTGGCGACTATTTGATGCCTGGTTCATGCGCATCAAAAGCGTCATGCAGCATATGGCATATTGAGAACACTCATACAGTACTTCGACCCTTTACCCCATTGGTTCCCAAACTTTTTTAGCTTGTGGTACACTAGAAAAATTATAAAACGCTCGTGGCACACTTACAAGAGAAAAAAAGTTGCTTTAAAAAAATTCAGTTCCACGTGTTAATGCGATGGATGTGAATGGATGTGATTTATCAGCTATTGAAGAAGTTAGAGCGCTTTTAAGTCGCATATGCTTGTCTGCATGCCTTATTTTAAATATTTATACAGTTCTTATCCAAAATTCCAAAAAGATTCGCGGCACACCTGAGAATCTGTGGCGGCACACAGTTCGGGAATCACTGCTTTAGCCTGTAACGTGCCCGAAATACCGGAAATATAAAACTGATTACAGCTACGTAATTGAGTAAATACAACACACAGGTGGCACTGTACACCATAAGCCCAAGAACGTTTGCAATTAGCAAAATATTATAAACTGCTGCAGTATTCAGTTAGTGACATAGCCTAGATGAGATCGTGTTAGAGCACTTATTTCAACAGGGAGACGTAATAGTGTTAATATAGGTTTAAGCTGATGGATGTTAAACAATAGCAAGCGCATAAAAGTTATAAAAGAAAAAACGAAACCCAAAATTGTAATCTTGAAAAATACTGATTTGAAATGATAAGAAATGACAATTTGGAGCATCCAAAAACACATGTACTTACCAGCAGCCGACGCAATGAAGGCATATCCCCACATAATGCTCCAAATCCAACCCAGGAAAAAGAACCCAGTCAAGAAAAGCTGGGCAATTCCGACCCAGAAGTTTATGCAAAAAGTCCCGAACCTTCCACCCCCGGACTGTCCGACGTTGCCGCAGCAAAGAACGCTGAACCCGGCGATGATGGTGCCTGATGTTGGTGTTTTCATGTGATGTACAATGTACATACGAGTATATATACTGTGTATTTATATTTACAAACTTCACGGTAAAATGATTACTGTTATATGCTGTCAGAAGTATTGGGGAGTAACCTCAAGCATAGACCACTATCAGATCCCTTGGAGGAGGAATATGAAAACTTACCTAGTCCGGGAAAAATGAAGTTGACGATGCAAAGGACAACTGCCAGCACCATCGGTAGTTCTGGAATGGCCTGGCGCATCGCACTGTCTTGACTTTGTGTCGTCACAGTGGTGTGAGTGACAACCGTGGCCGGTTGTGCGTGGACGGGCGGGGCCTGACTCACATGGACATGGACAGAAGATGGGGGCTGACCGTAGGGGGGTGGGGCATCCTATGAATCAAACAACTGGATGTTTTAACCTTGAGTGAGGTTATTAAACTACTTTACTTTTTAGCATAAGTTATTTGATCATTTTTCTACTGAAAGTCAATGCTATTTTATCGGACGAAGTTACTCTCAGATCCATAAGCTGTTACATTATTCTGTTACTAAAAGTTAGACTAATACAAATAGTGGTGCGCCTAATACAAACTACTTTAGACTTTGCTAAAGTCAGACCGGTTATTCTTCAATGAAAGAAGCGAGCCTTTTAAAGTCAATCATACTGCATTCACTGCCCGAGCACTTTGAAACAAACCTTATAATTCGGGTTGTAGCCGGTGGAGACAACTGGCTGATCCGACATTTTGTAAAAAGTTGCTCAAATTTCTTGACTGCAAGCCTGCCTAGTTAGGTAACCGCGTACTCAGGAAGGTCTGGAAGTAACCAAGCGACCGTGGAATACAAATTCACTACGTGTGGAGTTGGAAGTCGGTTGCCAAAAAGAAAAGAAGACAATTCCCTCACACAAAAGGTTTTTATGTTGAATGTCATCGTATTGTAATGCGACACGGTTGGAATAGCGAACTGTTCTCTGCTCGTATCCATTGACGGTGAGGACAATACTCGTTGTGTCAAAAGAAGAGAAACACGCACGAAACAACAGTGGGTGTTACCTGTTGCTACAATTAACGACAAAACTAAATATTTTTTTACCTTTGCGAAAATAGCTTTGCGGAATATCGGTTAAAATGGCTCTTTAAGTGCAAAAGGTTGCCGACCCCTGAACTAGGACTTCCAGGGTGGCAAGTGGCCGAGCATCGACTTTCTAAAACCAGCCCCACAACATCCTGGCATAACACCAGTTTGACGTCACCGGCGCAGATCTGCATCCAAGACATCTCAGGTGTGATCTTCAACACAGCTTTCTATGGCAGCGAACTCACACCCCGCGTGTGACCACCACGAGGGCCGATTGCAGCTCATTGCAAATTCCCGAATGTTTAAGCTCTCAGACCTCAGACCTGGATACTTGACCAATATATCATACTATTAGTTCGTACCATGTTTATGATTAAGTGTACACTTGGGCACGCATGCGCAGAACTGCATAATGAAGCGCTGATTACGCGGTTAGTTGGCTGGGAATCGATCGATTTACAGTAATTCGAGGTTACATGGAAGAGTTTGATTAAAATACCACTAAGCTTTGAAATAATTAGCAAAATGTTCAAATCTTGCGGAAAAATAAAAAGTAGATTTAAATAATGAAAGACATAAAATGACGTCATCATGCATGAATACACGACATATAGATGACGTAACAATTGCAGTTAATATGCAGCTTGTCATTGGTGGAATAAATGCGTGATAACAATGGACGAGTTTGTTTGAAAAATACAAAGTAAAAGCAAATGGAAAATTTGGAACATTGGCGAAGTGATTAAAATAATTAAACAAAGAAATTGAGATAAAAATTTGTTGCTGTTGCAGCAAGAAATAAAGCGCAGATATTTTACGTTTGAAAGGTTGTTGAAAATAATTGGGGGTTGCATCAGAATTTGTCGTTCAAGATTAAGATCACATTACAGCAGGATATACGGCGGCTGTGTAGTTGGAAGCCAGATCAAAGCAGCTTCTATCTCAGTGCTCCGCATAGGTAAGCTGCTTCTAAGTACAAAGCACCGCTAAAATCTGCGCTGTTAAATATGGCTCGAAAGGTGGCTTTCAATGCTGCCGGGCATCGCACGCACATTTTCACGTTCGCAAATAATAATGAAGTGGTGAATTGTTCTGAAATATGACGTCATATATATATATATATGATACTTTTTAGGCACAGTCATACCAAACACGTCACTGCATACGTAATGCACTGATGTCACTAAGCCAAAACATAAAATAGGCAATTGCGGTATCGTATAAGGGGAAGCACCTATATCATAAAACATGCACAGTGGATGGGATTGAGTACCGGCGAATAAGAAGGCGCAAGTTATTTTGACAGGAGATAAATAGCATAAGAAAAGCTAATATATAATACTAATAACACGAAACGAAATACGCTTCCGCAAGCAGGAGATAAAAAATAAACCCAAATTTGTTCGAAAAGTTGACGAGATTTCCCAGCCTGCTCAGCAGGAGAACCAAATCTAATTTGGCCGGGTTTAAAGCGTGAAAACCCGGTAGAAATTTCTCTGATTATGGGCAGTATCGAGACAAAGTTCAGTCACGTCAGTAAAGTAATTTGCTTCGTCACAACTTTGACGTCATACTAAGGCGTCTCCGTAACGTCATACACTGGTTGTCTTTCCAAGTGTCTTTGTGTCTTTCTTGGCGAGTGGACTTTCCATTGTGACGTTGACAGCTCGCTTCCGGTGAGGTCTGTGGATCGGGTTCCGCATCATTGAGGTCCTTATGACGTAATAGAAAGTCTCACAATGAAGTCAGTGATAAGAAGATTGAACTAAATTGCACAACGCATTGTTAAAAGCCGATCTCACGTCACCTTCTGAACGAGTCCTCCTCGTCCGCTGCAAGTTTCCCCCCCAACCTTTTCGTTTTACTCTTCGCTGTCGACACCTTGCGGAGGGGGCGACCCTCCTCTTTAGGGGCGGGGGCCGGGCTCGGGGAATATACCGATGGCGCGTAACGAGCAGGGCGCCGTCTAGCGGGAAGCGCACTGACGCGGTTTTTATTCAGATGACGTAGATGCTCGTTGGTGACCGGAACTACGAAAATACGTCACACGTGACGTTATAATGCACGCAATAAAACAAGAAGTCCTTTGCATAAGACGAGGCTACTCACAAGCAAGACTGGACAGGTCTTTGTGCATGTCCCGGTCATCGGAGAGTTGGGGACTGAGAGCCGGTAGTCTGTTGGTGAGCGACTCTCTGAAACGATAACAATGTGCATTGAAATGAAGTCATCACGACGTCATCAACTACGTCACGCGGCATACTTCCTGCTCTTGAGCGTCGCGATCTTCTTCTCGTATCTCTCCTCTTCAAGGGTGAGGTCTCCGTCTTCCTCGACCGCATCCAGAGACGACCTGCCCTCCAGCAAGCTCCTCCGATGAGTCGGAGATCGCGGGCCCTCGCGAAACGAAGGACGGATCCTTTATGATGTCATAATAAAACAATTATTCAAATGTGAGCAATGAAAGAGTTGACAAGAAAAAGTGATCACGTGACCGACCTCTTCTTCTTTCCTTTCCCGATCGATTTCCTGATCTGCCGGAGTCGCTCGTTGGTGCTGCTCTCCGCGCTCTGGATCTCCGACAGCGACCTCAGCGTGCTCTTCACCTTCTTCGTCTGTTCCGTGATCACCAGCTCCACTCCCCTACACATGGGAGCAAAGGTCAGTTATGACGTAACAAAAGGAGCGATCCATGAGATAGAGCAACTCACTTGGTCATGACGCCGAGTTGTTCAGCCCCCTCGATGGGGGACACGTGGGGCGGGGGGGAGATGAAGCAGGGGGTGAAGACGATGGCCAGGTTGCTAGGCGACATCAGGTTGGTCGCCTCCTGAAGCGCGACTCGCGACAAGTGGAAGACGATCCGCTCCAGGGTCGCGTGATTGTGCGGGGGAATCCCCTCCAGTACGACGTAGAGCGCGCTGATCTTCTCGCGCTCGTTGCTTAATTCTATTATGACGTAACAATCGAATTTTAGATAAACTTTAAACTCAACATGCAAGTAGTTGTGTGACGTCACATTCAAGTTTGGTCTTATTCAAACAAAGCATTTGTGACATGACTCTACTTTGAGGGAGTCAAGTCAGTAAATAATGTGACTCCCTCACACAGAATCTGATTTGAACTGGCAGCTTTGCACGTGGAGTTGTGCAAAGTGAGCACAAGAACGTGCAGGTTGATGGCCGCTATAATGTCAACTCACTCGACGATTGTAGAAATTCAAAGTATTTGTCGTGAGGTACGATGGGTTGTGGGAGAGATCTGAGAAATTTCTTGAAAGTGGAGGCGACACTGTGGATGCTGTAATCATCAAAGTTGACCTGCGAATAACAACAATGACCATCGGTGCATTATTTATCGAAAAGCCAGATCGGCTGTAAGCAAGGTCTTTGCAGCACACAGAAATAATTAGGCAAATTGTGCAATGATGTCCAGTTTACAAGCATATGTTTTGTCGGAAAGTCTTAAATGGGAAAAACCAGCGAAAACAGCCGGTAACATCATTCATTTATCAGGCAAAGATTTTTCAAAGTGGGCTTAAATTTTTAGTCGCAACAATCCCCAGGTATAGTCAGCACTAGAGAGTACCTACCTTCTGACACTCGATGTCCTTATTGAGAGCATCTTCAAGTTGTTTGTTTTGTGAGGCGGCCGCAGATTTCCTGTATATCCCCTGCTGGTATATTCCGTTCATTTCCATGTAACTGATGCACTTGTCGATGAAGACCGGAACCAGACTGGAAATATTAGTAAGAAGTTTTCACAAATGTCTTGTTGCTTACTTGACTGTCTGGTTATAAGTTGAACTCGTAAAATTTCATGTTAAACCACCGCCTGGTTTGCAATATTTCACATATTGAATAGTATATTCAGTGTTGTTTCACGCAATATTCGTCAATAAACCAAACCTCAGACATATGCGCACAAAAACTAAACGCCCAAATCTTTTTTGGTGGAAAGTCATGAAACATATGGGATACGTTGAAGCATACAGTGATCTCACTCACCTGTCATTTCCCTCCAAACTAACCAACGCTTCACCGAATAATTTCTTCGGCTTTGTTTTCCTATCACTGGATGTCGCCCCAGGGCACTTTGTGTTGAGTTGCTTGAGACACTTCTTATGACAAGCAAATTTGCAAGCTGGGAATAAAATCACGATTAGCAGCTTATCACGCTCTGCTTCAAAGCCAGGTCCTGTCCAGCGGCTGAACCACTCAAAGGCACACAATCGCTTAAAATTGCACACACAGGTGCATTTGCCAAGTCCTCACACACACAAATTTAAAACATAGCAAAGAAATATGAGAAACACACGACCAAGTTATATCTCACTTTGACACATGAAGCCGGCTTCCATCAGCGACATGGTGCTGTCACAGAACTCACAAACTTGGGTGATTCCCCACTTGACTGGGGTGAAACGATGTCCGAGTCGCCCCTGGATGAATGGGGACAGAATGAGTTAAAAAAATTTTAAATTCCGTTTAAAAGCAAATTATTTTAGATAGAAAATTGCTTGAAAATCTTCCTTGAAACATAATCTAGATCACGTGTAAATCTTCCAGGCTTATCTTACACAGCAGGATTCAGTAAAAGAAAAATTATCAACTAAGTTCATTCCAAATTTTTCCTAAATTGTATCAAAGAAACTGGACAAAAATTTAAGTTCATCCAATTTCTCCCAAACTCACAACGGTCTCATCTTTGTGTTTCTTCTTCTTCGTCTTCGCTTTCGTTTCCTTGACAACCTGCTTGGGCAGGACATCCTTCATAAACTCGTCCATGTAGCCACGGAAACCGTTGACAGCCATCATGGCGGCGTACTGGTCCAGTGAGTAGTGGTTGGCCGTCTTCTCCAGGACCTGTAAAACATGATTGATTGTCGTGAGGATGTTGAAGATAGATTCACATTGATGTTTGGCAAAGTTTGCTGATTATAGCGTTCAGGCTGTGATTGACACCATAATAACAGCTTCAAATTAAAGACAAAGATAAACAAGTCTACGCAAGTCCACATTTAATTAATCTCAAACACAAATGCAAAACTTATCAATTCTACGTGGAGAAATTTTATTTCACTTTGCAACAGCAACTGTCACAATAACGTGCGGAAAAACGTGACAGTGACTCATGAACCTGTCTGAAGTTGGTGACGATGTCCTTGTATCTCAGCCCATTGGTGTTTCCACTGAGCAGGGTGTAGGAGTAGAGAGCAGTGAGATTGGCGCAAAACTCATTCAACGAGGATCGGAAGACCTGGTCCACCAGGTGAGAACCTTCGAATGATGAGGTCTGCCAATTGAAAACTGATGTGTTATATAGTGAGTTTAGAACAATTGACATATTACGACTTGTAAATTTTGCCTTTGGAAAACTTTTTTTTGTGGAAGTTTCATTAAAGATCACTGGTGGGTCAAAGAAAATTGGTTCTTTTGACGAAATATGATTGAAAACAATACTGAGACCAACATGAGCTTGGTTGCAATAAATCTAACGTTAACATTTCCCAGATGTTAAGTTGGGAAGCTATGCCACTGATGTTGGTGTTATTGATATAGAAGGTCCATATTTAATATGTACTTGACTCTTGCATTCGTTCATCATTCATTTTGAATGACACATAATGACAGCATAAACTAGCAAGGTGGTGAGAATGAACAATTGGGGCCTAATTGGGATCAGAGAGAATAGCTTTGCCAGGACACAATTGTAAATAAAACTGTTGGAGTCCGAAAAAAGTGGTCGTATTTCTGAGGTTCAATTCTATTTCTTTAATTCTCATCCACATATAACCCTCCCCCCCACTTGAAGTAGATTTTTGTTTGTAGGTTGCTCACTTTGCTTTTCAGGAAGGAATCAAGAAGTAAAAGTTCATCAGGGCCGGAGACGAGAAGTTTCGGTGAAATTTGCTCCGCTTCGAGGGAACGAACTTTGACCTCTCCGACCGGGGGTTCTTCGGAAAACGATTTGTCATTGATGAAAGCTGGACCTTAGACCATATAAAAATCTTTGCATAAAAATTGTTGACATACAGAATGTTGCAGGAAGTCTTAAAACCGTTAAACACAAGATTGCACGAATGCGGTAAGGATAATATAGTAAGGCCACGACAGGAAGGAAGAAGTATTCACGGAGCAAGTTGTTAAGTTGGACAATTAAGTTAAGTGTTAAGTGAACAAATGCAAAACAACTTGCATCATGATCAGACCACCAGAGCACTAACTACACACAACTACCAA
Source organism: Clavelina lepadiformis (assembly GCF_947623445.1). Taxonomy (NCBI): domain Eukaryota; kingdom Metazoa; phylum Chordata; class Ascidiacea; order Aplousobranchia; family Clavelinidae; genus Clavelina; species Clavelina lepadiformis. The sequence continues at coordinate 23,738,049 of NC_135244.1, read as the reverse complement.
GGCCATGGCATTGACAAGCTTACAGTGACCGTAGCTTCAAACAATGACAACGGCAATAAGATTATTCCCAAGTAACAGATCAGCTATGTTACAGTAGCTATGCACGTGAATGGAATGGTGATTCACGACAACAAATTTGATCATATCATGAGCATACTTGACTGGGAAGTGGTCAGGAAACCATCATTGGATTTCTTCTCAGTGAGGGGGGTGTGTTGTCTGCTCTGACCCCGGTGCGAGCCCCAGAATGTTTTGCGAACCGCTTCCATGAAACCACTTCCCCGTTTACCAGGTTCCATTTGATTCTAAAACATGATACAAATCATGAAGCATCACAATATTTTTTCATATCACGAAAAACCTCAATTATCAGATGAGATCATAATGAACCAAGCAATAGAAGCCATAAGCTAAGAGCGCTGTTATGATCAACAGTGTCATGAAAATTTATAATTGTAATCCATTTAACACAATTTCAAACATTGATTGTGAGGCAATAATTTACCTGTGGTGTCGCTGTTTCAACTTTATCATCGATTTCCATCTCCTCAGTCGAATGAGATTTCTTAACTTTTGACTGGAAACAAAAACTTAAATCTTTTACTGACAATAAAAATCACAATGTTCCCTGGATGTGTAATGTCATTAAAAAAACTGAGTCCACATCGACCGTATTTATATCACTTTGGTGAACACATTTTGTCACATAGACATCCTATTGTCACCTCCTCCATGCATTTCTTTGCAAATGCCTCGGCATTCAACGAACTCGATTTCCTTGTGATCGGGTCACTAGAGGGCGGGTTCATGTCGATGTACATCTCAATCGCCGAGTTACTTCGCTGTCGGCGAGGTTTGTTTTCGCAAGTCGGGGAAACACTGCAGACATGAAATGAATGCTTTGTATAATACAAATGCTGAAGGTTTAATCACTCATGATGAGGAACGTTTGAGGCATTTCACGACTCACGCCCATGGTTAACTGGGATATGACACGACTCTTCACAGACCAATTTCAGTAACAACCGTCATGGAATGCATTATTTACTGTAGCTTGAAACACACGGATAGACATCTCACCTCTCCATAGATATGCTTCGTGAAAAATTGACCGTCAACGGTCCGTTATCGTTGTCTTTATTCTCTAGGAAGGACCTAGCAATGTTGGATTAAATTTTGAAGATTTTACAAGGTAAAGCAGTGTGATATGCTGGCCTACTATCACCAATTAGTCGATACATATTGCAATCTAGTTATGACATTGAACTAAACTTGAAGAAGTCAGTTTCAAAAATAATTACAAAATAATGTGCAAATCACAGAACCAATTTCAAAATATGCTTTGAGTCAGCAAACAATTTTAGCTGTTACAATTTTGTTGTGTAATTTCAGTATATGTAGCAAATATCTGCATTCTGCATACACTGGATACAAAGCTGAACAAAGGAAGTGAATAAATCTGCGGCACGACTCACCCTGTCACATCGGCGCCCTCGTGTGAGCTTGGAGAGATGGGGGGAGTCATGTCATTGTGGATCGACGTGTTCCTCGAGAGGGAGCGAAGATCCGGCATCGACTCGATGCCAATTCCAAAATAATCCAACTTGTCCTTCAGGGATTGCATTTGCTCAAGCCGAAGCGAGGTTATTTCCTAAAAACATTTTCTTTCAATCAGAATATTTGTGAAGATTTTGCAGAATTATTAACTATAAATGAAATATGCCTGATCGAATTATTTCATGAACCTAAGAAAAATTTTCAAAGAAAAAATTTTAAAAACAACATGTCCACGACATTATCTGTCTACGTCAGTGTTTGGTGAAAGCACAAACTACTCGCCACCTTAATAAAACCCACTTCATGAATGCAAGGCTGACCTCTCTTATCTTTCGATCTCGTTTGTTCTCTCGCCTCGGACCCTCCTTGGCTTTTCTCAATTCAACAAGTTGTCGTTCATGTTCGACTTGCTGGAATGCGAGCCACTCCTTCTGGAGCTGAGCCAGATCTTCCTCTTTGGCGGAATGTTGTCGCTCCATCACCTCCATGTTGTCTGCCGGGAATGTTGTCTCTTTAAGAAACAAGTTTTTATGAAGAATAATATCCAGCTTAAACTAACGTATTTTTTATGATTTCTATAGAGCAATATGTGACATATCAGGAAGTTATTTCGGTGAAGAAAATAAAAAAATGTTGTAAAAAAATTGCAAATTTCTAAATTTAAATCTTATATGGCTGAGCAATTGTCGCATTTATTTAGCAGCTTAAATGATATTTCAACAGCACCATTTTCACTTCAAACTGTCCAACCTCAAACTGCTTAATTCAAAAATACAACAACTCAAATTAATAACAACATTCATTACCTTTGTACGTGCTCCGATGTGTGGATGGAACCTCAGCAGTTGAATCGATCCCATTGCTCTTTTCCTCATCATCATCATCATTGCTGAGTTCTATCTTGACATCGTCGGTGCCGATAACATGATCGTTCTCATTTGATGACACCTTGATGAGTGGCTGAGTTCCATTCATGAAAACCTCTTCCAACTTCGGCTTCTCTTTGCCCTCGTCGGAACCACCAAGCTGACTGTACAGTTCTGGTGGGGGCTTGATCACTTTCCTTGTTAGGTTGTAGGAACCAGATCGTATGCCATCCATTACATCCTTCTCATTGCCATGGTGTTTTCTTCTCCGCGATTGTCTCTTGAACGTTACTGGTTCCACTACGGATGGTTTCGTGGGGGGTGGGGCTGGTTTATCAGGGAACGCGGCATTGAGAAAGACGTTGCCAATTTTTGACGTTGGTTTGTCTTCTTTGAAGGGGTAATTGTCTAGAGCAAATGGTTTTTCATCTTGTCTTGATAAAACTTGTTTCAGTCTTAAACGCAATGGTACGTCTATAACTGAGGATGGGTTTACTGGTCGCGGTGACTGAGATTGTTTTTCTGGTGTATTACAGGGTGGTTTCAGTGGAATGGCAATTGGTTTTTGTGAAGTTGGCAGGTTCTCATTAGAAGATGGTGGTTGAATTGGCAAACCAGATTTAGAGCTGGTGTCAGGAATGTCCATTTCATCACCACTTGACGATGAAGTTACATCGAGTGCAGCTGGTGGCACCATGTCAGAATGGTTGCTAATCTTGCATAGTTTTGCATCAGTGGAACCAGCAATGGTCTTTTCTGGCTCATTCACACCAATATCTAGATCTTGTTTAACCAGATCAGTGATAGGTGTCAGTTTTTGTAAACTACCAGGGGATGGCTGCAGGTCTGGTGCAGGGTCATTGTGACGTCGTTCGACTGCACCATTGTCATCCATGAATGGTAAATCATCGATATCGACACCATCCACAACATCATTCACCATTTCATCAACTTCTAACCTGGAACCAAACAGAATTACGAATTTATGCCAAACGTCAGTTGATTAAGATCTCAAAATGTTGGAAACTGATTGTCATTTAACTCAGGAGCCACCAAACTATGATCCACAAGGCGGATCTAAGATTAGTTTGTCTGGTCCACTTCACTCTGTTACAAATGGGCTTATTTTATTGTGACCTATTAAACAAAGCTGGTTTTTCGGTACGCGATCGTCAGTTCTCATGCTTATCTGACCCTTAGTGAAAAACGTTTGGTGAAACCTGATTTAACTTATTCAAGTATTACCTCAGAAGTAGTGAAGAGATATTTTAAACTAATGAGAATCCAAGGACAAATTTTACGCACATACGACCATGTTTATTGACAACTTGGGTTCAATACTAACTCGTGTTCACTTTCTTTCCTCATTTTCCGATATAATTCACGAGCAACGAATCCACGATGAAACTTCTGGATGATCAAAGCAGCTCTCACTCGCCGGACGTGGCTCCTCCACGCAATCTGTATCAAGGAAGCGGCTTGATCTCGCCTCTCCTCCTCACGGCCAAGTTGAAGTTGATTCCTCTTCTCTGAGATGCTGAGAAAGGAGGTGGATGGAAGATTTAATTTAAGTGAAGAACTAGGAGCAAAAATCTGGTTAAAACTTGGAAATGCCAATAACTAGCAAAAACATTGATTTCTTCAAGAATAAACCACTTTAATCTAATATAACGAGAAGCGGTGTGGCCGGTCCAGTGGTAGCATAATGCAACGGACGACAAATCAACTCACTCTCTCCTCACAAGAAATCCTCGGCAATGAGCTTGAATCTTGATGAGAAGTTTTTGAAATTTTCGGTTCTGGTGTGCGTGCCATGCGTCCTGCGAACACACAGGTACACATTAAGTTGAAAACACAATGAAGCAACAAGATATAAGTTCAGTTAGATGAACCAACAAGCGTAATATTAGTGTCCCTGATTCGTCGTCATAACAAAGATATCATTGACCTGCTAACTGCAACTCAGTAAAACACTTCATGTTGATAATGAACCATGCACAGGTTTAATGAACAACTGTGCATGGTGGCAAAGTGGGTGTAACACGCATCAAACTAGATTTAAAATCTCACGGACACTAAATCTATGCTGTATTGAAGGGAAGCCAATAACAATGCCCGCAGAGCAACAGCAAACCTGTATAATGGATGCGGCGAGATGCCACTCCTCAATCTCCCTCTGAGTCTCGATCATCCTCCAGAAGGACTGGATCTTCACGATGGATTGCTTCTGCCGCATGCAGCTCTTCCTTGCCACGTAACCTCGGATTTGGCTCTGAATGAGGATGACGCTTTTCAATACAACTTTGTGCAACTCCTCGCGGAGTGCTCGATTCGCAGAGTCCCGGAGGAAGAGTTGAGTTGTTCCGATCTGGAAATCTTTTTGCAGGGAGAGACCAATAGACATCAAATAAGTCTTGACGTCTTGCAAAGATAACCGCGTTGTATCACGCGGAAACAGAAGCTGAAAAACACAAGACAAAGTTTAAACGTCGACACGCTACGAAAATTTTTGTAGCAAACGTGACGACATGAATGGTGTATAATTGTTTATGTTCTGTAGCTTTACTATTATCTCAGGTGCTGGTAATTCAACGCCATTGCAATACTATGCAACACAACTAACTTATCACACCTTGTAAGTTTCAAGAAACTTTCCCGGCATCATCCTCTCTGTGTATCGAGATTGTTGGAGCTGGATGGTCTGCAACGTACCAGAGCACCTCAACTGATGCAACACCAACCTCTCATCCAGTCTGTGAGGAATCTTCACAAACAAGGATTAAATGGAGGGTCTTAGTATGTTGAATCGCAACAATAAGCAAACTGTCGCGTCCAATTAACCTCAGTGCCTTTTCAACCAACATTGACAACTCAGCAAACGGCTGGTACATGGCGGTTTTTACATTACAGTATCTTTCTACAAATCTTATCACAACCATTGATGGCACTGCACATTGTGTACATATTTGTTCTTACCCTCCACAACATCAGACAAGCAAAGAAAACACAAGTTACCTTTTTATTATTAGGCTGAATGCATCGTACAAAATAGGGATGCGACTTCTCTAAAGCAGATAGAAGAGCAGACATCGACGCCTGCGATATTTGTGCAAAAGCAATGAATAAGCAAATTGCCTCTTCACCTTTCATCCCCGACTTTATATCTTTTTACAACTTTAACTCAACTTTACTTTAATGTGAACAAAGCAGCAGCAGTGACGACAACTTTATCCACAAAAGTTTTCAATTTACACCTAAATAACGCACTTAAGTCTTCTTTTGCACTACTTTAAACATTTTGTTCATATCAGGCACCTGGTACTGTTGACTGATGCTGTTCACTTTCTTCTTCCCACGTACCGGGGCCGGTTTGCGCTTCCCGTACAAATTCATGTTCTCGTTTCGCGGGGAGTAATCGGGGGTTGGGGAGGCAGCTCTGTGGCGGGTGAGTCGAGCCATCCTGCATCGATGAGTTAATAAACTTTGAAACAAAACACTTTGAAACAAAACATAAACGGCAGAGCCAGTGATAGGAAGACGGCAACACTTACATTTTCTTGTGAACATAACAAACTTGCGTCTCTCTTTCCTCTGTCAACTGACATCTCCATTTCTTTCTCATACGCCGAGGATGTTCTGTGAGAGGGAGGTTGGAAATTTTAGACACAAACACGCTCCTGATATTGCATTTTAGCCATAAAAATCCCAATTTTGAAAATAATTCTTCGATTATTAAACTTATAGTAAATTTGCAGCAACACTTTAAAAGTTGCAGCATCCTGACCTCTTCTCCCAGCACTCTTAAACGCCGATGCCGCACGGACGACGGCTCGTAGCACACTCCACCTAAAGATAGCGGCTGGGGATTTTGCGATGACATCACGCACAAAGCTGGATTGCGTTCCACGAAGAAGCGTGATGATGTCTTCCCTCACCTGGTCATGATTTTTCTCACGAAAATCCTGAATTTTGATCAGCGGGAAAAGTTTAAACAATTTTGAATAAGCAATAATAGTATTTTAGTAATACCAGTAATAATAATAATAGTGGTGCAGTAAACAATTTTGAATTGAACACTGAAAAAATCACAAACACAGTGATTTGTGTGTAATTTTACAACATTGTTAATAGTTTGCTAGGAAATAATAATCTGATGACCACATAAATCATTTTTATTCAAAAACACTTCGCCTAAAAACAACACACGGACGTTTCATTTTCTGCAACGATACAAAAGAGAAGGTATCACAACACCACACTATTCTCCAGCAATCAACTACAAACAGATAAACCACGGTAAAAGATTGCAACACGCTGAACAAATGATCTCACCTTTATCCTGTACTTCACCTTCCCCGCGTAATGTTTTATGATGAACGCATCTTCCTTAACGACCGGCGACTCAAAATAGCGGTTCGAGCCGTGGACTCGCAGGATCTGGGAGAGTAAGGTCTGGTTGTTGGCTCCTGGGAAACTTGAACAAAATAATCCCCACTAAGATATTTAATCGAGCTTTGCACAGACAATTAATATAATTAGCAAACAAAAAAGATTAATCACTCGACACAAGTGCACCAACTGCTCGGTAAATATTCAAAAAAATAAGAAATACTGCTACTGCATGGTAGCGAAGTAAGTTCACATCTGTGTAAGTTAAACAGTTCCCTTAATCGTACACAAACATTATTGTAGGGCAAAGGGCCCTGATAATACCATGCATTGATAACATGTTGGTTTAGACTGTAGTTAAGCTTTAGTAAGAAGCCATAGCTTTGTTTACACACCAATGAACATCACAGCTAACCGACATCATAGCAGTAGTAAGCAAAATAAGCCCATAAGCTTTTGTGGGCACAGACTGTCAACTACAGTTTAACCACAACCACTAATAAAAACATTAGTTAAACGCCAATACCATTTATTTTCCACTGCAAGCCAAAATACCTACAGGGCTATGTTAGTACATACATTATGCACATTAGTACATACCCTGCACAGATTACAATGGCAGATTATATTTGGGAATGTATTTAAAGATTATCCACAATGAAATTGTTCCCACCATATGCATGGTTATAGCCCACACAAACCAGCACTATCAACTGCTTAGTGTTGTGTAGGGTTTGTTCGTGTAAATTTCACACAATGTCAAAAATGAAACTAACTTTTCATCAATAAGGTAAAACAAGCCCATTGGTTTCTTCTCGTAGAGCTCCAAACAACCAGAATTATCGGCAAAATCCACTTCCTTCCATGTCAGGCCTTCCTGTCGGTACTCTTCCTGCAATAATTTTGTTTGTTTTATCTTATTTGCACTATTCTATTCATCCTTCTCATATTTAGTATCATGAAATGAAACGATGTGTTTGGTGTTTCAAACCGTGTTTGTGTCTGCTGAGGTATTTGCAGACAGAGAAACAGAATTTCTCTTTTAACTTTGGTCAATCTCGTCCGGTTTATTTTGTTACCTGAGGCTAGTATGAGCTTGAGTCATCAGCTGTATATGAGCCACACACAAGACCAAATTGTTTATTCATCAAACTGGCAATTTATTTGAGCTATTGCTATTTTGGCAGCAACCACCAAGGTTATTTATGTGCATCAATATTTTAATATTAGCAGCACACACTGTGTGCTATAATAGTAACAACCTACACAGAACTGGTGTTGAAATCTCACAACAACTGTATTATATATTTCATAAAAGCATATAAAGGTTTCAAGCCGAGATAAAACAAATATCAAACCAAGCCGCCAGCTCACCTGCTCAACTTGGAATGTGTGTTTGATGCAGTAATGCTGCAGATGCTCACTGGCGTAGTTGATGCAAAACTGCTCGAAACTGTTGGTTTCGAAATCTTCAAAACCGAATATGTCGAGGAGGCCAATCCAACGACTCTGCAAATAACCAATAAATTTACCTGTTTTTTACCGTCACCATCTGCAACTAACAACGTGTCATTGCACAGACGTATATGTCACTCGCTATGCTGTTTCAATATTCTACAGTAGACGTAAACCTTAAACACACACATATTTACAAATGTACACGCGGTATAGGGATGGTTTTGCATTTCATGGCTGCAAACATAAATATGATATTTACTGTTAATGCACAAAAGCTTGTAGTATGCTTATTGTGTGTTGTGTGTTTAATGCGAAAAGTTCTTCTAACCATCTGACAACCAAGATTTTAAATTTAAATCAAACATTGTCAACAAATCAAACAAGTAAAACTCTCCCATGTAGTTGTACGCAACATAGATATCAATAGCATAGTAGAATATGCACGTTAAAGCAATAGTAGAATTTATGGTGTTGTTCTAGCAGCCTTGTTTGTTTGAAAGATGATACACAACTAAAGCAAATAAAAATAATCATGCAATCTGTCATCATAGACAACTGTCAAAATACGAAGAGAGCAATCCTTTGCTGAGGTACAGGCAGGTTACGCTTACTTCACAAGCAATTGCTAAATAGTGTGGGAGGCATAAGGCAATACACAGAGGGGAAATAAGCTTAACAAGTGGGCTTTTAAAGACCACTAACCACACAAAAGGGTGCTTAGGATCTCAAGGAAACCGTGTTATGAACCTTACCACATATTACACAGCAAGATTTGTTTATTATTTACATAACTGTCATTTTTTATATTGTCCGTATGCACATTGGACGGCTTTAGACCATGCTTATAGCATAGAATAGATTATAAGTCACCATGTAAACTAACTGTGACAAACCCTATGAAATAAATTGTAAATTTAAAATCTAATCACAGCTGCACTTATAAAGGCTTTTTCCAACAACCAGAAATCTTGGCAGTAAACAAAAATGTGGATTATGATGTCATATTCATGAAGCCATACCTGAGATCTCAGTTTATTGTCGCGAGTTCGTTGAGCGAGGGCCATGTTGACACTGTTAACCATCCATTCGAAGAGCATCTGATACAAACCTTTAGCCATTGCATCACGAGTCGCTCGAGCCTGATTCAAACAAATATTTGCCGATGTCAATGTAAAAAGACAACTACATATATACATGCCAGAGAAAAGTGGACTTCTATTTGAACAGTGTATATCTGTCGTACCACAGTGTATGAGTAAACTTGTCATGGAGTAAGGCAGTCACTTTGTTAAGTTAAATAGGAACTAAAATGTCTGCCCCTGTAGCTCTCAAACAAACGCCCACAACTTATCTTTTTTAGGAATTTGAGGCTAATACGTTTGCTTAACAATTTATAGGTTACGCTTGGTTCTAACAAATAATTTAAGATGTTTATGCTGATTCCGAAGCAATTGAACCACTCACTTCATTAAGCTTGAGATCAAGAACAAATCTCTCGCCTGCTCCAGCTTTTGCCTTTCTAGTCAGTAAACATTTCTTCACATTCTCTGGTTCCAGTCCCAATAATTTGCTCACGGAGAGGAGATAGCTTTCGTCTTCAATCTCTAAACCTTCATCACGGCCCTTTTTGTGCTGGTTTCACAATTTATGAATTAGTTACAACCAATCAGTAACTTACAAGTGAATATTAAGCAGGTTATCGCGTTACTATGAGAAGTTCCAAATGACTGCATCCCACAACCGAACACATCACAACACTCTATCATATTTAGCAACACAAAAGATTCTTGTTTAACAAATGAAAGCTCCGACTCACAATCTTGAAGGTGATGTTGCCAAGTTGCAGGATCGCTGAGATGAGTTGGAAGAAGTTTTCTTGAGCTCCGGCGAAGAATCCGACAACTTCCATCGCCTGCCGGAGTCTCTCCAGCTCGGCCGAAGCCTCCTGCTTGCCCATCATGATCCCCTGAAAGCGAAAATACATTATGACATCATAGAGCTGAGTGGATGTGACATGATAATGGCACTAGTTAAAGTATCACATTACACGATAAAACATGAAAAAATATGACAATTAGTCACACTAACGTGAGACAATACTTAAACATGGTAAGCACGAGTATTCACAGATACAAACATGTGACAACCATACCAACACCGACATGGCAACGAACGAAATTACCGAAAAGAGATTGCATTTACCTTGCTGACATAATAATATTCTATATCAGGGTCTAGATGCAGTTGTTTGAGTTGTTCGGTTGTGGCACCACACAGCAGATAATAGAATATGTGAAAGTTCCTGTAAATATAAAGGCGGGATAAAAGGTGATTATTCCGTTCAAAATATAAAAGTTGTGCAAATAAGAAAACCACTTTATATTACAATTTCTTAAACCTATTGAGACATGTTGTGCATGGCATGGTCATTATGAAGCAGTATATATTGAAAACTGGCTCACTGGATTAACAGAGCTCATACATAGAGACAAAAACTTAACTATGGTGCTCATAGTCAAAGCATGATCATAAGAAACCCTTTAAAAAGTAAACAAGCATTCAAGGGGTGAAACAGAGAGGAAATATTAAGATAAGTCTCATAAGGATTGGCAATAAGTGGTATTAAGGAGGCGTCACCATCACTCTTATACCCTTGTTTAGAAAAGTTGAGATTGTGTGAGTCTCTGAGGGAAAGTAAATATGAAAAGTGCTCAACTTCTTTCCATAAGATAAAAGCAGAAATAGGATACAGTCGGTTACTGGGCTCATGTGTAATTCCCAAGATAATTATAATTGACTGTTATTTTAATGAGAGAGCTTCCAACCAGCTGCTAACATGTCATAGAGCACCATACTGAAACCTATTACATCACCCTATTTACATATGGCATCATAAATAAGATGATATTTCATATCCCATTCAAGTTTGAAACTTCACCCTGTGAGTCAGCAAAAACATCCTTAAATCAAGCGTGAGACCAAGACCACTGAAGCATTTGTTCAGTTTCACCAGACATGACCTTAACACTGTACGTAGGAGAAACTAAACAATGACCAAATATGGTATTCTGACCCCACAAGACCCCAGTATGAGGGCAAACGACCCGGCTTTACCTTTCATTGTGTTCTTGGTGGACCAGCCGAGACTTTTCCAAGAGATACGTCTGAATATCAGCTCTGCAAAGATAACAGAGCCATCAGACAACTTACAAATATAGATACATCAGTAATAAATTTGCTTTAAAATGATTTATAAACAGTAGACTGACATCGTGGACATACATAAATATATGACTCAGATCCATAACAGTATCAAGGGTTAAAAGCACCACGATATAAGTCAAATGTGTCTACTTGTTATTATTCAACAAAATATCGATAAAGACTATTATACATTTAGACATCGTACTGGTATATATTTTCATATTACACCAATTGATACAAGTACTGGTGTGTATGATATTTTTCCACTATTTGTAAAATATACTGACGATACATTCAACGCAAAATAATCATTAAGCACAAGAATATAAATATGTATGTATAGTGCACACATATTTCCATCATCAAAATAAAAGAGGTTTATATCAACACATCAACATCCGATTGTGCCAAGTAGCTCAGTGGAAGGGATCAGAACATATCAAATTACATCAGGCCTTTACATTGTTTGGTTTACTAGAGTCGTCCACCAGACGTGGATCAAATTGAATCAGATGACGCCATTATCAAATTTACGAGGATCTATACGGCTTCACTCAAGCAAATTAATTCTTTCGACACCGTTCGGTATGTTAACCAGGTTGCGTTAGCAAATATACAGACTGCTTAAGAGCTCATGCAAGATTTTGTAAAGAACATATTTCTTAATATCAAAATTTATGAAATGCAAATAGTGCTACATAGAAATATTCCCTCATATTTCCAAACATGATTGCTGAATTATAACCTTGCCTTTAAGGCTATTTCAGATAAATAATGCCGAGAACTCACCCAGATAGAAGTCCGCTCTCATAGAAGTAAATCTTTAGGAACTTGCCAAATCTACTGCTGTTATTGTTATGTTCTGTTTGTGCATTGCCCATGGCCTGGAAAACATAAACGGTGTTGAAAATGCAGAATTTGGAAAATTAGCAACACGCATATAGTTATATTTATTTTCATAGGATCTGCCTACACATGCAGTACATGTACATAAAACATTTATATAAACTTACAACAATGTTATGTCTATGATACATCCGATGACGATTACAAATAAATAAAGTAAAACTTAACAACCTCAAGCACTGGACCGCAGCCAATCAGCATGTGTTCCACCCCCGTCATATAGCTCTTCTGGCAAAGAGCCAGCGTATGGTGCACCAAGAAATGGGTGGCTTGGGTTTTGCCAGAACCTGACTTCCCTGTGATTACAATGGACTGGTTTTGCTTTGCTTTAACCATTTTGGTGAACGCAGTGTCTGCAATTGCATAGATATGCGGTGCCAAGTCTTCTTTCTTGCGGTTCTGATAGATGGTCATGTATTTTGGGTTGTAAATTGGAAGAAAGTTGTACGGGTTTATGGAAATGAGCATGTCGGCAGTGTAAGTGTATATCTTGTCCTTCATGAACCTCATTTTCAAAACTTCCAAGATCTTATCTTGGTTGAGGTTGGACAGTGCACAGAGATCAGGATAGTCCTCTTCTGATGGAGCTGTTGGGGGAAGAAAGCCTTTTTTCGCCATGTGACGTTGCGTCGAATCTTCGTTTACTTTTTCCTGCCACCCGGTGGCATCCTGGTACAGAACGACACCGTCTTTGTCAGTCTGACGCAGCATAAACCTGTACGAGCGCTGAAACTGTCGCGGCCATAGAAGCATTCGTTGCACCGGGTTATCTGATTGGTCGAGGACTGTCTCTTCTCCTCTGTGCTTATGAAGTTCAACGAGGGCATAGGGTGTTTTTACATTGTCTTCTGGAGCTAAGCGTGATGCAACCTCCGCGATAACCTCAGACGCTGTCGTGCGCTTCGTGGCTGTGACCGTCTGCACACCACATCCTTCAAAGAGTATCCCGGGGTATATGTGCAAGGAATACGTAGCGTCGTCTGACATGGTTGACGAACACCATTGATAGCGCTATCTTCAAACTAACCACAAACACAAGGACACACAATATTAAAGACCAGGTCTACACAAAAAAACTTTGATTATTGATAAATCATTAGACCTAATTATTATCAACTTGTTTGTTAGAAATTACAAAAACCATACTCAGCAACCTAACACACTATTACCGCACAAAGTCCTTCTTTCTCTGCGTTTCAAGAGAATAGATCCAAACAGATATACGAAACATATGGTCATATAGCTTGCAAAACCCTATATCATACAGATTTGTCCGATGGAATCACGAAATATGACCCATGCTGTAAGCTCAGCAAAGCTACTGTCATAATAACCTCGGGCATTATTTAAGCTTGCTCATGTTCAATGGTCTTGAGAATTTTCACATCGTTTCTCAATTTCAATCAATATCCTGATGGATTGGAGGCCATCATGCCAAAATTTTTATCTTTGCCACGCAATTTCTTGTCACAAACTGACGTACTTTCAAGTCGGGCAAGTGCAAAAGCAAAATAGAATCAAAAACTGAACAATTTTATGAATTATACGGCAAGGAATATCATTTTGTTAAAAGTTATGCTGTAAAACTAGTTCCTTATAACGATAAAGAATGACTTTTTCTCTGCGAAGAGGAACAATGTTTCGGTCAGATCATGGTATGGAAAGATTAGTTAAGCCAGCTCACATAAGCAAACTTCCATCACTTGATTTTGTAGGCTGTCGCTATCAGGCTATACAGACGCAGACGTCTCCTTCAAATAATTTTAATAATTAAAATATAATAACCTCCCACTTACTAATAACGTTTTGGCAAAAGGCAAACAAATTACATCGAACACTGCGTATGAAAATACGTCAATATCGAAGTAAGATACAGAAAGACGGGACCTTCTTTTGGTCTAATGCGGTTTTACGGTCTAACGATTTGGGGAGAATTTCTATTCTAATTTTTTCAGCATGACGTCGACGCGTTTATGAGAATCTGCAAATTGAAAACGATATACAAAGAGACGCAATACATAATTACATGACCTGCCATTATACCACATTTTAACGATGAGAAAATTTTATTTTTCCTGATTTTTGCCTTTCTTTTATTGTATAGAAGACTCTGAGAAGAAAACACTTTCAACTTATTTGTGTTATGAGTTTTATGACAAATGTCTAAATTTAGATTTTCGTGAATTTTTGCATCAACTAAGGAAACGTTGGGAATTTTGATTTTGCTAAACTTAGAAAAGAAAAAATCTATTGATTTTAATGGTGTTTCGATTGCGCGTGATAACATTAATTAAAATAATTAAAAATGCATTAAATATTCTTAATTTGAAATAAGTTTCTAGACACAGAATTACAAGTTTCAAGTTGACCATCGACTATAGAACAAGTTGTATCGTTTGATATTGTTTTTATTTGTCAATTATATCTGTAACAACAAAAATAAAATGCTAACCCATAATTTTTATGTAATAAACGAAGGCGAAGATGGATTATCTAGGCCCCAAGTGCTTAGATGTGCTAAGTTTAAGAATGATGAAGAATTGTTCATCATAATGATATGATAATAATGCAGGTGAAAAAGTTTTGTATTCACCAGTAGTGCTTTATATTTGATGCTATTATGCCTGGTGAAAACCATAGCATAATTTGTTGATGACGTCATTATCGTAAAGGGGAAACTACCCATTTTAAGAACCAGAAATTTTTAGCATGGTAATGCCATTGGAATTGGAATTAATTCACCTCAATACTTAAAGGGGTTTGGCGCACGCTTGTAGACTTGACCTGCTTTTTAAACGGAAGAAGCCAGTCAGTGTCAAAAAAATTATTCGTAAAACAAAAAAAATGTTCGAAATCGTCTCGAAACGAAGCTCGTGCATGGATGTTTGAGGTCTTGAGACATGTTCGTAATTGTTGAAGTACCACTCTACTGACTGACCGAAGCTTGACAAGCAGAGGTTGTTTTTGATGTGCTTGCTATGTGCTCATTAGCCTATGTGCGGCATATTATTGACACCGGATTTTAAAGATATATAATTTATTTCAAAAACTTTGACTTGCATATTTTATCTTTTAAAATAAAATGGTTTCATGTTACAATAATCCTTGCTAAAAAATCTATCAAAATCATCTTGTTTTCCAAAACCCTAGCCCGAAGTATGAAAGTTTTTGAAGAAAAATAATGCATGCAGAGACACGCATGTGTATTTTGTATTTTCTGGGCTCTTTTGTCCTTTTTAAATTGGTCTACTGTGTGTATAATCAATTAATCCTCTAAAGTTTAGGTTTAACCTAATTATATTTGGCAAAATTGTCAACGGCCTTAATAACCTCATGTTAGTAGACAATAACTAGACATATATTGTGGTATCAAAATATTGGGTCTAGTGCAAAAGTGCTTAGCCACAGGACGCGTTTGTATAGTAGACCCGAGTTACCTAAATTGTAACGTCATTTGGTTGTGCACTGGACCCAAAATATTAATGCTTGATTTGAAGACAATAAAAATGCTTCAGAAAATTTTTAGTTAGTTGGTTATTTATTGGGAGATTAAGATCACAAATAGTAGAACAGAAGTAAGTACCACAAAATGTGGTACTAAATATACTGAAGTTTAACATAAATGTTAACACCTGTAGATGTCTATGTGTAAGTGTTAATTGTTATGATGGCATTACTGCTTGAAGTTGCCATAAATCTAATCGTCCGATATCATGATGAATTACAGAAGTTCACACCTTATTGCCCGTCGTTATCAAGAGCTTTATACAAAGTTTCATAGAGGAAAGAAGAAACCGTCCATGTTTAACCAGTTCCGAAACAAGGGAAGTCCAGCGGAAATTGCCAAAGATTACTTTGATTTAAATTATTCGAAAGTATTCAAGGCAAAATGGCCAGGCATGCGGTGTGCCATGCTTTCAAGAAAAAAATATGGCAACATTTTAAATAGTTACGCGGATTTCGAACTATATCAAGATGAAATTTTATCAAGTGGTGCGTATGATTTTATTAGCAAATTGCATGAAAATGCAACAGAAAAAAGCGCTGAACTGAAAAATAAAATCAATGAACTCGAAAAAGAAATGTCAAATGAATCAAAACAACTTCCGAATGAAGACAGAGACGAGATGACAACATCAGAAGTCAAATCAAAGTTACTAGAACAAAACATAGACCACCTTGAAGAACTTAACAGTTCTCTCCAGACATGCAGTGAATTAGAGAAGGTCTGCATGGGTGTGCATGCTTACGTCTACCCGAAAGGAGATTTCACTGAGTTTAAAGGCGAAATTAAGAACTCCCTTTATCTGAGCTTCTTCCTTGATGCATCATCCGTTCTTCCTGTGCTTGCCTTGAATCCAATCCCCGGCGATCATATCCTGGACTTGTGCGCTGCTCCTGGGGGGAAATTCAATATTATGGTGCAGAGTCTTGGGAATTCAGGTAAGAACATGACACTTGAAATCACTATTTCACCTGCATTTCTGTGACCATGGCATTGCTTCATAGGCCTAGTTTGTTGTATTTTCTGCTCATGATTATAATTGCTGTTTTTATAGATCTGTTTACTAATACTATTAGTTTTTTTAAATTGAATCAAATTTCTAAGATTAAACCCTTAATTGGCTGAAATCACCAGAGAAGCTAATTATCTTTTTGCAGCTCACATAGTGGCAAATGACATCGATTCAAAACGAGGGCATCGTATCAAGAAAGTTTTAAAGGAATATCTGCCGAAAACATCCTCGATACATAATCACGTCAAAGTAGTGAGATTTGACGGTACGCAATGGTTGGATCAAGAAACCGAAGCTTATTCGAAGGTAAAAGTTATTTTCCTGAAACAAAAATGATTTCAAACCTGCTTTAAATCATTTGTCTTAAGAATTTCCATGCTACAGTGGAGATAACAAATGCATGATTGTGACAACTTCCACACAAATTTTTCAAACAATTTTATAGATTTAGTAACAAGTAACTATTAGCCATGTAAATTAATAACTACAATTAACTATTTGGAAAGGTTTACTACATTACACTTTATATCATTTAGTGCTATTGACACAACCCATGGTTTTTAGGTGTTAGTCGATGTACCTTGCACAACTGACAGAATCTCAATGTACGAACCCAAAATTGAATACGACAATATTTTTTGCAACCAACGCAAACGTGAACGAGGGAGATTGCCAGAGATCCAGTCAAATCTTCTAAAGTCAGTGCGTATTGTTTTGAAGCATGTCTGGGTGATAACCACTGTTAATCTTTATCCTTTTCAGGAATGCTATTCTTGCTTGCCAGCCCGGTGGCACGATTGTATATTCAACATGCACTGCGTCTGCCTTGCAGAATGAGTTTGTAGTCCAATACACGATACAGGTTTGTAGTTTATAGTAAGGTGTGCACTAAGCAGTTCGAGTTCAGGTCGTGAATAACATACGCGACATGAAAAAAAACACGGGACAACATAGGTTAATAAAAAACAAACATGCAAATTGTCTACGTCAGCGTGGTCCAACTGCGGGCCAAAGTTGGCCCGCGAGCACCAATTTTTTGGCCCATGAACTGATAGTCAGCTTTGATAGTCGCTATTGTCGAGGAAGAACCTCGACCGTAGATGTCACATTGATCAGCATTTAATAGCTAAATAGCTAAGCTCTTCAGTTCTAATTTAAAAACATTGGCCCGCAAGATAAAAAAATTTTCTGATTTAGGCCCGCGATGAAAAGAAGTTGGACCATGCTGGTCTACGTAATACTTTTATACTCTATGCTAAGAATCTGCAATCTATCTGTTAAATATTTCAATCCAATTTATGCGTTCATGCAACGGTTTGTCATCATTTAACAGACAAAGTGCCAATTTTGAATTAGACTGAAAACAGACAAATGTACTGTTTAAAACAATTCAAACAACTTAAACTTTTGTCTTTGCAGGAAATGTACGAAAACTACCAAATTCTTTGTGAAGTCGAAGATTTGTCATTGCTGACAAGATTTTTACAAGATGAGTTCCATTTCCACAAGGATCAACCAATTGGGACCCTTGTCATACCTCAACTTGATGCCAACTTTGGACCGACATTTGTTTGTAGACTACATCGGGTTACTTGACAAGAAAGCGGTTATTCCCCTGAATTCTTGCCCTCCTCAAGCTTGCTGATCACCCAGTCCCATTTGACAAAGTTCTCGGACAAAGCACTGACCTACGTAAAAAATTAAGCGTTATTAATCTGCGGCACGAAAGCAATGTGGTAACATAATCCACTGTTATAGCGCTTATTACGTAAATGGTAGTGGAGACATTATACTGTATAGATCTGTGTGATAATAGCGCAAACAATTGAATGAAAATTCATGTTGCCAGTAACCTCCATAACCAATGTAACTTAAGTTTACCGTGGCACTGATGAATAAAATAAAATATTCCTACCAGTTCATTGTATTTCAAAAGCAGGCTGTTCAGGTCACTGGAGACTGCAGAGAGATCATCCTGAGCAAATATAAGCTAGAGCATTAATACAATACATAAACAGAATAAAATATGCACCGTCTCAATTCTCAGTTGAGATGATTAAAAGTTTTTCAAATTGGTTTACGATAGTTCACCAAAGACCACACTGGTGCCCTGTTACCATCACCATGTTTCAAGCAATAATTAATCAACAAATACAAGAAATATTGAAAATCACCAATTGCGTCTGTTGAACTAGTTCAAGTTTATTGAGTCTGCTTTGATGAGAAGGAACTTCACGAATCTTTTCACTGTCAAGATTGCTTGATAATTTCTGAATCTCTTCAAATTGTTTGCTCATGGTGACTATTTCCTCCTCCGAAGACAAAACAAACTCCCTTTCATAGTCATTACCCATTGCAACCGTGTCAATAAATCCCGGGGATAAATATTCCAGGATTGCAGGAACTTGAATGTAGAAACGGCAGCATTTGTACATACAATATTCATGATGTATTGCACTTGAAGTAGTGGTATACGAAATGCTAGTTGTTAGATTACACCAGGCCTACCTCTCTTGAATATCTGGTTGAATCTTTCACGCTTTGTTGCGAAATTATTCAAACCTGTATTTGCTTCCATCAGCACATTCATGATCTTAAAAACACAAAAATAACTTTTTGTCAAATTAAACACAAATCCGCTGAGTTGAAAGTGGAACATTTGGTCTGAGCATTCTCAGTGTGAACATTTTGGAAAGTTAAACGAGTAAAAAAAAATTGTGTTTTGCATCATAACTTAATTGTGGATTTTATCATCCTCTTAATATGATGGCGTGCACTGACGACTAACTTTATTACAAATCGGCATGCAACAAACTAGTTCTGCCTGGTTTGTTTATTATAAATCTGCGTAAATGTGAAAACCTTGGCTTGAACGTTGGTGCACGGATGACTAGGGTTTCTTTTACTTTTTCAAGTTTCCGTATCGAGACTGATTGAGGAATCATTACGTCATAAGTTCTTTTCTATTACCTCATAACGCCCTCCCAATTCTTTGATTGCTATCTTGCATGTTTTAAGCTCTTGGGCTTTGCCAATTTTTCCTGCTCGTTTACTGTTTGTGTGCATGTGTTTTACTGTGCTAAAACTACAGCGGTTAACATCAGTGATGGGATTCAAATATTTTAACATCCAGTTCTCTCACTAGCAGCATGCCATATTGACCCGGAGCCGATACACATAGGCCTATACATACGCTTGTTAACAAACGGTTCGCGGAAGTCATTTAAATTCCAAGAAACAGTACGCAAGAATCGACTGAATCACATCACTGATTAGTATCTTAACTTTCGCTCCGCACAGTTAATGGCGAAAAATAAACAATACAATACAAAAGCAAAATATGCTATAAATGCTATAAATTGTCATAACGAACGAATAAATTCGTTATAACGAATAAATAAAATAAAAAACGAATAAATTGTCATAACGAACAAATACAAAATATGCTATAAATGCTATAAATTGTCATTACGAACTTCCTTTTCGTTTCCCGTCCGAGGTACAACCTGTTCTTCCATCATAGAAATCCTTTTCTCAACCTCCTGAAGTAATAAATCGTCCTCCATCATAGAATAAACAGAGTCAACCTTGACTTACACAGACTAAAACAACCGGCAGCCTACGAACCAATTATGAACTTTATGCCACAAAGCCTTAGCCCACACAAGCCCAAGCAAAGCCAGACTGACGTTTACGATGTGATTTGGCGTCTAGATAAATGGCGTGTAACAGTTGTCATTACGGATTAAATGACGTCTTCGATCTTTAATCAGTAATTAATTCAAAAATTACCACAGTACTATTTTTTGTTTATGTAAGCGTTTCTCTGACTTCTTTATTACTTAATTAAACTCAAATTTCAGTTCCACCAACGATATAAAGAACCAAGATATAAAGTTCTTTATATCGTTGGATCCACAACTAAATTTACGGTTGAATGAGTTACAGAAATTTACAGTTTTGGAATACAAATAAAATACATGTAGGCCAAGTTATAATTCAAATAATATGAAATAGTAAATACTAATGCTGTTTATGTCAACAGGCTATACTGTCCAGCATGAAAAACATGATGCTAATCAGTCTAGGCAGAAAAATATGTTTCTGAATATAATTAATGAGCGGGGAAAAGATGCACAACCCTACAGGCTTAATGCAAACAGGGTGATAGGTTAATGAAATGGTTGTCATAAATAGCGCTGCATGGCATGTAGCACAATCGCTCAACCCAGTCAGTTCGTGAGCGTCCTGAGAGCTTAGTTGAACAAATATTGACACAATCACAAGAAATTGGCAGAACCAGCGATGGCACTCATTGCGCAAAGTTTTCAGCAAAAACAGCCTGGTTTTAAAAGTAAACTTAATCACAGCATCAAAGATTGTAGCATTTCAAACAATGGCAGTATCTGAATTCTTGTCAAAACGGATTCTAATTACAGGTAAGCAGCAGCCATAAATTAGTCCTTGGATTAATGATACAGTGGTCAGTAGCCTACACAGCAAACCGTGCACAGAATAACTTTTATACGACATCGAAGCCAGGATAAATTTTAACCTGAACAGTTTTCATTTCCAGGAGCTTCAAGTGGGATTGGAGCTGGACTTGCCAAGGCATTTGCTAAACGTGGTGCCAGTCTTAGCATCGTGGGACGCAATGAAACTAATTTGAAGAAAGTAGCTCGCGAATGTAAAGAGCTTGGGGCCAAAAAAGTAAGGGACGATGGCGACGTAAACTTTGTGAATACAAATAATATAATAATACAAATGTTTGCGGTTACGTAAGGGTGATGTGACAAGCTTTGTAGTGTTTATTCTGGTTGGTAATCAACACCAACACTTGTGAAAGCATTAACGATTAAAACTGGTGAAGCATCTGCAAAAGACACATTCGTAAACTAGCTGACTTAGCTAAGGAAATAATTGTCAATTTTTATTGTAGATTTTACCAATCATTGCTGACCTTGCTATAATAAAGGATGTGGAAAGGGTGGTAAAAGAAACCCTTGCGTCATTCGAAGGCCTTGATATTTTAATCAACAATGCAGGAGTAGCTTTGCCTACTCCTGTTGCAGAGGCAAGTCAAAGTTTTACTTACAGCTGCAGGAATTATATGACAAAGAAAGCAGAAATGTCTTTCACCAATTTGAGGTGCCATTCGTTAACTTAAATTGATTCTAGACAAAAGTGAGCGATTTTGACTTCATATTTGCTGTGAACACAAGGGCTCCAGTGATACTCACAAAACTCGTGGTCCCACACCTGGAACAAAGCAAGGGTATGCCTTTTATTTGCAAGATAATCCCGGGAAGGTGTCTGTGTTTAATGTGATTTTGTAGGCGTATATATTATGCTTCTTTAATGTTGGGATTTAAAAACTTTATTCACAGGAAACATAATTAACGTGTCGTCAGTTGTAACTGAGGTAAATCTGCCCGCAATGAACGTTTACTCGATGAGCAAAGCTGCACTTAACAAATTTACCAAGACTGCCGCTTTAGGTAGCAGCTTATTGCAAACTTTTTAATGTAAACACTTCTGTGTTCCAAGGTGACAATTATATTTGACATTTGTGATTGTTTTTAGAACTAGCAAAGAAAGGGATACGAGTGAACGCTGTCAAGTAAGTGCATATCCTATTGTTTGCAATTTTAAACATAAGTTGTTGGCTTTATATTGCAGATATAAGTATAAGATTGTGCTGTGAATTCGCTGTGTAACTACGTGAGAAGTGTTTGACAGGCAAAGTACTGATATCAATGCTTTGGTATTATCAGCCCAGCCTCTGTAAAGACCAACATCAATCGCTACCTTGATGAAAACATGGCAAGGAAAATCCAGAAAAATGTTGGAATGCTACACCCACTGGGAAGAAGAGCTGTCTCCATCGATGAAGTGGTCAATGCCGTACTCTACTTGGCATCTAATGACGCCAGAATGATAACTGGCACTTGCCTCATGGTGGACAGAGGACTTGTGCTAGCTGGTGGTCGTCTGTGAAGCGGCCAACGTCTCAGGACCCAAATGTAGTGCAATAAAAGTCAATAAACGCAATGGCCAAATAAAATGATCACGTCTGCACCCTGCATGTTGTTTTAGACTAGCAGGTGTCAGCATAGAATAAAATAATTACGGTGCCTTGCGTAGCAGATGATTGCAATAGAACATTTAAAAGCTTTGCAAGAGTGGAGCTGATCTTACCAGTAGCCTACCATGATCTCATAATGAATTCTAAGTTACGAGGATTTGAAAACTGCGCTTTATTTATGCGATTAAATTCTGCGGTTGAGCACTTTTGATCACAAAATAAACCTGGCATCTATAAATTGTGGCGTGTAACACTTGTGATTAGAGAGGTGATAAAGGATTGAATGACGTCATCGTTCTTTAATCAATAATTAATTCAAAAGTTACCACGGAAACTATTTTTTGTTTATGTAAATGTTTCTGTGACTTCTTTATTATTTAATTAAACTCAATGCGCAGTTCCACAGCTAAAGTTACGGTTGAATGATCTGTGATGATAAGGAGATATTATAATATACAGATCGAATACTGTATAGAATTTTGTTTACGGAAATCGGCTTTACGAAACGTGAAAATTTGACCATTTGTGTTGTCAAAAATCTTGCATATAAATATGATGCCACTAACATTAAAAGATTTTTTTGTACAGTTTCCAACCAATGATGTGATTTATTGAATCTTTTATTATCCATGCATTTAGATTTAAATAAAATTACAGCCAATTGTTTCAGATGGTATTTAGTCACAATTATAGTTCATGATTATAAAGTTATAGCTTGAGTTGTTTTGGCAATATTAAATGAGTCTCGTATCTATCGGTCGTGAAATATTCCCTAACCAGACTTCTGATATTATTAAACTTACATTCCACTCGACAAAGTTTGTCTGTACAAAATCATTTTATTGACATCGTAATATATTCCAATTCCACTGAAGACTAAAACAACATTATGAGACAAAAACTTGAATACCAGGATGCTGAGAGCAGACGTTCGACTGGACATAGGATGGAAAACGTGCAAAGTTTAAGATCGAAACGGAATTGCCTGTTCGATCAATTCAATTGATTGCAAGCATAATGTTACCCGTTTATGTGAGAATTATCAGCAAATCTGAGAAACAGTTAAGATAACGCCGAGACGCAGGGTGTATAATGATTTCTTCTCTCCAAGCTTTGTGAATTTACTATAAATATTGATGACTATGTTATTATGATTTTGGAACACTTAAGTTTATACAGTATTGAAATACAAATAAAATACATATACCGTATTTTCTTGAATAGAAGCCGCCCTCGAATAGAAACCGCACGATTTGATTAGAAATAAACAATAGAAGCCCCCTCGCATAGAAGCAGCAGAAGACAATGCTGAAATCGCTTCGGTGTAATATACATTGAGAACTTGCACATGCGAAAAACAGCAGTTGTCACATGCAGTAGTGATCAGATAGTAATACAATAAAACCTTTCTGCCAAAAGAGAACGCAGAATTTTATTGTCACCTAATCAACACTACCGGTACATCATGTAACAAAAATAGAAGCCGCACAAAACGTTCAAATATAAAAAATAGTAGCCGCGGTTTCTATTCAAGAAAATACGGTAGGCCAAGTTATATTTCAAATAATATGAAATAGTAAATATACTGCTCATCTCAATAGGCTTGTGATAATATTATAATATTAAAGTAAAATACAGGTTAAATAACATTTGGGAAATCTCGTCTTTAAGTGTCGAATCAGCGAAGCATAACACTGCGTGACGTAATCGATTGCTTCCTGCTTATTGTGTGTGCATTTTGAGTTATTCAAATTATTGTTATTACGATGAACGCCGCAACATGTACGTATCTAAGCTGTTGCTGTATCAATGTTTTATCTAAATGTATTCGTTTAAAGAAGCTTAAATATAATCAGAATATGCAGTTGTCATTTCTGTGTAACATTGTTGATTTATAACTTTAAGAACTTCAGTTTCAAGATAGACAAATTCGTCATCATCTTCAAGAAAATTAGCTTTTAGCTGAACAATTAAGTCTAAGGTTGAGAAAGCGAAACAACTACCTTCTGAGACTCATAAATCATCGAGCGCAACGAACAATTCTACTAACAAACATTGCAGTGAAGTGGTAAACCATACAGGTTAAGGTACGATAAACAATCATTTCATTACAGGCTATACTGTCCAGAGCAAAAACATGATGCTAATCATTCTAGGCAGAAAAATATGTTTCTGAATATAATTAATGAGAAAAGATACACAGCCCTACGGGTTAAAACATAGCCTACAGGGTGATAGGTTAATGAAATGGTTGTCATAAATAGCGCTATATGGCATGTAGCACAGTCGCCAAGGCCAAACCCAGTCAGTTCGTGAGCGTCCTGACAACTTGGTTGAATAAATATTGACACAATCACATGAAATTGGCAGAACCAGCGATGGCACTCATTGCGCAAAGTTTTCAGCAAAAAATAGCCTAGTTTTAAAAGTAAACTTAATCACAGCATCAAAGATTGTAGCATTTCAAACAATGGCAGTTTCTGAATTCTTGTCAAAACGGATTCTAATTACAGGTAAGCAGCAGCCATAAATTAGTCCTTGGATTAATGATACAGTGGTCAGTAGCCTACACAGCAAATCGTGCACATATTGACTTTTACGCGACATCGAAGCCAAGATCAGTTTTAATGTAAACAGCTTCCAGGAGCTTCAAACGGCATTGGGGCTGGACTTGCCAAGGCATTTGCTAAACGTGGTGCCAGTCTTAGCATTGTGGGACGCAATGAAACTAATTTGAAGGAAGTAGCTCGCGAATGTAAAGAGCTTGGGGCCAAAAAAGTAAGGGACAATGGCAACATAAACTTTGTGAATACAAATAATATAATAATACAAATGTTTGCGGTTACGTAAGGGTGACGTCACAAGCTTTGTAGTGTTTATTCTGGTTGGTCATTAGCACCAACACTTGTGAAAGCATTGACGACTAAAACAGATGACGCATCTACAGAAGTCACAATCCTAAACTATACTTTGACTTAGCTAAGGAAATAATTGTCAATTTTGGTTGTAGATTTTACCAATCGTTGCTGACCTTGCTATAATAAAGGATGTGGAAAGGGTGGTAAAAGAAACCCTTGCGTCATTCGAAGGCCTTGATATTTTAATCAACAATGCAGGGTTAGGTTGGCCTACTCCTGTTGCAGAGGCAAGTCAAAGTTTTACTTACAGCTGAAGACTTGTATAATAAAAAAATTAGAAATGCTTTTCCGATTTGAGGTGCCATTCGTTAACTTAAATTGATTCTAGACAAAAGTGAGCGATTTTGACTTCATATTTGCTGTGAATACAAGGGCTCCAGTGATACTAACAAAACTCGTGGTCCCACACCTGGAACAAAGCAAGGGTATGCCTTTTATTTGCAAGATAATAACCCGGGAAGGTGTCTGTGTTAAATGTGATTTTGTAGGCGTATATATTATGCTTCTTTAATGTTGTGATTCAAAAACTTTTTTCACAGGAAACATAATTAACGTGTCGTCAGTTGTAACTGAGGTAAACCTATCCGAATTGAACGTTTACTCGATGAGCAAAGCTGCACTTAACAAATTCACCAAGACTGCCGCTTTAGGTAGCAATTTATTGCAAACTTTTTAATGTAAACATCAGAAATCTGTGTTCCAAGGTGACAATTATATTTAACATTTGTCATTGTTTTTAGAACTAGCCAAGACAGGGATACGAGTGAACGCCGTCAAGTAAGTGCATATCCCATTGTTTGCAAATTTAAACATAAGTTGTTGGCTTTATATTGCAGATATAAGTATAAGATTTTTCTATAAATTCGCTCTGTAACTACGTGAGAAGTGTTTGACAGGCAAAGTACTGATATCAATGCTTTGTTTATAACAGCCCGGCCTTTGTGAAGACCAATGTTAATCGCTATCTTGATGAAAACACGGCAAGGGAACTCGAGAAAAATGTCGGAATGCTACACCCGCTTGGAAGAAGAGAGGTCTCCATCGATGAAGTGGTCAATGCCGTGCTCTTCTTGGCATCTAATGACGCCAGAATGATAACTGGCACCTGCCTGATGGCGGACAGAGGATTCGTGCTAGCTGGTGGTCGTCTGTGAAGTGGCAAATGGCTCAGGAACAAAATGTAGTGCAATAAAAAAGAACAAGAAAGTCATTAAACGTAATAGTCAATTAAAATGAACACGTCTGCACCCTGTTTGGTGTTTTAGACAAGCAGTTGTCAGCATAGAATAAAATAATTACGGCGTCTTGCGTCGCGAACAATAGCCTACTGTAATAATAGCCTAACAATAGGCTACTTACCAGTAGCCTACGACGATCTTATAATGAATTCTAGGTAGCGAGGATTCGTATTTTTGCGATTAGATTTTGCCGTCGAGCACTTTTTATCACAAGATAAGCTCCAGCCAAGCATTCCAATCCTGTTTCCACGACAACCATCCTAAGAAACACTCTGCTGCCCTCTTTCCACATTTCTATTCGGAGAGTTTCACCAAGATGCGCTATGTTGGCGAATCTTACCTCAACATGATATCGACAGAGTGCTTACGCACAAGCATTACCTATTCATAACTGAAGGGATAAAATTAATTACATAATATTTAGCAAAATACAATTGCAACAAAACACTCTTTGTCTATCAAACCGCTTAAAGATTGGAACGTGCTCTTATGGTGATGGGAAAGCGTTGCAGACGCGTGCGGTGTCTAATAGGCTGCACAAAGACGCAAAATGGTGAAGATTTGAGAAACATTGGTAATTTCTGACTCGAGTCAGTTTTTAAACTGTGACTCAAATTAATCAAATATTCTGATTTAATTCATATCAATTTCGAGGTCACACTAAGCGCTTTTGAGTAAAATATCCTTTTTGCATCCACCAGGGGTCGTGAGCGTGCAGTGAGAAAAATGCAACGATGCGTCGAGTTGTGACAAACCACGACTTGCCAAAAACATTTCCGATATCATGTACCTCTATATTTCAGTTACTTGCTAACTTGCACCATGATTAATCACATTATAGGACACGAGGATAACAAGACTTCTAATAACAGCAGGAATAGATTTTAATTCAAACACAAATTAGCTCTGGAACATGATTATTTACAAAAAATGACAAAACACAATTATAAATTTGCATAAGTTAAAGATTACACAAATGACTGCAGGTAGAATTTTAAATAATTGCAAACGCTCAAATCACGACATAATTTAAATGGCTGCAACATAGACATCATAATCACGTCGGATTTTACAATTTTGCTTGAGATTTGAAGATGACGTCAAGTTTCTGCGCGAGCATAATGTTCCCCTTCACACCCATCTTGCCACTGAAGAATGCCTGTGACGGTGATGAAAATGAGCATATTTATATAGACAGGAGACACAACAGCGCTAGGCAGATGTAGCAATAACTATGTTTATTACCCGACTGCAAATGAGTTACAAAAAGAATAATTTAATGATTAATAAATATCAGTGCATTTTAAAATGTCTGCTCTATACCAAGTGAAAGGAAGTTCATATATCTATCAATCACCAGGTATTTTTCACATCAACACAAAATATCATACTTGCACACATCTAACGCCAACATAGACATCTTCATACATGCTATCAAATAAGTTCATAGATATCATAATCTATCTCCAGCATACCTGCTGAGGATCGAGCGACCCATTAAAAATGGCCATGACATCATCATCGGATATGGTCACTGTGCAGTCCGGGGACTTGGCCTGTCCCTGTCTTATCACCCCTGGACCGTTCATCAAGTCCATTTCTGGAAAACAAACAAAGTTACCCAGTTGTCTGACAACAAAACTTGAGTGGATGCAACGATGAGTCCCAAATATAACAAGTTGACTGGCACAGCTCACTGAACTCAAATGACCTTGCATATAAGTGTTCTCACCCCACGACTTTGCCACCTTTCCATCCTTGGTGATGTTCCATTGGAATATCGCTCCAACTTTTTTAACGATGTCGGGTTTCAATCGCTCTGCGGCACCCTCAAACAGGATGTCGCTTGAAAGTTTCACTGCACTTTCGGGCTGTGGATAAATTGAAGTTTGACTGAGACCTTAAAGTAAACCAATCACTTCAAGATATCTTGGGTCACAAAGTAACAGACCAGAGCAGCAATTAATGCCCCAGAGTGCCATCCTATATCCTGCTTTTTAATTTGCTATATACTAATTATACAGTGTTAAGATGGTTCAGTCACCATCAGTGCTACTAATGTGATAAACTGATAATATTCGATCATCCGAAATATCCGCCTGAAATTCTGCCTTACATGTTTTGCCCGCAAGGCCTGATGTGAGGTGACGCTTAAGCTCTCGCTGCACAATGTCAACGTTCCATAGACATCTTACCTCGCTTTCTTGCACTTTCTCACTGCCTGAATCGACGAGATCGATGTAAGAACCAGTCAAGCATGCATCTCCTGTTTCCACGACAATCATCCTTAGAAACACTCTGCTGCCCTCTTTCCACATTTCAGTCCGAAGAGTTTGACCAGGAAGGACGGGCTTGGCAAATCGCACCTGACATAGGTTCCATGTTGACATGAAGTGAATTCGATTTCGTGTAAGACAATTCATTTAATAAGAAGTTTTAAGGAGTTATTTTTAATCCAAGTTTTATGGGATATGTCTGCACATGTTTATGTGTCTTATGCCAATCCACAATTGTAGGTGAAGAGGGGACACATAAACACAATGCATAAAACAACGTAAATAAAAATTAAGGAAACTGCTGTGTAATCAAAATTAGGTGTCATGTCATCAAGAACATGAGGCAGAGAAATACTTCTACCTGGCCAGGTTTGAGAGAAAGAACTCAATCTCGGAGATTAAAATATTTTACCTTAATAGCCTTGATCTTGGCTGGATCGTTATTGGCGTAAGTCTGCATGACGTGTCTGGTGGCATATCCAAATGAACATAGTCCGTGCAAAATCGGGGTCTTGAAGCCCCCCATTGCGGCAAACGCGGGGTCTATGTGGAGGGGGTTGTGGTCGCCACTCAACCTGTACAACGCAGCCTGATCTACGTTGGTCCGCTCCTCAACTAATGCGTCGGGTTTCCGATCTGGTGGATTCATGACAACCTGGTTGAAGTTGAATGACAGGTTAATGTGATTATTACAATAGTGTTAAACTCAAAAATAAATCTAGAAAAATTTCAGTAACTTTGCCAAAGGACAGGGGACAGTTAGTGACGTCACTGAGCATACGACAGTTACCTTGAGCACATCCGATGACCTTTTACCTTTGAACCCTCCATATCCAACAACAAAGGTCACGAACTGGTTGTGGAAAACTTTTTCTCCACTCTCATCAAAAGTGTCCACTGAAATCGAGTGTAATTCATGCATTAACTAATATGTGTGCTAGGAGGACGAATTTTGTCCGTTTAGGGGCTGGCAGTGGAATATGGTGGTCAGAATTTATGTGCAAACCAACATAAATAAGCGCACGCTGACACAAACAACATTTTGAACATGTATGACACGAATACAAACAAAGCCTGACATTTAAAGAAATAAATATTTCACCATCTGTGATGATCGCTGCTCCCGACCCCTTGTCCAACACCTCAGATATCTTCATCTTGCTGGTCAGAGTCGCTTCCGGAGAGATTGGTTTGAACAGCTCAAGATATTGCTCCCCGTGGAGAACCTGATGCGGAATGTTGTCGTCATTAATAATAAGTCATTTCACTTTGCACAACAAGGCAATATATTCAACAATAAGTCAACCATGACAATCAATCATCGCTAAGAATAAAGTGAGACTATATCAAACAACAATAGAAACTTCGCAGCATGATATTGCATGCAGGCAGCAAACAACTTGCTTACTCGAGTGTAATCTATTTTCAGTCCTGGGGCACTGGCCATGTGTTCATTCAAGCGGAACGCAGGGATGACACCAAATGAGGGAATGACGCAGAAGTCCTGACTCCTCTCGAACAAGAACTTGAGATGTTCTTGCTGCTTGGTGGATGCTCCGACTGGGATTAATAAAATTGTTGGGAAATAACAGAAAGTGCTCGAGAGAGCAAACTTTTTGTGTAAAATAAACTAATTTTCAGGAATTGCAACAAGATGCATTTATTTTTCTCACCAGATACATAACAACGACAAATATTAAATCATTTTAACACAATATATTATATATATATAGATGTTAATTCAGTTGTAACACAACAACTCACTTCCCAGGTGATAAAGAATGATGTCAAAAGCATCGTGCTTCTGCGTGTATGGTTTGAACTCGTGTTTCTTGGCAAGAGCCGGTTGGATGGGATGGTTCGAACCAAGGTCATTGTCACCAGCATTTATCCTGGCCACGGCTTCACCGACTTTCATCGTCGATTCACCGATTGTCTGTGGAAAGTTACAACATTCTACAAAGCACAAACTACATTAAATCTGTCACCAACAACAACTGGACATAAAAGGTTGCTTGCCTCAAGTCTTAAAACATTGATTACTGCAAAGTAACAAAACATTCAAACAATGAAAGTTAAATATAAGCAAAAAATAATGGACCAACTCAGCAGATCCCGGTAACTTACCTGGACAACTTCTGTCTCCTTCCAATCTACGACCGCATCCCAATTCTGTTTCACGTCTTCTGGTGTCATCCGCTTTCCTAACTCACGGAGTACAGCTCCTTTTGTCCGCTGCCAGCGAAGTTTGCAAATATGACCGCCGGCCAGTTCAAACACACCACCTGGAATGTCACAGATGTACTATCAAACTTCAATTTACAGCAGGTGATGAGAAAGAACAGGTTGAAAGATGAATTAGTTTATCATACGGTCATACAATAATAAGCTGCAACACTGGAGAAAAAGTTGTTAAAATCTCACCGTTTTCCTTGCAAGAATCGTGGCATAAATAGACGACCAGGGGCATCACATACTCTGGCTTCATTTCTTTTCCAGCAGCTTTTAAGGAAATTAATAATTGCATTGAAAACCTGTAAAATGAAGGCGGGCAGTATACAAGCACATGGAAGCCGATACTTACCTTCAGGAATGATTCCTTTGGTCAACCTGGTCATGGCGGTCGGGGCAATTGTGTTCACCTGGATCCCATATTTCTTGCCCTCCAGCGCAAGTGTATTTGCCAATCCGACCAAACCCATTTTTGCTGCAAGAATGAAGCTCACGTTATCGTTGCAGACCACCTGGCTGCTGCCTTATATACACATTGCATACAGCATTGATGTCTTCAATGTATAACAGCTACCAAGTCATGTACGTCATTGGATTAAAGCATTAAACCATTTCATGCTGCCGTTATAGAAGTATTTGTCTTGGCAAGATAATGTAACAATATGTTCTGCTCAAAGGAAAGTTGGTTCACTTCTGATTAACAAACCTGCACTGTAATTAGTTTGTCCAAAATTTCCGTAAATTCCAGCCGGTGATGATGTCATTATAATACGCCCGTATTTTTGCTGCTGCATGGTGCTCCATACCGCCTTCGTCACGGAGAAAGCTCCTTTTAGGTGGACCTTCTGGATGAGATCCCATTCCTCCTCCGACATCCTCTTGAAGGTCCGATCTCGGAGAATACTGAACACAGAAAGTTGCAAAGATAAATTTCTAACAACTTAGAAGCACCTCGCACAACGACAACATCAGTAGCAACCAAGCATTCCTGTCCACAACAGAATA
Organism: Clavelina lepadiformis; assembly: GCF_947623445.1. Lineage (NCBI taxonomy): Eukaryota > Metazoa > Chordata > Ascidiacea > Aplousobranchia > Clavelinidae > Clavelina > Clavelina lepadiformis. The sequence continues at coordinate 23,705,398 of NC_135244.1, read as the reverse complement.
GCTCACAGGTGTATGTTCTAATACAGGAAGAAGAGTCAACACACTATGCAGTACCTTCTTGACAAAATCATGCAAGAATCAAACACAAACTGAAAACATTTCTGTTTTCAATGGAACTGACCGAGCCAAAGTAAACTGAAGGAGTGCACCACTAATAAGAGCCTGCCAGCTTATAGTTTTATATTTAATAATGCAGATTAAATTAAGTAACAAAGTCTACTTACCCAGCATTGTTGATGAGAATATCTGGAAAAAAGTAGTTGTTTAACGGAAGAAAGACAAACAACACAAACAAAAATAATTCAATTCACCGATTCTTCCAAAGTTCTCCAACGCAGTTTTCACCACTTTCTCACCAAACTCCACAGAATCTAAACAAATCTTTATCAATTATAAAATAATGCCACAGCATAGCGGCTGGCACTAAGCCTTGTCTTTGGCATACTGTGGCTGTTTTACTTATGTTATGGGACATTAAAATGAATCATAATCCACATTGAAATGTTAATAAACTCCATAATATTTTACACAAGAAGACTAGATCACTATTTCCAAGTAGCTATTACATCGGCAAATATCACAAATCATTTGAGAAAAGCAGCTTATTTAGCAAAAGTAAGTCGATTAAACTATACCCAAGCAAAACAATCAAGCAAGAAAAATCACTCTGAATAAATCTTATAGGGTAATATTGGTCGTGTAATAAATTCAGTCTTAACCAACCCAGTCTTATATATACCATAATTAGCGACGGCTTTTCCTCCAAGATTCCTGATTTCTTCTACGACGTTATCTGCTGCTTTTGTCGTCTTTCCAACACCACCGGGTGTCGAACCCAGATCGTTCACTAAACAAAACATCAAAATCGAGGAAAATCACACCCATCGATATCATATTGTAATGCACACTGCAATATACAGCATACAAAGTCTATGGTGCATTCACTGCAGTGTGCAACTGTTTTTGCAAGTTGTAGGAAACAATTTTACTGTTTGGGTCACATATCTGTGCACGTAGTGGACGCTAAACTCTCATGTTAAAAGTGAAATTCTGTGCAAAGCTTACCCACAACAAAAGCACCCCTCTTGCCAAACTCCAACGCATATTCTCTTCCTAGACCTGAAATACAACACATTTGTTATAACAGCAAGTACCATGTTAAAAGATGTTTAACAACAACCATCACAATAGTGTTAAACTTTAATGAACTTTCCACTCACCTTGTCCCCCTCCTGTCACGATAACGACCTTCCCATCAAATCTCAGTGAACCCATTGTGATGATCACAAAAATAAACTTGAGCCCTAACCAGTCTACCTGCCTCTATCTCTGTTGTAGTTTCGAAAAAAATTTTTATAAACAGATACCATACTTATAGCTAAAAAGCTACTGTAGATTGTCAAAGTAGTTACTATAGCATTTGTATGATAGGGCGATAGGCATATGCCTTATTCCCTATGGTGTAACAATGCCCTGTGGTGTAACGATCTTTATCACCGAACCGAGGGAAGTCTTTGCATGACGTCAACTGGCGCTCCAGCTCTGGGTACCGAGCTAGCTTTTGTACAAGCCAAGACATTTTTTATTTGAAAATCTGTATAACTTCTATTGTTTTCCGTATCTTGAACTGTTCACCAAGACCGCTGAACAGGAGCTAGCAAGCATCGTCAATGCCTGCCCAATAGCATTACAATGGTAGCGCAACTGGCTATCAAACACGGCAGCATTATTGCGAGCTCAGCGTTTTAACCACTTGGCTACAGAGCCAATCGGTATTTTTGTAGTAGTATTATATATACAGGGCTATTTTTTGTGTTGAATCTAAAGCTACCGGTATACGGCACTGTAGCAAGCCTAACGCCATGAATAACAGGTTACTTCTAGAAATGACTGCAAGCAAATTATGTCCAGTGTCAACTAGACTCAAACACAAGAAATATACAGGTACAGTCCGTACGGTATAGGTTTGTAGATACTGCCTCATTTGCCGTAACTTACTGCATTCAGTGCCTTTTGCCTAGTGTAGTGTATAGAGATTGCTATGTATGAAAGTACCATAGTTATGTTCAGTGATAACCATATTTAAACGTGGTATTCATGCATACAAATGATTTATGCGTTCAAAGTGCAACTATTCAGATAACAGGTAAATAATTAACAGAGATTGGTGGAGCACGCCCTGCAAACCGCATATCCTTCGTTTAAGAAACACAGCAACTTGATTGCGGCATTGGTCATTCAACATTGCAGGAGTGTAGTTTAGTGGCCATATCTTGTCACACAGCACCACCAAGTCTAGTGTGGCACTTGTCAGTTAAAAATATCATCATGCAAAACAGATGGCAGCTAAGCGAAGTGTTCCAATTGTGATCTGCCAGCTAATGTGGTAGTTTCATAGCTAAAAATGATTGGTACTCTCCTGCAGTACTCAAATACAAGAAACGTTGAAGTAAGTTTTGTGATAAATATATCAATTAATGTAATATAAAATTGTGTACGACATAGAATTCTCATCTATGGAATCAGCGAAGCATAACACTTTGTGACGTAATCGACTGCTTCCCCTGTGCGTGCATTTTGATTCATTCAGTCTTTTTGGTTTCTACGTTCAACGCCGCAACATGTCTTTATGCTGTTGCTGTCACAATGTTCTATCTTGATGTATTCGTTCAAAGAAGCTTCAAATATAATCAGATTATACAGTAGTCATTCCTGTGTCATTATTGCTGAAGTCTATCAAAGTTCACTGTTAAGATATACACAAGTAGACAGACTTTGTAAGAAAGTGGGCAAACCTTACAGGCTAAGGTACCAATATACCACTTTTCATTACAAACTGATGCAGCCGAGTGAGGACGAATTGACGATAAAAGAAGACATTTCCATTACAAGTGTGGTGGAGCCGAAATCGCTGAGAACTACGCTTTTCTTTTTTGAGCAACCTATGAACAATTAAATTTGAGGTTGAGAGAAGTCTAGTGATCTCAGACTACAAGTTTCGAAGATATGTCTCATCCACAACCCATACAACACTCATTGGATCTAGCCGACAGACATCTCGACAATATGACATTCGAACAAATCAACTACAACGACGGTGACGAAGAATCGCCTGGACTTCAACCAACTTCGAATGCAAGAATGACCGACGAACAAAGCACTCCAGTGAAAACACTTTGTCGGTATTTGGACATTCAGTAATGATTTTTTGTTTGTTTTTTCTCTATGTAGTATATATTATAGCGTTATTGTGTAGTTTACCTTAATCGATGGTGGCTTAGTTGCCATACTCTCTAAACGGTTTAAGTCATGCCGTGGAGAAATATTTCTTTGTGTTATTTTGTTATGCTTTAAAACATAGCGGTTGTTTTCGAAGGTTAAACAAATCCCAAGGCTAACACCGATACACTATGTTGAATGTCAATTACAAAACGTATTTGGCTAATTTTATATATATTTTGCAAAACGCGTATTTCCAAGTGAAATATTCACGCAGCTACACTGGGAAAACCAGACGCTGTAATATGATTGAATGGTCTTATATTTGAAAATGCCTAGTGCAAATTTCTCTTATGTTGATCAGAACGCGTGAACATACGAAAATTTTATACCATTTTGTTTGCGGAAACGGCATACACGAAATGTGAGATGAAAACTTTGCCGACGTTTCCTCATTTTGCCATCCTGCGCAAGAAACCGCAGCTAGCATACGCGTCATGTGTCAAATGACATCCTGTGTTCTGTTTTCTATTTAAAGTCGTGACATAAACGTCATCATTGTTTGTTTTGTATACTAATTTTGCTTTATGAATTACAGAAAACATATTACTATCTTTTTGCGAATGTATTGCCAATATGAATTGTATTGTAACTATGTTTCAACGTTTATTGTTATGTGATCTACATTTTACGTGTTATATTGACTTTTGTTATCAACACTATTGTTTTCATTATTGTTCACCGAGAATTGTTTTTATCATGATCATAAAATTCCTTTGTTTCACTAAAGAAATTTTCTTGCGGAAGGTTATGTGATAAATATATCAATTAATGTAATATAAAATTGTGTACGACATAGAATTCTCATCTATGGAATCAGCGAAGCATAACACTTTGTGACGTAATCGACTGCTTCCCCTGTGCGTGCATTTTGATTCATTCAGTCTTTTTGGTTTCTACGTTCAACGCCGCAACATGTCTTTATGCTGTTGCTGTCACAATGTTCTATCTTGATGTATTCGTTCAAAGAAGCTTCAAATATAATCAGATTATACAGTAGTCATTCCTGTGTCATTATTGCTGAAGTCTATCAAAGTTCACTGTTAAGATATACACAAGTAGACAGACTTTGTAAGAAAGTGGGCAAACCTTACAGGCTAAGGTACCAATATACCACTTTTCATTACAGTTTGATAATTAAATTCACATAAATTTTGCTTCAAAAAGTAAAAAGCGAGAATAAGTGACAATGATCTAGTAGATTAATAATGTTTGACGTCGTCTTTTAATAATCTCACATCAATTGTATTGCTGAATTTATTTATTTTATTTTTGGAACAATTGAAACGAAAAAAACATTGCTACTTGATAATATCATACGTTGATGCAAAAGAGCATTCGAAAGGGCTTTGAACACTAAAAACGTGCATAAAAATAATAATGGTATTGACCGGTTGGTGGCAACTAGCACGGTCAGTCGGTCACTAACCCAGCAACCTCTAAACAGAAAATGAAAACTCAAAATTTAAAAAAAAAATAATTAATTATTTAAAAATTAGCAGACAAGCAGGTGGAGTGTTCAAATAATATATTGTTGTTTCATCCCACTCCAGAAGAAGCTTAGTTTCCGTTGGCCATGATAATATGTTGGCCACAACTCACAAACCCTTGATTGGGGAGAAAAGTTGCACACCGATGATGATCTTTGAAGACTTGAAGGAGATATAGTCTATATATCGTTTACATTGGCCAAAATGCGAAGAACCTTGTGTTAGACTATCAGGTTTTTTGTTTTGATTAATCATATCATAAAAGAAGCGGACAGTTACCACAATGCACAATCTCCCTTCCAAAATGTCACAATGACATTTCCTACGTTACTGTGGCAACATTAAAATTCCAACAGAGAGAGATGTTGCGTTTGCAAATCAGAAAAGTTGCCCTTTAAATATAACCGCCAGGTGTCAGTAAGGTACAAGTTACGATTAAAAGAAATTTGTATTATAAGCAGGGAAACCAGGGTGTCGAACCGGAACTGAACCGGAACTGAACCTGAACCTTTAAACCGGTTTGAGCGGATGTTTTGCTAAAACCGAACCTATGTATCAAATTTGTACGAATCCAAACTGAACCTGAGCCACTGAAGACAAAAGAGGAAGAACCCGAACCGGAGACAGACCTTTTTCAATCGTAACCACATTTTCAGTTCAATAAGTTTGTCCAGGAGTTATAAAAAACGTGTTTCCGATATGCTATTTTAAATGTAAAAGTCCAAAACTAAGAAATACACACTCCTAATGATATTCCATGAGCTAACAAAATACTACATGGGCAATGTAATGGACAAAATTAAAAAAGCAATCAGCCAGCCAATGACATTCGAGCCGGAGCGAACTAACATTAGCAAGTTTGCTGAATCTAAACCCGGAGTGGAATGAGTCTGAGCAGCCGATGCAAACCCGAACCGGTAAATATCTACACTGTTTGTGGCCGACCTTGCAAACAGTCACAGCCAAACTTGATGTACAGTTGCACTGTTTGCTGTAAAAACTTGAAATTTGGTGACTTTTCCTAAAAAAATATTCAGCTATCCGTCCATGTTTGTTTTGTAAAGTTTGATTTGGTAATTTTTGAGATATTGTCGTATTTTCATAATTTTACTGTCTGTTGCTACCATGAGCGCATTGAATCATGTCGTTTTCGTTTACTCATTCACGCACAACTGACTCAACTAAATGTTCTCTTGTGTTCTTTTCTCCCGTTCAGCTGGTTTTCCAGGCAATTAGCAGGAGCGCGGCGTAACAAAGAATAATTAGAATTCTATCACTTGTAGGAATACTTAATTTACACTAAATGCACTTTCTTTAGTTTTACAATTATGATGTATACAGGAAGCCAGATGGTTTTGCTACTAACCTGTAAAATTCCGATCAGTTTACGACGTATAGTTTTCGAGTAATTAACGATTGAAAATGTGTGTGCGGGGTCGGCCACACATTGTTAAAATAGTAATGTCGCTCACCCGGTTTAGATATGGTTAAATCGTTTTCTAGTCCAGGTCGACTCTCTGGGGAAAACTTTTTTGGTAAATAATATATATAATAGGCTAATATATCTTCTTATTAAGCATGGTACGTGTCAGTACTCATACATGATATGGCAAGTATGAGATATTTTTTACCATCTTGAAACGTGGGCAATTGTTGCACAAAACAAAATCTTGACAAATTATCAAAAAAACTTGATACCAGGAACACGTGTATTGTGAACAGAGGAGAATTTACGCTTTTATCGCATCAAAAAGCGGGTTAAGACTTGATACCCAGATTTTGATCTGTAGGAGGAAGTGGCTGCCGAAACGTTGTTTCCGTAAATCTGGCGTGATCTGGTGGTGGTTATTATTATCGCTCATACGTCAGCTTTATGTAAACGACATCAAATCAATCAAATCAATCAAATTTATTGCTGACATTATAAACTACACAAAGGGGTCGATTGGTGTATTTGAGATGAACCAGGAACTATAGTCTATAGCAGGGGCCACCAAACAACCACCTGCGGGCCAGATCCGGTCCGCAAGATTAGTTTGTCCGGCCCGCCTCACTGAATCTTTAAATGAGCTTGTTGTGTGACAGTCTATTGGTAAAAGTGAGAATTTGGCCAGCGATCGTCAGTATTCATGATTATTTGGCCTTTTTGGCATGATTTTAATAAAATCAAGGCTCATAATTTCGCATACTTGCGTAAGTTTCCGTTCAGTTCATTGAAAGTATAAAGAAGCGAAAGGGCAATTGAGTACACGCGCGCTACTGCTGCATGAGTCTAATGGTTCTTAGAACAACTTCACAACCCTCATTGTCTTAGCCATCTGACTACCATTGTTTCAACTTTGCTCCAACAAATGCGATGGCGACCAGTCTATGCCATACTGTGTGGTTCAATGGATATTGGGAATTGAATTAAAAACTGAATAGCTTCACATTTTGTCACATTATTGTTTTAAGATGACTCACATCATATAACCGGAAAGAATAGTTCATAGCTTGCATCCATGCAATATAGTTTCCTTCGTGTGTAAAACACGTTCTTTATCAGAAACAACTTTGAAAAAAGTCTTTTAGGGTAATTGCTATATTAATTAATCGGCATTTACTCTTAGTGGAGCCTCCTCTAAAACAAAATAAAATTTTTGAACAAATTGTTCCAGTCGTTATCTATACCGATTGCAAAGCTCCAACTACTCGGTTTGTTATAAGATGTCTATCAGATACGATGAGCTTGCAGTTCTCATCACATTATAATGACTTTCTTTAAAATCATGTATTTAACGTTATTTATACGTCACCGCATCACACGTCATGTAGTGTGCGACATCTTTTGCAATAAGTCAATGAGCGTTTGCAACACACTACTTTATTCAGAGGGTTAGAGCATGTGAATACAGCAGGGTGGTACTGGTGACGAAGTCAATTTTGCTTCGAGCCAATGTCGTTAATTTCGTAACCTTTGCTTACTTCATAACCATGATGTGTTATAGTTTAGCATTCTTTAATACCGCATCAATTTTAGCCTGATTGATGCTTTTTTAAAACGTATATCTCTAATAATATCTGCTTTTGTTGCTTAAAACCGTGATTTTTAGTTGTCACGTGTACCGTGACGTGACACGAGTCAAGTCATTTAAAATGTGATTCGTGTCATTTCAACACTCAACGAGTTGTCGCCGAGGCAAAGCTCTAAGAAAATCCCCTAATACATGACCACAAGGAGGAAGTTGTTTGCATACTTTGTTGCGTGTTGGTTGGAAACAGCGGCGGCAGTTTTTATATATTTCAATATATCACTTTTCTGAAGAAGCCATATTTCATGTTAGAACGCGTGAGTTTAAAAATGTAATTGGTTTACATTTAAATACGAATGGAAGTGGTGCGGTCTTTATGACTTGGTTTACAAATGTGGCCCCTAAGTTTCGGGGAGTTTGCCATGGCTTTAGAACGAGAGCGGGCACAATGTTAGACCCGAGGGCAACATCAAATGTTGAATTTTCACAGGAGACCGAAGTCATAAGAAACTATGACGTAGATAATTTAATCGATTACATTAATTAGTTTGTGACTTTATTTGGTTGCACATCTGAACAAGCTTTCGTTGGTAGCGATGTTATAGCAGTAAAACAAATTTTAACGAAAAACTTTAAAGGTTTGCGGGTTGCCTTCTCTTGCATACTGACTTTACCTGTAAGTCACGTGTGTCGAACTTGTATTCAAGCTTGACAGAGACTTCATGCGGGCTGCATGATGTCAGCCGGTGGCCCATAACGTCCACGTCTGCTTTTCAATATAACCAGATCAGAATAACTTTAGGGTGCTTGCAATTCTCCGAATGCCTTAGCTTAACAAGCAATGGCCTTGCCTGTCTAAAGTACTTCTTGTGCAAGCAACAATTTAATCCCGATACACCCTCAGCTTAACCTCGCCATGCAGCAGTGCGTTTCTATGAAGCAAGTTTTGACCGGAATGGTTATGGTCTGTTGACTAGCAGGCTTGCAAAACATGCTGCGTGATTGCCGCAGTCACACCCAATATTTTCCGAGGTTGCATTCAGCCATGACTTTCCTTTATCGGAACTGCAGTTCTGAAAAAAGCATTGTAAACGTCCTAACGCCAAAATAATAGCCAGCACACATAGTCTACCTTTTTTTCTACAAAAGATAACGTCAGAAAGTGTAGTTAACCTGTACTGCTTAGGCTACTCATGGAAAGAATAATACCGCAAGTGAAAGTAAATAAATCTTCAACGAATGATCTTTTTTTCAGCACAATTTATTTTCATAGTTACTTCTAAAAACCACAAAATGAGAATTAAATTTGTGTGCGCAATTGACATTTGGCGAATAGCGTGATCTGTGAAACATTTTATCTTTAGATTTTTACTGCAATATATTTACGTCATTATTTGCGCATTGTCTGCTTGACTTGCTTTGTTTGCAAAGTCAGGTGCTGAAGGTCGTTGAACTTGCTGACTGGTCTTGCTGCTGTGACGTGAACACATGCCCTTACGTCGGGTTTATTTCCACCGAGACCAAAGTTTGAAAACACGTGGAAGTTCGCATGCTTCTGAATGCTTGGTTTACAGCTGCAAGAATTAATTACAGCGGCTATCCTGTCATCTAGCCTCAAATACGTTGCAAACATACCATTTTCTCGTAGAACACACATAGTATATTGCGCTATTGCATCTTTATAATCGTAATAAAGGTTACAAGAAATAATTGCTTGAAAATTTAATTTTACAAACTCCAAAATTTAAAGCAAACAGAGTAAAGCGACAGGCTATAGGCTACAGCGATAAGTCACCATGATTCGAACAAACGAAGCAATGTACAGAAATGTACAAGACTATTTATAAGATTTCAACTACTAATGCAAACTTTGAAAGCTCTCTGCTGCCGCTCAAGCGTCTTTTTATCAAACTTTGTGGTTCATCATTTATGAAAATTCATACGACGCCATTTTAAAAATATTCAGACTGAAAACACAGTTTGTTGTTTGATTCGTATTTACCTTGACTCACAATACTTTGTATCACCTTGTTTTGTTCAACCAGCCCTTTGGTAACAGTTAAAAAACAATAGTTCCGCCAATTATTTTCAAATCCATTGGTGGAAAAGAACCTTTGCATTTGACTGTTTCACAGCCCCAATGCTAAGTCCTGGCTATGGCGCCTTTCATATTGGCGTGGCGTTGGCGAATTCTTTCTCAGGAACGCTGGTGCTAAGAACAGTGCAGGAGGACTTCTTCCGCGTTTTGTTCTTTCTCGAGGCAGCCGGCTTCAACCAGGAGAAGGTCATTGCCATCAAAAAGGCGTCTCTGACCCCGGCCAACTTATGGCTGACCAGAATGGGGCTGATGCAGCAGTAGACGAGCGGCAGCGGCGTGATACAGTTCACCACGATGTGGCTGAAGTGGATTCCTGGAATGGCGAAGTCTAACACGAAGAGGATCATTATCGGAGCCGTGCAGATGATGAAGAGCATGAAGAGAAAATAAACCACTTGGTGCGATGCCCGATGCCGAGTCAGGGTCCGCTTAAAACTCAGATATTTTCTCTCCGCGTGCCCTTTCGTGGCCTTTTCGCTGTCTGAGTGCCTGACCGTGCGAATGGAACTGCACAGAAGAGCCAAGAGACCCAGGCATTCGAGGCCCCAAAGAATCACAACCACCAGAAGATAAAGCTTCGACATAGGCGTGTAAAGCCGCGAGCACTTTGCTTCCCGGCACAAAGGCGCGCCGGACTTGTAGCTCAGGGTGCAAGTACAGACACTGTGACAATTCCAGTCGGTCATCGCCAGCAAGCCGAACAAGGTAGGAAGCGCCCAGACAACACAAATTAATGCGGTCGCCTTTCTTCTGCGATAATTCGGATCCAGCTGGCGCCTGGCTTGTTGCCTTGACGACATTCTGCCCACCACGTATGTGCTGTCCTCTATGCCGTAGATAAGAAGTCCAATGTTGCCGCACAATACCAACGATAATGCAAGAGTCATTCCTAAAATAGAACATAACTGAGTCACTTCTTCACCACCTTGTTATAAGGATTGAAAGCAATCACATCAAGCTAGATTAAAATGATCAAAGCCGTTGCCAGCGCAGATTTTCACCGAGGCCATTATGTCAAGTACATCTCCGGTTAAGTTTGCTACAAAATGTGATTTAACACGAAAAACGTTTTGTGCCCGAACATTAGAAATTTTACGCAGATAATTGCTCAATTTGCCTCATTGTATTCACGCCCTGCTACAGTAGATCGTACAACACGTGCTTCCACGAAGCCAGCATAGTAGATTAGCGTTGAACATAAATACCAAATTACTCACCTTTACGAAATGCCCACCAGGGGTTTGGCGAGGTTGTTTCAAAACCGTAGTAGTAGTTGATGAAATGATAAAAGCCAAGCACGGCTGTGACGACGTTGGCCACCAGGGCGCTGGCCACGTATCTGTAGACATTGTTGTGTTTGAGCTTGTGCCGGTAACAGAAGAGAGAAGCGAGAATAACAAGATTCTCAACGGCCACCAAGGCGGGAACAACCGACACAACTCTCAGGTAATTCTCCTCCAGCGGGACGCAGCTTTCGTTCGCGCTTTGATTTACAAATGTTTCGTCGACGTGAGTCTTCCCGTGGGGATGATCGACAAAGACCCTAGCTTGTATTTCTGCCATTATTAATTATACATCAATCCTGCAAAGAACAAAAACAAGTTCAGAGAAATTCTGAATCAAACTCAGCGTATCTCATTTGAATGAGCAGCGACTGATGCAGCCAAACAACTCAAGACTCAATGCTGCGAATCTACGCAACGAACAGCTTCAATTCAATACGAAACCCTCCATGCAGAGCAGTCTGCATTCAGCACGCTATTTGCTTCGAAACGTTTCCGTTCAACGACGAAATCTATTTATCTTAAGCTTATGTGATGACACAGCCACAATGTTTCACCACCTTTTCAATAAACCACTGCACTTGTTTACCGTTAAAGCTCTTTAATATGGACCTTGCCTTATTCGGGTCCAGCTCAATGACCCCGAACCCGGCCATGTGCATGGATGGTCCTGATGTGTTTTATGTCCAACTGAGCGGGCAGTTATAAAGCACAATAAAATGTGCAATGCTACACTTTAGAAACGTCAATTGCAACATTTTGTGAACGCGCTAACATCGCCTTTGCATGCTTTTTTCTCGAAACCATAAACTCACCATGAACCGCGCGAACTAACCGTCGGCGCATACGAGAAGTGACGTTGCGGTTTGCAGCATCATCTCGTGTTTCAATTAATTGCCTCCGCCCGTTTCATAACTATTGCTCCTCTGCAAAGGATCTCAGTTTTCAGAGCAGTTTGTTGTGCCAGCAACGGGAACTGCTCGCTAGAGGCCGACACTCTAACATAATACCTGGAAGTATTCTGACACCGAGTTCATGGAGTATAGGCGCGTATCTAATGTCGGGCAGAAAGAAGTTTCAGCTCGCTCTTTTATTTGGTCTAACTTGCAGCAAATGGAAAACATCGGCAACAAGCTTCATTTATCGGCCGCAAATCTGTCGCTAGAAGGCGGCAAATTTGTCACTTTTTCACCGGGAAAGTGAGAACGGCCATTTAATTGCGCCTCGGTTTGTGGTTGATGATAAATCGCTGTTGAGACTGTTGCCCCGTTTTGTCAATACATACGGATGAATGGCGCAATGTGGACGACTGCAGATAATTACCCAGCCAGCATTATCTGTCATTTCACAAAGTTCCATGCAAACTGCATCGATTTTGCGGTAAATTGTAACCCATAAAAATCGTTTGAAAAGCCACGAAGAAAATCAATTTCAAAAATGACTTGCATAAGTAGGATCAAACTGTCTACGTCACAAAGAATCAAAATCGAAGGGCGACAACAACTGCTTTCAGATCTGTGTCGTCACACTCAGCGTTCGAAGGCGCTAAAAGTTGTTTGAAATATTGAGAGCAAGAAAGTAGAGCGGTAAACTCGAAATTATGGGATTAAAAAATTGAAATTTCAAACGGTTTAATTCGGATTAAAACTTTACAATTTATAAAGGTTTTGTAAAGAGTTAAATTTAATCGCAGATAAGTGACGATGAAAATGTTTGGCCTTATTGCTTTCCAGTCTATATCTCGTTATCGTAAAAATGTAGAAGCCATGTTCCCAGTCAGGAACATTATCACTTGGTGTCCATCGCTGATGACCGGGATGTCTTTCAAGTTGCATTTTAGAAAATTTTGAGTTCGTATCAATTGAGATTAAATTTGAAAAAAATAAAACGTAAATTGCTAACTCTGTAAAAGTCAGGCAACTTTTTGCTGCTTGGAACTCGAAATTTTCTACCCAGCCGCATCGCAATCGTTACTTCAACTTAACATTATTCTTTCGCGGTTTACGCTTTTCTGTGCGTTCCCGCCAAAATGTTTTCACGATGTCAACAACTTTCCAAAAAGTTTGAGGACGGGCTCAAGTCCCAATCGTGATACAATAATTAATCAACAACCGCGTGACGTCATAATTGACCTCTGTTATTTTGATTCGAAACACGTTGTTTTTCTTCTGCTGACACGTATGGCGTCAGTAATACTGCAAAATGCTGCAAGTCTCGTATCTGCAAATCGCGGATGGATTGAATAAGCCATTGTTTTAGCTTAAACAATGGAATAGTTCTTACTACTGCTTCTTTACTGTTCAGCTAAGATGTCTTATTGGTTATTGCTAACAATCCTTTATTGTCTCGTCCACGAACTGAAGACGAGACGATCATCATGTTCTCCCTATACCGCGATTTGGCAACGTAGAGCAGGTTTTATATGGTCATTCTGAGTACTGGACAAATGACCAATGAACTGCTTCCGTTTTTTTAAACCGGAAATTGTTTACAGGTAACAATGACAATTTCCGATTTAGCCTTTATTACATCATAGACATGTCATCTAGGTTGTCATGTACCGGAAAGAAAACGATTGGTCACTGGTCAGTATACAGATTACGTCATCTCCTTTGAAAAGGACAAATTTTTGGTGCAAACGAGGACACGACACGAACGCTTTTCTACGTCACGCATCAATCAATTAATCATTAAAATGTGGAAAGTATTTGCATCGGAATATCTTCTCGTGTTGTCGCCCCTGAAATTTGTCTAAATTTAAAGCAATTATTATGGGTTAAAATTTTGCTTTCTGTTGCAAACTTGCAATCTAAATCAGAAAAATCGCTGCAACTGACAAAGTTTTTCAAACACCTTTTATGATATCACAAACAGCGATATATTACGTTCAAGTATACAATAGTCATAGCTCTGTTCAGAGAAATAACGTACGTCATCGCTAGCTATATTGCAAACAAGTATTTTGAAATAACGATCTAGTTTTTTGCGAGGTGACAGTCGGTAAACGTCATCAACGATTTCTCATATTCATGCGACATTTTGTTTCATTCCTCGCTCTAGGTCTCATGCATTGAATCATACGCAGAAATATGGTTCATTTGACGCACAAGTACAGCTGTACACCAAGTATCCTTCATCAATCTTAAATTGAGTGCTGCTAACATGTCACGTGGTCATAAACTCGCGTTTTCTGGACAAAGTAAGAACTTATTTAACTTCAAGGACAGCTCATTGCAAAACCATCATTAATGGCCACTGCTCTACCGAGATGGAAAGTCTCATGGCTGTCTGTTATACCGGTTAACCTGGCCTCAAAATTGGATATAACAGATCCTCCTCTGTTGTTTCGAAAAGGAAAACAGTAATTAATTGTAGTTTTTGCACGGCCTCTGGCTTTCTGACTTGACTTCTACCATTTCTTCTACGAGCATTGTTAGTACAACATGTTGCAAACGGTGAAGACGAGCCAGTATAGCGGCACCATTACACCACTTAAAAGCAACCTAGGCCTGTGGATATTCCTGCAGCGCAAACGTTATTGCTTTTGCCAAAGTGATATCAGGTAACTGACAGCTACTAGGCTTACTTGTCATTGATTTAAAGCGCATTGTTGCCCATATTGCAACTCTCCAAGGTATTCGTCCTTCATGAAGTTTGACAGCGCTCTAATAAAAAATGGTCTCTTGCCAGTAGTTAAAGCAATTCGTCCATTGTCAGCAGTTTAATTACAAAGTTCCGATCATATCGTGCTCATGAGGTGCAGAATAATCAAGCGCACATTTTTGCAATCATTTCGTAACTCAATAAACTCATCCGTATTAACGATTTCGTATTAGCGTAAGTACGGAAAGATCTTGAGTCGTGACGAATAAATGTCAAACGTCGTTAGATTAAAACGGATATGTTCAAATCTATGTCCATTTGGCTGCTTTGGCAGACTTATTCCAGCAGTAGGTGTTTAAATTCTACTCGGCTTATGTTCGAACTTAACCGTAACATCTCGCGCAACTGATGTAGATTGTTGAATTTCTTCTTGCCAATGCCATGGTCATTTCTAGAGAGGCAGAACCAATGACATAAATATGAAGCGCAACTTAATAATCCGACCTTTATTACAAAACGGGCGTCGCCGCCGACACTGAACAATTCTATATTAGACGAATACACGTGACTGTCTCATGCGGCAGGTAGCGAGCTTCCATAAATAGCTGACAATATACCCTGACTGTATCGTCGTGTAAGATGCAATACCTGCTGTAGAAGCGCGTCTATGCCGCATAAGTAACCTATTCCGGAAGTACCAGATGGTGGCGCGTCACACCAACGTTTCCCCGCCCACCATTTGTGAAGACAAAGTGGCAAATTTGACTGATTTCTCTTCGCAAACCAGCGGTGAAATTATTTTATAAATGTTTTTGAAAATATTTCGATTTACCAGCTCGTCATTTGACGATTGACGCCTATCGCCTGGTTGCCGCTTTTGTTAAAATCATTAAGTTTGGAGTCGGTTGAATTGCGGTTACCATTATGCCATCATAATACGCTATTTTTTAAAAACGTTCCCGCCAAAAGCGTATGTTGTTAGCCAATAAAAAGCAATGTAGCAGACAAAGGATATTGATATTAAGCGCGTGACGTAATACACAGCGTACGCTTAAGATTTGTCACGCTGCAGGAACTTATAACACGAGCAGAACCTTCGCTCCGGATGTCACGTGTGTTTCGGGCGGTGAGCAAATTGTTTACAACTTTTTGGAACTTGTTTATTGCTTCTGGGTATTTCGTACACCTGCCATTTACAGTTGGTGGCATGATAGAGCGACCTGTAACAACAATTTAACGATTTCTACGCCAAGTACAACCCGAGTTGGCGTGGCTGTATTCAAGTCGTCGCCGAGTTTTCCTTTGAAGTTCATTGTCAACTGCATCTGAAAACTGAACCTCCACTTGTACTTGATGACATTTCCGGGCCACACTCGACTCCACAGCAGTGCGCACTTGTACCGGTTTATTGTTTAAGCTCTTGCATTAATAATGCGCACGTGCTGCAGACAACTTCGACGCCCTTCATCAACACAACGACGTCAGTGACGTCATAATATGAATGAGAATGAAGTGCGTCCAGGTGCAAGGATGACGAATGACGTGAATCCTTTCAGATTGCATAGACATCATAAACAAGTGCATAAAGTGAATATGAACTGTGCGCAAGCTTGTGCAATGTCAATATCTGATCCTTGACTGTTTCCTTTGTCGCGTGGCAAGTTATTAAGTGTCTTGTGCTAATTCCGATGATAAACCTTCCGTCAGGTGGCGCAAGTGTTCCTGTGATGATGTTAATAGCATCTTTAGCGCCATCGTGTGTTTCTCTCGGAGGATTTGGTTGTTCTGAGGAAACGAAAACAATATCGCAAGTGGACACGGAACGCACACACCTATGATGGAACGATCGTATCATACCAAAGCAACAATGCTGATGTTTTCGGAATGTTTGCAAATGCATTAATTTTGTATAAAGATTCTAATTGTGCAGATAAATGAAATTAATTATTATGAGTACAATGTAGATTGTTTCATCACCTTCTCTTCCTGCTGCACAGATTCTAGAATCATCCTCCTTGATTCCTCGACCGCGATCCTCGTCGCTTCTGTGTTCTTCCTCCTCTCTTCTCGGAGTGACTCCTCCATTTCTTTCTGGAGCGTAATGAAGAGAAATATGACACTTATACGGTACGTAAATATCATCCTTCAACATGAACTGAATCACAGCAGTACATGGCATATAACATGTAGCTTTCCTGCATCGCCTGTAACTTACTTTAAACGATGACATCAACTCATCCAAAGCTTCCCTTTTGCATTTCTGGTCAATTACTTGTTGCTTTTCACTTTCACTCAAGATTTTCTCCTGTTAACACAGTGAACAGATTTATGTAGAAATTATCCAAAATATTGGATGTGAGAAATAGGATCAAGCGTTGGAGAGGAAAAACTTGTATGCTGGACCTGCAGATATTTTTCAAAATCATCCCGCACTTCGGTGCATTTTCTTAGTGTTTCATCACAATGCGAAGTAACAAAATCCTTTAACTCTTCCTTTGATGTGTTTACAGCATCGTTAAATTCACTTTTGCAAGAATTTGTTGCGTCGGACAATTTGTTACTCAACGTAGCACTCTGCAATAACAAAGTTGTTGATCATAATAATGTCAGATATCTTTATTCATCAAATGTATGGAAGCTTGTTGCATGTCGTGTTTAGTTGCTGCACTCAAGCACAGATCATTGTAAAATATGTTCAATTGTTCATACAATGTGGCTTTATCATCACTTATTAATAACTTACGCAACAATGACAATTTGTGTCTACTCTCATATTACAGCATAAGCACATAAAGTAGATAAAATATGAATATACATGGTGCACCATGACACAGCCGCGTATTTGAATAAGACCTAAGTAATTCTATTGACGAAGTAATAAACTAAGTAACTAAGAATAATTTAAGATTTGATACTTACTTGCTGATCAAGTACACCGAGACATTTTGCAAGAACGTCTTCCAAACCTTTTGTGTATTCATTTTTCTGTTCTGAGGCGGCCTCTCTTGCCAATGCCGTGTATTCTTCAGTGAGTGACCCAGCCAACTGCGTGAAAATGATAAGCAATGTTTAATGTGCAATTTGAGCTCCAAATATTTAAGAGAAGAATTGTTATCTAAATATCTAGGAAAGTAGACACGCAAATTGTCTAAAATTATGATAACAGGCGCACCACAATTAAACAAACACGAAATGTCTAAGGACTTATTTGAAAAATTAACAGGCTTAGACTGAAAAAACTCTTTGAGGCAAATCAAATCCAGAATACTTTCTCCGATTCTTCTTGAAGTTGCTTAACTCTCTTCTCATACTCCTCTCTCATTTTCGCATTCTCTCCTTCATTCTCCTGTTCTCTTTTCTCACGCTCTTCTTTTGTTTCTTTTATTATCTTTGCCAATTCCTCTCTCAGCTCCTCAAGGCTCTAAATTTGTTAAAAATCTTAGTTAAGAAGAAAGCCTTGTGTTAAAATAGAAAATAATACATTAGTAGACAAGTGAAATATGAAATTATGCATGGGCCAAGTAAACAAACCTTTGAGTGCCTTTAGAAAATACAAAATCATTTTCATATACATTGAGCAATTATTTTCTATATAACAAGTCTGAGAAACACAAACCAACTTTTTCTGTTTGTTCCTTCAACGCCAGAGCAGTGTCAAGCCTGCTCCTTAATTCTAGAATCTTATCACTCTCTCGATCTTCTTCAGACTGGGTAGATACTTGAATACATAGAAAACTTAATATCAAAAATAAATTTAAATCGTCATTTTGCTAACCAGCTTACTTCTCCGGAAACATATTTCTCACCATCGGAGGTCAGTAGAGGCTTTTTATCTTCAATCTGTGGAGAAGGTTCAGAGAAACTCGCCGGTTTAATATTTGAAGCGATGTTGAAAATGTCATCGAAGGTGGCATCTGCTGGAAGCGATGGCTTCTCACTTGCGCTTGTGTCGGGCCCAGTTTTTAAAGCATCAAAGTCACCTCCACCTGCAAAAAAGTTAAATCTGTCAGAAAATTCAACGCAAGCGTCGAAGGAAAATGATTCTTAGGTGAATCGATCAAAGATTTTAAACTTGATGTTGAACATAAGTTGATTGTTCAAACATTCACTTGGAATTTATTTGTTTGTGTTCTTGAAATGATAGGGAGTTTAAACCTTGTAGTCACAATATGTGGGCAATGATTGCTTCAACATATAACACTTTGCAGCACGTATTTACATATTACTACTAAGCACAATGCATTGTGGGTATTTCCTTTCTGTGCATCATAGAAAACACCAACATCACCATCATAGAGCACAGAACGAAGTTCCTTACTCAGACGCAAAAAACAATGATGTTGATCGTTGATGTATTGTTGTCGCAATACGTGCACCTTGCAATATGTCAGCTAACAACAAAAGTCTTTCAGAACATTGCAATATAACAATGTATTCATACATTACCCAAAGTATCCGTTTGATTCCAAGTTGCAAATCTATCACTTTGGGTTGGAAATTCATTCCTGAAAAGAAAATTAATAAAATTATGCCAAAGAATGAGAGTGACAATAAAATTAAAAATAATAATAAATAACTTTTTTATGTCTCTACTTACTTTTTATCTGAAACAACACTCAATGGTAATGCTGACGTCGGCTGGAGAAAAAAAATAACGCCATTTATAAAAAATTCTCAATTTTATCACAGGCTGCATATTTTCTAGATGATGCACCGATAGATTCTGTTTTTTATAAACAACTACATAAGAGACCTTAGAAGGCTGGGACGGCTCTACACCAAGTGAGTCACTTTTCACTTCTGTAACACAAAGTTGAAAGATCAAACAACGCTTGTCCATTTGAAATAATATGTGGCAGTACACTACATTCTTGCAATTTAGGAGTTAGACATATTTTTTATTCATACAAATGGTTAATTCCAACAAAATATTGGTTTTAATATTTATTCTTCGAATAACCAGCGGTTTCCAGCACATTGCTCATTGAAAGAAGTAACGTGTTTCAAACTTTCTCAACTTCATAAAATATTTATTCAACCACCATAATTTCCTTATTCATCTAGTCCAGTGTTTCTCAAACTTTTTGCGATCGCGTACCACTCATTCGTTTTTTTTGCTACACTGCGTACCACCTGGCTCCTGAATGACTTATTTTACTCAAATGTACCGGTATTTATTAGTTATTACCGTTATTACTATACCATAACACCAATGAATAGCAAGAAAACACAATTTAATTTGATAGAAGCAACTGTTTCTTCTGCACAAGCTTGTCTATCCGGGGCAACACATTACTCACAGCACATCGAAAATCATGTTCAGCGGTACGCGGTACCACTTAAAAAGCTCTCGCGTACCACTAGTGGTACGCGTACCACAGTTTGAGAACCACTGATCTAGTCGTTCCAGTTAATTCATCTTCTTGTCATTCTAATTAATTGTTAAAACTTCACTACGACCTACGACCTCACCACTACAACATGAGCATCTGCTGCACGTAACTTAAAATTCACACCTGTGGATGGCGCAGGTTTCGTGATTTGTGGAGAACTCTGGGCAGCCAGCAACCAGGCCGGGGTGGCAGACGAGCTCACACTGGATGAAGTTTCAGAACCAGAAGGACTTTTCACATCCGTTGCACTTTCAAATGTTCCGAAATCATCATCATCCCATTCGTCTGACATTCTTAATTTTTACACTTTCAGCGGCGATTATGACGTTTTAACACATCTACTGTATGCCGGATGTCTAAAAAAATGATGAATGCTAATCTTTCATTGAACAAGTAAAATTAACACTTTGTCTCCTCCAATCCAACAACCACATGGTAGCAGCAGTGTGAAAATATATTTATCTTGTCCCATATTCATTTATAATTCAATCATATCAGTCTGAGTGATGTCACAATCCAATGAGTTTTAACTACGATGTGTTTTGCCCTGTTAGCCTGTGGGTTTTCCATAGAAAATTCTCGTGTGCAGCCATGGTATATTGGAGTCTTTTGAGAGAATCACGCTAGATTTACAGAGATCTCTTGTGAGCATATTGTAAGAAACCTCCACATGAGGTTTGTTTCGAAATGTGAATGAGAGTGGGCAACTGGGCGTGAAGCAATTCTTGCCCAAAATGAGCGGATAATATTGCCGATGGATCTAAAGCAAACAGTTGGTTTGTCACATTGGTAACTTTCAATGTGGTTTAATGGTAAACATTCTTTTCTGATGACCCAATAACTGTTGTTGGTTCATGGATTTTTCTATGCACAGGGAAAAGAAAAAACAGAACTTGTTGATTGCAATAAATTTGCATTAAAACCAGTTTGCACCTCACAAATTTCTTAAGCCATAAATATATTTGTCTAAACCAAACAAAATACCAAGTTGGAAAGTGCTGCAAATGCGTGAGATTGAGATCTATCAAAGTGCGAATGTTCGCCTGATTTTTTGTTGTTCTTCCCGATTTATAATAAACAAAGCAAAGCTAAGCTATATGATATAGTTGTTTTAATGTGGAAAAGATGTAAGAACTGAAACTTCAGTGCAGATTATCACGCCAATATCTGTGTCTCTTCACCGACGACTCTTTGTCAAAAACTGTCTGCTGACATATACTATAGACTCTATAGTATAGAGTCTATAGACTATAAAACACAAAGACTAGGCCTACTTTTCAGTTTGTTAATCCTGAGTTAATCTTGCTGCATTGAATTTGATGCTCTAAATACACTCTATAAAACTTTCAGTCAGGCAAAGTCTCTTTATAGCAACGTATTGCTTATAATTCTTCTTTCAACGTAATGGTTATAATTATAATGTCTGGTAATGTGCAGTTATTCATAACGGTAATTAATAGCAGTTTCATACGCTGGTAACCCCGGTCCCAAACCTATTCCTTTACCTCTTCCTTATCGTTAACGTACGAACTTTCGTTCTGCGTAGCTATACATGGCATGTACGTTGCAGTCGTTGCACCGCGAGTACATTTCATTTTTTCCACACAAAATTATCAACTTTCTCTGTGAGCAGACGGGGTTTTAATTACGCAAATGCCACATGATGACTTCTACAATGGGAAAACCCCAAAGTAAAGACTAGTCCGTTTTTTACTTGCTCCAGTAATCGAGGTGAACCACTGGGAAACTGTTACTTTCGAAACTATCTCGTATATTTGAATTGTCTCATTAAGGTTGTTATAAAAGTGAGGTCTCTGATAGGTTAAATTGTTTTAAAAATGGCCATTTTTAGCTTTATGTCAATCAGTTTTTGGTAACCAGCTATAGAAATTTGTGAAATAGGTACTTAGATATGTTTGTGATTACAGCTTTGGCCTTGCAGCTTCTAGCTTTACTAAGTAACTACAGTACCTGGACATATTACCTTAGAGATATGTCACTAAGTAACAAGTGGTTATGTAGTTGTCGGTACTTTAACTCTAATTTGTGGTCAGCATTGCATTTTTGATAATTGTCAAAGCTCACCTGTTAAGGATCAACAAAATTTACAGAAATATGTTGATGTAAAGAACTAGTGTTAGTCGAAACGTAAGGAAAGATGTAAAAGCGTCAAACGTCAAAATTGTTTTTACTCATAAATTTATGGAAAACTAAATTAGCTTAAGCAATACGTCACTGCAGGTCGTTCGGTCGCTCTTGAGCTTGTAAAATTTCATCTACGGTTAGAACATAACTTTACAAATAAACCCAAAACAGTTTGTCAAACGTGTGCCGAAACTGCCGTTTTACATAAAAAATTGGTGTTGCAAGCAAATTTGGAAGGTTTTTGCGTTTGGTTTTAACATTTATGACGTACGTACTCTTTTTTGTTTTACCAGTGGCTAACCTCAAGATGAAAAAGTTAGCGCACAAATCTAGCAAAATTTGATTTCCATCTTGAACTAGCCAGCAAACAAAAATATTTAGCATTGGCAAAAAGGGAATACGAAAAAGTCCAACTGATTCCTATAAATCCGAAATGTGCGGATACAGCCTGTACGGTGTTAGGCCTTGTGTATTTGTGCAGTTTATTTTAGTGTAATAAACATTTTTCAATCAAATCAATCACTATTTTTTTATGGAAAGCACGGCGGGGACGAAAAATCAAGCCAGTTATTACTAACATGCGCAAACGAATAAAAAAAGTGACAAAGCCGAAACGTTTTGAAACATGCTCAAGAGAAACAAACGTTAATAATTGATGTTAATAACTAGCATGGCCACTAAACTCATAACTAGTTAAATCCATAAAACATCAGTTGAAAAATTGAAAATTAAGCAGACGAGTAGGTGGTGTGTTCAAGCAACTAATAAATGAAAATTGCTTCGATGCTGTACATCACACATTACCATAATACCGGTAATGAATGTAATCAATGAATACTTTGTCAAACGTTTTCAATTTCTTTGACCAAATGAATCTGGGTCTATTATACAAGTGCATATCCAGGTGATATCACAATTTGAGTGGCTGGGGTCTAGTATACGAATGCATCAAGTGGTTGTGCATTTGTACACTAGACCCATGAATCCTTGTAAAAATGAAAGCCAATAGGCCAATCTTATTGTACATGTTTGATAGTAAAAATAAAACTTCACCAAAAAAAACCATCCCAGAGATTAAGATCTCGTTTCTGTGGCCAAGGCAAGGGCACGACATTGTAGCCCTCAGTTGCACAGAAGCATGAAACTGAATGAAACAAACTTAATGAATTTTTCATTTATCGCTTTAGCGAAGTACAACATTATAGAAATAAAATTTTTGCACTTGCTTGAATATCATGTCCGGATTGATTCGAAACATCTGGGATGCTGCAAATCAGGAAGTCATGCTCACTGAGAAAGACGGCTTAAAAGGGGCCGAGAAATCCTGCTTGTTTGTCGGCGGAAAATCTTCGGTAAGAAAGTTACATTATCATCATGTTCTATAGGTCTAAAGTCAGATGGCATTTCTGTTTCAAGTGTCAGTATTTGAAATATTGTTACGTACGGCGACATTATTTGGAAATTTGTTTTCTGAACATTCATAACTTCAAACCACGGGGAATAATGATTTGTGTACGTGAAAAACAGATCAACTGGAATGAAGAGATTAAGCATTTGTCATGTTACAAAACAAATATCTAAAACGAAGAATAGATAAACTGCATGGAGTCAACACGATAAATATTGCTACATGCTAGAAGCGATAATGCTAATTGAAAATTTTTTTATAAAAGTAGTAATATGTTTCTGTTGCTCAGGGAAAAACTACAGTTATGTTGAAGTTTTTGAGCAGAGAAGATAGCGCCAAACCAACAACTGCTTTAGAATACACATTTGCTCGCAGAGCTACTAACTTAGTGAGTATCACAATTATTTTCTGGAATGTGTTGTAATCATCATTGGTTATAGTTTACATCAGTGCTTCTTAGATTCCAATCAAACTCCTTGCTGAGTCATTCTTAGACGACATTAAAAAAATGGGACTGTGTGTATGATGCACGTTCTTAAATTTTAACAGAAGGTTCAATGAATGTATGTTTGAAACTCGGGTCGGGGTTCAGTGTCTTTGACAAGTTTAAAAACCACTGATCTGAATGTGTGCTGAATAGATCACATTTTTTAAGCTCAGCGTAACACTTCATCGAACTTTTCCAACCTAAATTTTAGCTGCTCTAATATATATATATAGTATGTATGCTATACTATATATGTTTCTATTGTATGAAGAATGTTTTTAAATTGCTGGAACATATTCACTTGTACTTTAAACTGTGAAGTTTTGGCCGTGTTTATTTAACATCTGCAGCAACACAAGCTTACTGGTCATATATGGGAGTTGGGAGGTGGCACAAATCTGCGCAAATTGGTCGACATTCCTCTCACACTGGATACCCTGCAAAGGATGACTGTTCTCTTGGTAAATCACTTTTCCTTGTTTGGTGACATTCCTAGTTATTTTACAATAATAGGTTTATTTTGGAATGTATAAAACGATAGCTTTATGGCTATTTAAGTTTAGTGTGTTTTGTTCTCGCCATCCATTAAATTCCAGCAGGCATATTCATAAGGTTAACATTGTGGCTGTAGTACGTTATAACCAGCTGCTGCGTTGTTAAACTTTGTACATTCTACTTATATTATGCCTTTTGTCATTGATATGGCACTGCGCTTTCAACTGTAAACGCAGGGCACATGCAAAATATACGGCAGTGGGTGCAAAACCTTGGCAATTATTTTTATCTTGAAGTATTTAACTTTGTTAGTTGAAGGCTGTGTTTCGGTTAAACTGGAACACATTTCGGTCTCAACTTTGGTTTTGAAAAATTTGGTCTTTTTTTAGAAGCAAGGGCTATGACAATGCATCAAAAATGTCCTAGGGTTATATGGTAATGGATGCCTTCTTGTGAGCCTTTGCAGATGGAAATAACAAGCGCTGTGTTTGAGAGAATCTGAACATAAACGGAATTTTATTTTCAAAATTACTTGCTTTATTAAAAGTAGATTTTATTCACATATGACGATAACGCTTGCAGAGTTAAAGCATATATACATTCATAAAAACGCCGAAATGTTTTTTGCAACCTGGGCATGACAAAGTTTATCGAGATAAAATGATCATTAGCTGTCAGTTAAAATGTACACATGAATAGTTCTGTTGTCACTATCTTTTGATTGACAGAATGCTTTTAAAACTGATGGCGTAGGAATGTCTGGTTATTCCTAGGTGGTACTGTGCATGTATAAAATTAGTCAAGTTACAAACAAATTCAAGGTATAAACGAACACTTGAAATTTAGTTACATCTTCTTCTTAAGTTCCTGTAGATTTATTTTTTGTAAAACAGCAAAAAATCCCGAAGTTTTTTTTTACGGAAAAATGTTTTTCAACCATCCTGAATACCAAAGTGTTCCGACAAGAGCAAAAGCGAACAAACCATAAAACCCAATTTTTAGCCGGGTCAAACCCTGCTTGAATGAGAGAAAAGATGATATTCCGACCAGTTGATGTTTGTATTCTTTTGCCACTTCCTCATCCTTAATACAAGTGAGCATCCAATGAGCAATATCGTGAGTCGTTGCTTTTCTTGATCCGCACAACTTGTTGATCGCCACCTTCACAAAAAATGCAAATGTTACAAATGTTGTTTTTAAAATCTTATCCATCGTCACATGTGAATTATCATGCGATCAATCTAAGGCTGGGGTCAGGAACCTTTTTGGCTAAGGGAGAACGTAGCCATGAAAGCTACGTATTTTTAATTGTATTTCCGTGAGAGCCATATAATATTTTTCAACACTTAATGCAACTGACATGTGCATTTTTAAGCAAAACGAACAACTTTAGACAACGGTAAATGTCTGAATTTACTCTGTAATAACATGCTTCTTACTATTAATAGGACTCACAATTACAGAAAAAGTTTTAATCTTAACAATTGTGCTAATAAATGCCAGCTTAAATCAATCTGCAAGCCAAATGCCGTTATCGAAAGAGTGACATCTGGGTGGCGAGCCATAGATTCCAGATCTCTGATCTAAGGCAGCATATTCCACCGTTCTACTTGTGACCAAAAAATTATGTCACCAGAGATGTGCTGTTTTTTTGACATATACCTTGTAAGTGCCAGTGTAAGGAGCGTCAATTATCTGTGGAGGCATGGACATGATCCAGTCGATGTCTTTGCATGTTTTGAGGTAATTGAGAGCTCGTTCATGGTCGGCAGTAATCTCCTTCAAAATGAACATGGTCTTGCGGCCAGGAAGCAGAAACGCTGGGAAATCAAATTGAAAATTATTTTGAAAAGTGGTTGATAATTAATTAATGATGACAGTTACATAGTATTAGTATCTAATATGTACTGCTACTGTCTATGGTATTAAAACTTTTTCTTACACACGCCGACCAAAACTATTCTTTTAACTCCGTGCTCCCGCATTCCTTGAACTATGTTTTTGACACCTTCCGAGATTAATGTTGTGGGACCTGAATAATGCAAGTTAATTGAAAGCTGAAGCTATTATTAATTAGGCCTCAATGACATGCACGTCATTCACATTTAACAGGGTAAATATTACATAAGTTAAAATAAAACTAAGGCTGGAAAAGTTTGAGTTGGAGCTCTTCGAAACGCCGTTTTTAATTTTCCAAGTTTAAAATTTGATCAGCCACTTTAACTCAAGAAAACAGTAGAATTGGATTTTATTGCAAAGGTTTGCAAATAGCGTTACATTTAAAACTGACACAAACAAATTTCGATTGTATAGGTATAAAAGCAGTATGTCATATATCATGTATGTAACCGGACACTTTTTCAAAGAGACGTAATTTCTTGTAAAGAATTTATTATAAAAAAATTTCCAAACTGGCACTTAAACTACATAACTTTGCTGTGGTAACATTGACACCTAGCATTCAGCATTCATGTTGTAAAGGATTCGTAGCGTATATGTCATTCTCTTGTACTTATGTTCACTCAGTATAAATATGTCAGGTTGTGCTTGACTCACAAATATTGAATCCTTTTCCAAGACATGATATAACGGCATCTTGTCCTTCAATAACATTTGCCACTTGTTCAGCATCGAGAACATTTCCCAAGACTATTTTGATCTTACTTCTCACGTTTTCTGGCACTTTTTCAGGCTTCCTTAGATATGCAGTCACTTGAAGCTCTGTGAATATAAACATGTGTGTTAACTCATGCTGCTTACAAACATCTCACTAAGTTATTGTCCCCACCGTGCCAATGATGAAAACAAAATGATTCGTTGATCGTTATACTGTATTAAGAGTTTCGTCTTAAATAGATGATGTTACTGGCTCTGGTGGACAGAAACCATGAACATTATGTTGGTCATGATGCTAATATACACCATGGTGGATATTTTTTCTCACCTGGGTCTTGGCTTGCTCTGGTTAAAACTGCCAGCCCGGTTCTTCCTGTGCCACCAAAAACAACCAATTTCTTCATATTTCATAATATAAATTTATAATCCCTTCAACCTATAATCTATACATGCATGGTATGCAGTTGCGGTAACTTATCGGTGCGTTAAAGTTGCCATTTTTTATCCAGTTTTCTTAAGTAAAAGCCCATTACATCAGCTCTGTCAAATCAACATTATTTTAATTTATCTGAAAAATTTTTGCAGCACAAGATGATAAAATAGATGACGCAGCATATTCAACAATTAGCAAAATCATCTCAGCATTTTGATCATTTTGGTTCTTCTGCAAATGTACTTGAGCCAAGATAAGAATAAGTAGTAGGCAATATATTACACTTGATGCTGAGAAAACGCAACTAATTTTGCCTTTTTCCAACGATTTATTTTTGGCAGTTTTGCACCAAACTGTGATTGAATGATTTTTCTTGGTTATTTGTATTTAAACTGAAGTCATTGCACTTCTTTGGTTCCTATGTGTTTGTTCACCACCTCCTCAGCAATAATTGTCTGTCAGTTGAAATACCAGCACAGTGCAGCAGCCACCAGCCCTGCTCCTACCAAACTGGCCACCCCTTGTGAGGTGCCGGTCAACCAGCGAGGAAGGCTTAAAAATGAGCCGAGTCCGACCAGCTGGTGTTTGTATTCTTCAGCTGTTTTCTCATCCTTCACGCAGCTCAGCATCCAGTGAGCGATGTCATGCGTCGTGGCCACATTTGACCCTGCTAGCTTGTTGATGGCCACCTGTATATATTGAGCTTGTTGAAACATGACACCTACTGTTGCAGGAAGTTGTTGGCGCGTAATGCAGGCTGCTATATGCCACAAATCGATTGAACAATCTTTCTAGCAACTGAGATTTATGCAATTTTATAGACACAGAGATTGAAGCTTTTTTAAGTAAAAAGACAAACAATGACTAGATATATTTTGCATGTATCTTATTTCAAGGTGTTGGTTTATATGGTTCTTAGCAGTGTTGACAACAACACAGAAGCCGCTATACCTTGTAGCTTTTGGTGTACGGCAAGTCCACAATTTCTGGCGGCATGCACATAATCCACTCGATGTCCTTGCACGTTTTGATGTAATTTAAGGCTCGTTCGTGATCAAGAGTTATCGCTTTTAAGAAGAAAATTGTTTTCTCACCAGGAAGTAGGAATGCTGAATGGAATGACTCAGCATGATTAGGAAGTTCTATCGTCTTGTTTTCACTTTTTGCTGTTGCTTTTTTTACTTACATACGCCAACCAAGATGATCCTTTTAACACTGTGTTGCCTCATCCCTTGCACTATGTTTTTCACACCTTCTGATATTACAGTTGTGTGGCCTGCATACAATGTCACTTGATCACCGCACTAAAATATTTTCTTGTATTTTTTACTTACGTATGTTGAATCCCTGTCCAAGACATGATATAACGGCATCTTGTCCTTCAATAACATTTGCCACTTGTTCAGCGTCAAGAACATTTCCCAAGACTATTTTGATCTTACTTCTCACGTTTTCTGGCACTTTTTCAGGCTTCCTGAGATATGCAGTCACTTGAAGTTCTGTGAATTAATGCTTACTCAATTGTGCAACCTCTTTCAGAACCACAGGACTAAAACTAATGAAATACCGCGCAGTTAATAGTTTTTAATGGATGTATCATAATATGTTGAAAGTTTTGTAAATACTTACGAGTACCACGCTATTTGACCAGCTTGAATAAGTCACTTATTAACATAGTCATGCATTAGTTACGTGTTAAACATTAAACAGTTTTGTCTGTATTTCATTTATCAATGCTCTAGAACCTGGGTCTTGGCTTGCTCTGGTTAAAACTGCCAGCCCGGTTCTTCCTGTGCCACCAAAAACAACCAATTTCTTCATATTTCAACTTTAAACGTTAAAACTTTCCAGTTATTAGCAGAGACACTTGTAACATGTCACGCATTGCTGTTAGCTCTATACACAGCTGACTGGCTTTAATCTCTCTTTTTCCCTCTTTCTGTCTCTCTCTTTATGAACTGACACCCAAGGCAATGTGCACGCTTCAGTGCACACAGGTTTTCTCTTTACAATGACATCGCTGCTTCAAACAAATAACTTTCTTATCAGTCAGTAATTCTGTACCACTGGTTGGTTTGACACGTATTCGGTTGGAAGCGGGATCACTACAAGACAAAGACACTCAATTTAAGTTAACCTTGTGTTGTTTTGCGCCTCCATTTCCTGTGCAAATACTTTTTTTGCATTGTGAGTCATTGACATCAAAATTCATGATTTATTACTCATTTCAAATATTACTTTTACTTTAATTAAATTGATTGAGTGAGTGAATGACATCAAAGGCTACATTGATATAAAATGTTCCCTAACACGTGAAGATATTTGTAGATTATTTATATTTATACGCTGATAAGGAATGTAAACTCATCCATGTATTTACACGTAAAACCAGATTCAAATTTATCGCTATGCATTATCTAAGAATTCTTATTTTTCTAGTTCCTTGATTTATCGGAGCCGAACAAGTTGTGGTTCACGGCGGAGACGTTGCTTAGGGCGATGCGGGAGAGACTCGATGTCGTTTTAAAAACTGGCAACAAACAAAATCCAGGATTCCAGCAACTCATGAACAAAGCAGCTTGGGAGAGAATCGGGGGAAAAGATAGAAACGTAAGTCGCTGAACCCAGCGGCCACAACCGGCCAACCATTTTGCCACGACCCAGTTGGCATGTGTACTTACTGCTTATGCACAGTGGTGTTTGTTTCATGTGCGCCATTTTGATAAGTATCTTGCTATCAGGTGTTAATGAAGTTTTTCGTTTTGGTTTATTGTGCCTGGTTTTTCATGCTATGCCTGTTAGGATTATAAGATGTCTTTTTTTTTCAGGACGCAAATTCGATCAATCCATTTCCGGTTCCATTGTTTATTATCGGAAGTAAATTTGATCTGTACCAGGATATGGATTCTGATAAGAAAAAGGTGAATCATTGCGCATTGCACTGGGATTGACATAATTTAACGCATTGGCGCAATAACAATAGAGAATAACAATGCAATAACAATGTTAACTGATAAAATTATTGTTAAGTTATTCTGTGCAAAATCCGTACAACTTCGTTATATCTTCAGGTAATAACGAAATGTATGCGATTCCTGGCACATTCCAACGGAGCGACGGCGATGTACGTGAGTTCAAAGGTCGATACAACAATGAGAGGTTTCAAACACATCATGAACGTGTCTGTCTTTGATGGGCAGTTAAAGTAAGTGACAATTTATATTAAATGCCGGTTCATGGCATAATGTCAAGTTAGTTTCTTCTCCGTCTGGTACAGGTACAAATTATTTTTACTGCTTAAGCAACATTTGTTCTATTTGCTCACATCTAACACGTTTATGTCTGTTGTTTTAGCAAATCCCCAATCATTGATAGCGCACGGCCTCTTTATATTCCCTGTGGTATGGACAGCATGGATGCTATAGGGAAAGCCCCCCTTGCGAGCTCAGATATAGGTCGGATCACATCAAAGTAATGAAAGTTTGTTGTCTATGGCGGGAAGTTCCTTGTTGGATTGTGACTATGGTTCTTCATTTAACGGGTAATTATTTTAGGAATCCGTCAGAAACGTGGAAAATTGCCTTTTGTGGACACTTTCCACAAGATGGCGACGTGAAGCAAGCCGACATTCCAGATCCAGCAAAAGACGCACAATTTCGAGAACCAAAGATCGATGAATTGCGAGCACAAAAAGACAAAGAACTTGAAGCTTACAAGAGACAAGAAAGCCACAAGTGGACTGATAGAATTGCCTGAAAGCTTTTATGAAGGATTTGCAGTGGAAAGACAGAACACGTGCAAAGTCAAAATGTCACACCAGAAAAAACCTAGTAAACTAAATTGATATATTTACTGTTTTGACATTTTACGTCGTTTCGTCTGCAGCTTTGAGCCCTGTGCATATGTCTGTAATTCATATTATAAAGTTATCTTGGTATAAGTATCAATTGTTATCTTGTTTCTTCAGTTTTACCCACTGTGAATTTTATATGATATCTTTATTTTTATCGCTTTCATGTGTTTGTGACACACCTGCTGTGATTTCATTTTTGACGAACTTTTACATTTTTTTAAAGCATTTCTATATTTACTGTTTCTTGCAGCAGAATTGAATTTATCACTGCTCAATAGCAAATATAATATAAACTTGGTCAAACTAGGAACTTGCGTCTCTACCACTGTGTATTGACAATGACGATTTTGAAAACTCATTTATAGTCTTTGATCACTTGTGAATGATTTTGCAAACGACACAGCGCATTAAAGCTCAGTTGCTTCTGATATTTGCAATAGAAAGATAATATTTTAGTAGTTTTGGTAAATATAATTACTTATTTTGTTTAGGTGAAACTAATTTTGTTCAGCATTGTAACATAAAAAATTCAACAGCACAGTTTGTGAATTAAATGTGTTGTGAGAATCCAAGCCAAGGACCCCGGGAAGCTCGATGATGTCACCAGGTACTGTAACTTGCTAAGTTTATTTTCATTTTATTCTGCTTAAAAAAACAATCGTTGCAGATGTGGTTTAAACACAGATGGTGGCTGATAACCACTGGGCAGTCAATTACAACCTATGTAGCTACATACATGTGGTTTACACGCTGGCCACGCAGAAATAACTTAACATG
Organism: Clavelina lepadiformis; assembly: GCF_947623445.1. Taxonomy (NCBI): domain Eukaryota; kingdom Metazoa; phylum Chordata; class Ascidiacea; order Aplousobranchia; family Clavelinidae; genus Clavelina; species Clavelina lepadiformis. Next base: position 23,673,027 of record NC_135244.1, on the reverse strand, counting down.
TCATTGGTATTGCTTTTAACCATGATTTGGTGACCAGTAGTGTCCGCCTTTAGTTTGACTTCAAATGCAGATACTGCTATTATGCACACGTGCTATTGCTCATGAGATCATGCAGTAGCGGGTTGACATGCTTGATATGCCGACTAGTTTGTGTTTGTACTCGTCCATTTTTGATTGATCCATGACTGAAGTAACCAGCCAATCAGCAAGGTCGTGTTTGGTGACATTCCATGGCCCTGGAAGTTTGTCGATTTCAACCTAAAATTTTGTGAAAATAGTCAAAATACCAAACAGTAATGGCAGCCATATGACCATATTTTCCCTTTTACTAATTATCTGCATAAAATATGTGATTTTTATGTTGTAATCATGTATTAACTAGACCAATGAAAAATAGTCCAACTTCGCAATTGTCTTAAATTTGTTACTTTGCATGTCCCTGTGTATTCCTGGTTGGAGATGTTAGGAGCCATTGTAGCTACCCACGTAATATCTTCCACTGTCTTTATATATTCAATCATATTCTCTGCGTCTGGTATAACAGGCATGAATATCCTCGGCGGTCGAAACTCATTCGGTAAAAAAAAAGCTAAATAAAAATTTGAATCATGAAACATTAGTTGTCATGAGCAAGCAATCAGCTCCAATCGTAAGTGACACAAAGTGTTATAGCCAAGGTTTTAAACTTACATATCCCCATCAGTTGAAGATATTTGACATTCTGATTTCTCATCCCTTCAACGATGTTTCGTATTCCTTGTGAGTAAACCCGAGTTGTTCCTGGAATGGAGATTTTATGCAAGTGTAGAATTAGGCTATAGTCAAATAAAGTCTGCAGTAAATAAACGAAAACGTGGAAGTTATTGCTATTATGATGTCACACGTGTTATTGTTGTTGATAAATGAGGGAAGTTTATGATAGAAACCCATGTCCAGTGTATAATGGTGCATCTTCTCACAAAGTCACAATTATTGAAACTGTACATTTCTCTGCATTACATTTAAGGGTGGCTGATAAACGATTGGGCTTATTTCTGAGCATCTGTTCCATGGATACTCAAAGACACAGCTGCTAGACTGTACCTAGGTCTTTCCGTTTTCCAATACAGGAAATGACGACGTCTTGGTCTGTCAAGGCATTACTCACGTCGTCCTTGCTCATAATATCTCCTACCACGACTTTGATTTTTTCTCTTACATTTTGAGGAATTTTCGACGGTGTTCGAACGAAAGCTGTCACTTGGACATCTAGTAAGTAATGAAGCCTTGTGAGGAATATGCTGACATTTCTTTGGTTTTGTTAAATTAAGAATTTTATTCACTTTCTGCATTGGCTGCTTTCTCTAAAACGACCAATCCAAGCATTCCAGTTCCACCAAGAACTAACAGTTTTATCGCCATATTCCCAGTCAAGTTGTATGTATTTACACTACTTACAACCTCGTAAAGTTATTACTATGCTATTAACAGGCTGTTAAAGTTATGTAACAACACTCAGTATTTCACAGATGTAGGTAAATATGCAAATGAAAATTATTGTAGGTAAAATGGAGCTTTAGGTGCCTGAGAATGGTCTAGAACACAAGGAGGTTAAAAAACTTTTTCCTGGCAATGATTGCTCATAATAAAGCAAAATTTTGTGGTATTACAAGGTTTCTACAAATGATTTGGTTCGGAAGATAAATTTGCTGGTCACTGTAAGACACATCTACTAGTGGACATGCTCGATATTCCGAGGAACTTGTGCTTGTGCTCCTCCATCACTGCTTCGTCTGTGATTGAAGTTACCATCCATTCGGCCATGTCATATTTTGTAACGTTACTTGGTCCTGGAAGTTTGTTCTCTTCGACCTGAATGAAATTGAATTTTATCGAAACTTGATTTGAACTTCTCATAAAAGTCATCTTTTGACGCAAAGACTCCGTTGTGATACGAACCTTGCAGCTTCCTGTGAACTCTTGATGCGAAACATTCGGTGCCATCACCCCGACCCAAATGATGTCATCAACTGTTTTCAAATAGTTCATCATATCTTCAGCATCATAAGCAATAGGAACCAAAAACTTTGGGAATTTAAATGCACTCGGCATGAGTGCAGCTGCAGGAATAAATTCAGAGATGGAAGTTTTATCCTAAAAGTTTATAAAAAGGTGAAATGCAATGTTACCAATGCCAGCAAATTGCAGGTACTTCACATTGTGCTTTCTCATTCCTTCGACTGTATTCTTGATCCCTTGTGAAAAGATTGTGGTACGTCCTGTGCACAATAAGGGCAGGATGTGTTGTTAAAGCTGGTCAAGCGTCGTAGATTTTTGTTAACGTTATTGATTGATTTAAAACTAGTCTACGAGATAACGAACTGAAGTCTCGTCACTGCCCCATGCATGAGATAACTACGTCCTGCTCTCTCATTGCGTCTGCCACGTTTTCGGGGTTCAAAATGTCGCCTGTCACCACTTTTATCTTTTCTCTGATTTCTTCTGGTATTTTTGACGGTGTTCGTACAAACGCTGTCACTTCAATATCTACAAAATTTTTGAAATTGAATTTCCAAAACTGTGAAATATTAACAAGCTTGTTCTTATGTGGTGTTTACTCACCTTGTTTCATTAACGCTCTCTCCAGCACGGCAAGTCCAATCATTCCATTCCCACCAAGTACAAGCAACCTAGTTTTCATTTTCACTTACTTACAATATCGCTGCAAAACATTAAGTTTAATTGCACATAAAGCACGATTCCATATAAGGAATTGCACAATATCAATAAACAAAAGCAGTTTTTTACAGACGGACGCAAGGCTTCAGCTAACTTCATACCCTGTATTTTTCATGATTGTGTGTTAGTGTGTGGGAAGCAACAGCAAAATGCTGATCATTAGAGCGTAACAAAAACATACCCTCAAGCAAGCATTGAAGGGGAAGCACCTACAAAGCCAGAGGCCAGTAACATGACATGTTTGAACGATGAAGTCGATAAACAGGAATGTTAGGCCACACAGCATTATGAGGTTTTTGTCACTGGTTATTCTGTTATTTCTATGGGACTGAACTTTCTGTGTAGAAACATGACACGAGAATAAAACACAGGTTAAACCCACATATTGGTGGAGTAACGTTTCATACATACGATGGGTTAGTTTTTATGAACATTCATCTTGTGATGTCATAATGCAGAAAGTTGAATGAGTGCTATTAAGTCATAGCAAAATGCACTCAGCAAGTCGAATGCTCGATATTCCCACAAATTGATGTTTGTATTCTTCCATTTTTGATTGGTCCGTAACTGAGATCACCAACCAATCAGCAAGGTCGTGTTTTGTCACTTTATTTGGCCCGGGCATCCGATCAACTTCAACCTGGATGAAATAAATTTGATTTCTTTTTCTGGAAAGTTTAGAATAATCCATTAACACTTCGACGAAGGTAGTTTTTCCACCTTGTAGTCTCCTGTGAAGTCATCATCGGTTATGGATGGTGGCATCGTGGCAACCCAGGTGATGTCATCTATTTTCTTGACGTACTGCAGCATTTTTTCCACGTCATTGATCACGGGCATGACAAGCTTCAAAGGTGAAAAGGAACGACGATGACCCAAATAATACGCTGAACAAAAAACAGTACACGACTGCTTTTTAAGGTAATTCTGCAACATTTGTCAGGCTTTGAGTAGAAATAGCTCTTTTTGGTAGAATTGGAACTTATTTTTACAGCTTCTGGGATATTATCATTATCAGCTCTGTAGTCCAGCCACCATCATTGTACCTCCCCCACAGAAGTTCAAGTACTTGATATTATTTGCTCTCATGGCTTCGATTATGTTCACTGTGCCTTCAGAGAAAACCGTTGTACTTCCTGGAAGAAAGTTGTGATTAGTATTTTCATCACCCGTAATATCTCATATATTTGTGCCACCTACCAATGCCTGAATTGCCGAGACAAGATACAACGGCATCATGGTCCTTCATCGCCTTCATGAGGCACTCAGCATCCGTGATATCTCCCGTGATAGCTTGTACTTTACCTTTTATATCTTCAGTCAACTTCAATTCATCGCGGATAAATGCCGTCACTTTGATGTCTATGGAATCGCAGAGGAATTGGTTCGTTACAAAGCTTCATTTGCATATATTTAATTTATTTGATTGCTCATCCTCATACAATTGTGACCTAAAGTTACCTTCATGACGTAATGCCCTCAGAAGAACTGCTAATCCAGTGGCTCCAGTGGCTCCAATCACAAACAACCTAATCTGCATCGTAACTTTCTAGATAACAGAGAAGCTTTCCATGTATAAGGTGTAACTGCGACTAGAATTACTGTGAAAATATCCCAACTATTTATAACTTGTCATATAACACAGGGACAATTACAGTATATACTTTACAACGAGAAAACATGTACTAGGTATTTCATAAATTTGCAAACACTGATTAGAACTATACAATGCAATCTGCCAATACTGATAACAGCATTGACAACATTTTGTCATTCACACAAGCCATCACTGCATATCTATACATTCTATCAAACAAGGTAAAAATGGTATTTGCACGTAAATCATGACAATGTATAAATTATTACAAGATAGACCATTCAGTGCTTTTGTAATAAGTGACATATAATAAGAATAATCAATTAATACATGAATTGTATGAGCAAGGCATCGTTGTGGCAGTGCACGAACCAGCAAACAGATGAATGCAATAGTATAAATAAGCAGCTGGAAATATATTACGAGTATAACTGCCCAAGTTTAATGTAAATGATGAAGTGCTTTTCCAAGGTACATATGATGTCTACAGATCCATGCTCGAAATTCCAAACAGTTTGTGCTTGTTCTTCTCTCGCTGTGCTTGGTCAGATAGGGATGACACCATCCAATCGGCAATGTCCCCAGCAGTAACTTTACCGGGACCGGGCAGAGAGTTGACAGCAGCCTTCGAGAAAAATTTACAAAATGTTTGAGATTTTATGTTTGTTAACCTTGACAATGGATGTTGCAGCTCTCAGAAATGTTCACAATCACATTGTTGTGTTCACAATGCAAATGTTCACAATCACATTGTTGTGTTCACAATCACATGGTTCACAATCAATAAAAGTACGTGAAAGTGATTTCTTTTTTCACTTCATGGTTTCGTAAATAGTCCACAAGTGGGCGTCAAACCTTGTAATGTTCGGTGCATTCACCGTCCAAGATGTCCGGTGGCATACAGCCAACCCAAGCAATGTCGTTGCTATTAGTGATGAATGAGATCATCCTCTCAACATCCTCTGTCACCGGAGGCAGCTCAGGGGGCTTGGGGAAGCCGGGCATATAAATGACTGTAAGAAGAAGCTTATCATCAGGTTAAGCAGAAAAAACCTTCCTGTTTAGATAATGTGTCAATGTAAACATCCACAAAAGCCTTGTGGTTATACTTTATTGAAAATCAGTATTTTGAGGTTTAAAAACTTATGAATTTTAAAACTGTCCTGTTTTCCTTACTTCCACCAATAAAATAGAGATCTCTAACATCATGTTTCCGCATACCAGCTACGATGTTCTGCATTCCGATCGAATAGAGAGTTGTTGCACCTACAACCTTGAACTTAGAAACTTGTGTGATATTCCTGATTAACCAAAGATAAATTTTATTTGCAAACTGCCCCAGTTACTGTCCACGCTAACAACAAATCTCACCAAAGGTCCTGGATCCCAAGCATGATATCACTGCATCTTGACCATTTATTGCATCACAAATGTCATCGGCATTCAAAATATCTCCGGTAATAACTTTTATTTTGTTTGTCGTGTGTTCTGGTAAGGTTGATGAAGTTCGTACAAATGCAGTCACATCAAAATCTGCAACAACATACCAAACAATTTCCTTGTTAAACAGAGTAAATATTAACTGTTCATGCATATCAGAAATGGCTGAATTGAGATGTTGTGTAAATGAATTTGCCAATATTTTGTAAATTTGGATGAAATCTTTATGCCATAGGTATGTGTTTATTTAGAAGTTTACTCATTACCTCCGCATTGAAGAGCTCTTTTGGTTGTAGCAAGCCCACAGCGACCAGTAGCTCCAATAATAAGCAGTTTCATTTTATTTGGACCTACGCTCACTACATTTGCCTACAACAGAAATGTTTCTTATTAATTTTTTTCTATTATGAGAATTTAGAAGCAAGATATGCAAAGTAGTTGTCTGAAATGTTTGCTAATGCTGTCTGTTATTTAGCTTCCTGTCTGTGCAATACATACCCTGAGCTTTGCCTTTATTTACACTTCACAAGTTCAGTAATTTAGCATCAGTTAAGTCGGTAGAAAATACTGGGCTGGGTAAACTTGCAAATGACAAAAATACTTCACAAGTAACTCCCTGAGCCTGTCCAGCAAGTCATAGCTTGCATAGTAGTCTGCTGCTTCCTGAGTGTGTTGTGCTTGTTGCTTATGGCTGTGTTTATGTTATCTGTCTTTTTTGTTTTTCAGGCTCATGATTTCAGCTGTCAATGATTAATCTCACTTCAGTTCCTAGAGAAAAATGCAGAAAAAAGATTTCTTGGTGAAACGGGAACATGTTGTTTGCATTTCACTGGTTTCAAGGAGCATTGTATTTATTCTACAGGTACTGTATTGCATGTTGTACTGTATGTTTCTTGAAATAATATCATACAAATTGCAATATTGACAGCCGTTTAACACAATAGTTGTTGTGCAAAAATCTCCATCTAAAATCCAAGAAGTACATTGGAATGTATGCTATTTGTTTATTGTTACAGAAGTATGCTAAAAAACTGAGTACGTGATTTATTGTGCTGTAATAGTTTGCATCGTAGTTTTCACTCCGCACAGTTAATGGCAAAAAATAAACAAACTTAACACTTCATCATTTCAGATGATTTCAAACGTGCTTCCTGACCACAATGCTGATGCATTTAAACCAGAGATAAGCGCTCCTTCCAACTCCTTTGATGCTTTGCTTCGACTGGTGTTTGATGGATTTCTGAAATGGGACGCTAAATACATGATACATGTTGCTGAGCACGGGTAAAGTGGCTTCTGCTTAAACTACCATTTGTCTGTTTTAAGCCATAGCGATAAATTTTTACTCACCGTCGATCTACGATAGTTTTTTCCCACAGCACATACTCATGTGTTCTTTGTTGTATTATTTGGTCAGGTATGTCAGAGAAAATAGTTTTGCCTTCTTCCCTATGTTTCCACTTTCCGTCCATTGCTTTGCTTTGATATTGGGAACTATATTTCCATGCCTCACTATGCATACCTGCTGCCTCATGGCTGGATCGATTTTAAATCTTTTCTTTTTTACAGGTATGTCACTGACAACTTGAAATAACATGACGCTACTACTACTACTTAGCTTCTTAAATTTCAGCTGCTGTTATTGCTTTGCACAATCTCACCATTCTAGTGTTTGAGGATGCAAATTTCGCTTTCTTGGTCTCTGTTGTGTTTTCATTCAACCCTGCATCGATCTTCTTCAGCAGCTGCTACACTGAATCTATGTTTTCTTTCTTCGGTTTGTAATTATCAACAATTATCTACAGTATAAAGTTGCAGTCATTGTCATTTTTAGTCAATATTTGATGTTGTCGCATGAAAACTTAGACATTTTAAGCATTTAACTGCATATAGCTTAGTAGTGTTTCTAAAAACTGTGTAAATTTCTTTATTGTAAAATTCAACTTGTTTTTTCAGTGTTTAAAGGTTTAAGAGCTCTGCGTTCTGCTAATCAGGACCGAACATTTCAATCTTTCAAGTCCGTTTTTTGGTTTTTGCTCGCTGCAGCCACCAGGTCTAACGGCACTGTCAATGCTGGTTTCATTTTCTATTATCACTTCTCCTGTATTCTACAGCAAAACAATTTGAAGGCGTTTCTTGTGTGGACGCTCCAGTGTGTGCACCTTTGTGTAACTTTGTTTATTCCATTTGCCGCATTTAATTTTTACGGCTATGTTAAGTTCTGCAATGGCGGTCATGTAGGTTGGAACAGCAGCCCTGATTGCAGCTTGCTGCCTCACTGGTGTTGCAATACCTGGCCGCTAGTATACGACCACATACAAAAAGAGAACTGGGGTCTTGGGCTGTTTGCGTATTACAAAGTGCGCAAGCTGCCCAATTTTGTACTTGCAAGCCCTGCTCTTGTTATCTGTGCTTACGCAGCTTGTAAATATTTTTATTTCAGAAAACATGAGCTGTTGTGTCTTGGCTTGCCTGTTGCAAACTTAAGCAAAAAGCTCAATCATAGTTTGAAGTATCTCAATCATAACTTGTTCTGCTCTATGGTGCATTTGTCATTCTTGTGCATTTTTGCTGCCTTGTTTATGCACATTGAGGTGCTTACAAGATTAGTTTTTTCTAGCACCCCCCTCCCAAGTTGGGTGATTGCTTCTTATTTTCACAGAGACTTAGCTAAGACTGATCTCACCAAAGCGACTTTGATCCTTGTCTGGTTTAAGCTGACGCGGGTTTCTAAATTCTTATTTTTATACTGCGCAAGTTACATTTGTTTGGGAATCATTCTGCATGTCAATTTTCTGCCATGGACTTGACAATACAATTTTACTTTAACACAACTGCTTATCTTTTTTGCTAGTTCAAGACCGATCTGTCCTAAATCTACCATTTTCTCTGCCAACACCAACACACACGGTTACATCAATGTAATTAAAACAGCAAATGTGACTTACACCAGGCTACAACAGACATGTGTTCTATCTAACATGAATATATCAAGCATAAATTTACAGCTGGATTGCAACAATTGAATAAATGTTAACAGCAGTTAAATAAATATCTATGGTTGATTTGCAACTTTTATGTAAAACGGAAGCATATGTGAGGTCAGTCTTCATATGACAGCAATAAAAATATACACATCTTACAATAAAGAATTAAAATGCTTGACACTGCTATATGCACAGAAATACAGTCAAGGCTACAACTTGGCTTCATATTGCAAACAAATTTTAAATAGACACAGTGAAATGTGCATTAAACTAAAACACAACGCTGAGTTTATATTGAACAATGGCAAGAGCTTATTAAAGAGGAATGACAAAAGGTTGTAAATTTGAACGCATCTATTCTTTTACAAAAACTAACACTTCAACAACAGAACAGACGAACACTTCATGTGGTACAAGAGGCTGGTTGGCAAAAGTCGCACAGCGCTGAGATTGTCCGTTGCGCAGTGAAGCGTCGACAAACAATCCATAACCACCCCCACCACCAATTGCTAGACCAGTTTCACTGGCCATGATAAACATGTTGCGTTTTTCATTGTCATTTTCCAGTTCCGAATACTTGAGGCTGCTTTGCGAGGATGGGCTGCATGAGACGCCAACCAACGGAGGCAATGACACACTTTCACTCACAGGTCGTGGCTGGGGTGTGTTTGGAGTTAATGAAACTTCGTAGCGAATCGGAGGTAACGTTATTCCCTTTCCACTTTTTATTGGTGGCTTCACAGGAGGAAGGACTTTAAAATTCTTCTGATGATCTCTTCCAGGATCTCCTTTCTTTGGAGCAACTTCCACCCACGCATAAATTTGTGCTTCTGGCTGAAGCGAGAAGATGAAAGTTTCACCGGTACCGAAATAGCCACTTGTTTCTCTTCTCTCTTTCAATGGAGATGACAAATATGCTCCCAACACTTCATCACCGGTTGTCTTGATCAGTAGAATGGTCGGTTCCATTTCGCCGCTGTATGAATATAGAGCTTGAAGACTGTAACCGTTTACGTTGGTAGAAAATACTACTTTGGGTTTGTATAATGCAAACTGTTCGGGTATATGACAGTATAAGGTGGATAAGAGAGTCTCGTTGACAATATCTGACTGAACATCCCGGACGAGTGACAAGTAAGTCCACGGATTCCGATAATGTTTCAGTTCCGTTGTATTGACTGGGTTCTGTGACAAATTGCTCTGAATTCTTCGATGCAGTTTTTTCACATCTTTGCTCGGAGGCATTTTAAACCCGAAAGCTTTGCGGAAGAGTAAATTGACATTTATCCTTGACTCTATGCCTTCAACAAACTGGAAGACAGCATTCACAATGTCAGTTGAACTGGATACACCCATTTTTCTGTAGAACTTCAGAATGGCAAGTGACACTCGGTATAAAGACTTATAGCCTTCCAGAAGATACATGTCGAAAAGTACAACAATGTAAGTGAATGGAAGGCCATGAAAAAGACATCGTATCCACTCTCTGTACACAGTTAAAGGATCAGACGTCAAACTAAGTAAACTTTTATGCGACGATGATGTATAACGTTGACTTAAATCCTTCAACAAAACAGCAGATGCATCTGTTTCAAGTTTGGAGATGTCGAGATAGTGTGCTTGCTTGGAGCTGGCAAAGATAAGTCTGCAAGCATGTGAGAAAACTTGAGCTGGGTCATCGTCATAATGAAGAAACAATGCAACAGCAATACCAAGAACTGGGCTGTAACTAACTTGAGGAAAATGGAGTGCAATGCAAGCCAATATCTTGTGAAGCGTTTGAATCCCTTCATCGTTTAAATAAAAATATGTAAGTTCAGCAGCATCAACAATGTTAGGCAAAGGAATTTCAGAATATTGGCTGGAAGTGTCCGGAAAGGTTTCCCTGATAAAGTCGTTGTACAGTTGACTGCCAAACATGCTTTCGTTGCATTCAATTCTTTTTGCAAGTGTTTTATACAACACTGTCCTGATGTCATGGTTCACCGGAAAAAGCTTTTCCCTTAGGTAAGATTTCAGCGCTTTTTTGTTTTGACTTAGAGGAAGCTCGATAATATTGCTGACAGTTGTAGGTGATGCTGGTCTTGTTGCTCCTTTCAAAACTTGCGATAACTGATTCAAATCGGTAAACCCCGAAAAGGGCGTGACATTATCACCGGCGCCGGATTGATGCATGGCTTGCAAAATAAAAGAATATGCATGCAAAACGACAAACCAAAAAATTTCTTGTAACTATTTTACGTACACCATGCAAATCAGCGCCGTTTTTAGAGGTTTTTGTTAAGCTTAGGCCTAACCAGTTCTTTAGCCTGCAGCATAGCTTAATGCCTCACTCAGCTGTGCCAATGAGAATGTTTTGATGTTTATTGACAAAGATCACGTGCTAGTTCCGCTTCAGTACTTCTGTCCATTTGTGGAAACCATTGCAAACAATTTTATTTTTCGGTTTTCTAGTTCTACCTTAATGAAAGTGAAAAAAATTTGAACTGCACGCAAAAGATTCATGCCTAAAATGTTAAAATCTTAAGCATTGAGTTTGTCAAGTAGTTCAAATCAAATAGCCTAAAAAGTTTGGTCTCGAATGTAGTCTAACAGCGGACCATTTCAAATAAAATGTTCTCATGCAAATGTTATAACTTAATTTGTGTTTTGTACTGTAGCCTACACGTGAAGTCACAAACCAATTAAACATGCCCACGAAAAGAAAGCAAACAAATCCAGGTTCAAATTGTAAAAAGCTAAACAAGTAGGCTACGTTAGAAGAAAGAAGTTTAATTGCTAAGCAATAGTTTTAAATTAAAAAAAAATTATTTAATAAACGAAGATAAAGAAAACATCACAAAGCAAGGTACGCCAATCACACAGCCGTAAAAGGCTTGCCCTGGTGGTATAACAACTGTTTGCTTTACTTGGATTAATGGGCGAATTATATTTATACCTGCTGTGATCAGACGAAGGCGTATGATGGCCAAACAACGAAGGCCCTTTTACGAGGCTCACCCCAAGTTTTACTTGGATTTAATGACGCCATAACTCGACAAAAACGAGCATTATACATAATAACTCGAAGCGTAACCTTAAGAACATGTAGTTAGGTCAAATAGTTTTCAATGCGGTAAGTTTATACGATTTTCATGAAGATGTTGAATTCATGTAAAAGCAAGTTGACAAAAAATTTAGCAACTTATTTTCTATTTACGCAAGATAGTCATTCAGCCCTACTTGTAAAGGCGTATGCTTGCTTCTCGCTTTTCGTAAGGTGTAAATAGACTTTGGTATAATAGCAAGATGACTTCGTTGATGCTTTTAAGTCAATGTAAACATTAACGCCTATTGTTAAGATCTGAATCCGAGTTTTTACTGGTGTGTGTATAACAGCACAAACCTTTCAGAGTCATCATCACCTGTTAGTTACATATGTCCCACTGGTCTATGCGAGCTGTAAAGTGAACAATGGAAGCGCTTCATTGTTACAGTGCTTGCATAATATTAAGAACTGGTTATCTTGAAGTTTTCTGCTTTGTTCGTGGAGAAAGATTTAAAAGAAAACGAAGCAAGAAAATTACTGGCCAGTGACTGTAGCGATTGACGTTGTCACAACTCCTTTGAGACTAGGCCTATATAGTTATAGGGCCGAGTAATCCGCTAACAAGCAAAGTTACAATAAAGTCATCAAACTCGAGCCGCCCGTCAAGTCAAGTGAAATCTTTTGGTAAATAAGACTCGAGCCAATTGATATAACTCATGATCTTGGAACCAACCTTATAAATAAAGCAAAAAAGAAAACGTTTCTGCCAACAAGAAACGTTAAGAATTTTTAAAAGTTTCTTTTGCTTTGCTGCCCTTAGCCTACGCATTCGTAAACAGACATCGTTTTAAGTTAGACTTAGTGTATTGGGATTGAAGAAAGGACGGCTTGTATTACCTGTACCTTGAAACGTAACCAACAATAACTGACTAGAGTCAAGCCGAGTCTCTAAAAAAATCGCTCGAGTCATTAATAACTCTGCTAACAGGTCAGTTTAAAATTTCTGTTAAAATGACAGCACTCTAGAACTGTTGAAGTATCTGTATGTGTTGACCTAGCTAAACCAAAGCTTCATTTGTGAAGTTTGGAAGTGATTTCAAGCCATAGCGTTGCTTTTGATGATGAGATGGGTGATAATAACAAACTTTCGCAAAACCGACGTCGAGCACAGAGGTCTGCCAAGTCACACCAAGAAAGAAACAGCTGGAGAATCAATCAAAATTTGACATCAAATCTGAAATTGCAGCTGGAGATGATTCACAAAGATCACAGAACAAAGTCCATTGTCTTGCAACAGGAAATCAAAGATCTTCGCCGGGAGGTCAGGTGGAGAGTGTACGAAGCGGATCGGGCGAATTCAGAAATCGCTCTTAGAAAACAGCAACCTCTTCGCCCGGCTACAGCCTGTGACAGACCGAAATCCTCTTTATCCAGAACAGAAAGTTTTCTTATTCCGAGGGTAGTTGCTTATTGCTTCAGCAAGATACTGAGCTTGTTGTAAAATACAGTAAAATTGTTAAAATTCAAAATTATGTGTTCACAAGTTTTTTATTTCTTTTTGAACAGAGGCCAATGTCCGCCCCGGCACAATCGACTCATTACAGACCAAGTAGTGGCTTTCGTCATCGTTCCTGTTATGCCTGTTCTAGAGCAGCAGGTTTGTTACTAATTGCGCCCCGGACTGGTTTTACAGTCACCGCGTAACACGAGATATTGTTAAGATGTTATGTTTATTTTTTTGGGAAAATGTAGCTGACATAATTTTACTGAATGGAACTTCTTTTGAATCTGTTTGGCAGTTTTGCACCTGCACTTTACTCCAGCGCCAACTTGTGACAAACCTCAGCTTCACAACGATCCGAAAGTTCGTTTCGCTTTAGCGCCCCCTCCGGTTGTAAAAACCTGGTTAAATCGAGAAAGTAACTCAATTTATTAAACATTTGCTTGCATTTCATCATCTGTGTCTTTTAGAGCGCCCTTGAATGCGGTCACCTCATATGTTTGTGATACTTATATTATAAAACCACTTTTTTGCAGGATATCTCTCACGAAACCTCGATTAAAAAAGAAGAAATATCCACTCCGCGACGACTGTTTTCACATTCTTGCAGCAATGCAAGTTTTAATATTTTTATTTACTCTAATTATGACATCACACTATGAAAGGTGCTGAAAAGTGGAAAGACACCGGTAAAGCTCGAAAAGAAGACATAATAGATGAAACAGCTTAAAAGTAGATGGGTTACAAGTGCTAAGACACCAGAAAACATTTTACTAACGAGACGTTTCGGTCGATACCACAACCATTCTCTATTTACTATAGAGAAGCGATTATATACGGCAAGGGGTGTAACTACTGTAGTATGAGAGAAAAATATCGACTGTAACAGCTTATTTATACAGTAAGACCTTCTCCGAGTTGCTAAAGGATTTTCCTTGTTTGTATCGCTGGCATCTTACGTTTGCGTCATGGTTGATGTTAATGCAAAAACTTATTTTTTAAAGCAAGCTTTTGTCTTCTGCGTTTACACTGTTTATTTCCTCGAATTGAAACAAAAACTTATGGAATTGCACTTTGTGTAAATCGCGTAACGTTTGATTCAACTTCAGACACAGCAAGAGCAGGAGCAGGAGTTACTTCAGTGTCAGCTCCCACCAAGATATCTCCTCCAGCTCTATTCTGTAGTCGCTCAAGGTGACTCCGCCCGCGATCGGGGCGCCCCCTCGTAATTTATCCTCCCACAAAATCGTCCGCGCCCCGTCTCTGAAAGTTGGGCCCGGGAGATATACGTCACGTGACCTGCTCCCGTTGTTCACGATAGGGGCGACCAGGTACCGGTCCCCGACCATAAACTCGTCGTCCACCGTAAAAGCTTTGACGTCATCGTACGTTACCCACCAGATGGGGCGGATGGGTCCTATCCCGCTCTTTCCTGCCACGTATTCTTCCGACGCCTTCTTCAGTTCTTCAAACACCACGGTTTCGTGTAGTGTGACGTAATCGCGAGATAGTTTTATTGTGACGTCATCATACTGCCAGGGGGTGTAGGAGAACTGCATGGAAGGGAGGAAGGCGGTGATCTCAAGCCACCTGATAAATAGTTCTCGTTCTGGCAAGGGGGTGCCATGAAACCCGGCTTCGTACGCGTTCCCTGCAAGTGACGTCACAAATCCAGAAACATTAAATCTATGATTCAATGAGTTATTCCAACTAATCTTTCTGAGTTTATTAGCTTTATTTTTAAACATCTCCTTCTTAATGACGTTACAATTATTGTTTGTCTATGACGTCACCTCCGATCATGTCCGGAAGTACGTAGGGATAGCCGAGCAGGGTGAAAGTTAGAGCGGTTGGGATGAGAGACTTGAGCCCCTTTGCTTCCGACCAGTTCGAGTCCTTGTCCATCATCCTGACAAATATGGGCAGGTGGTGGCAGTCCCAGGCCGATCTCACCTCTATCTGATATCCAAGTCTGATCGATGTTTCGTTGTTGTCATAAGTAGTAGTTGTTACGTCACACAAATGTGATTATTAAGTGATGTGCTGCCCACTCGCGGTAGATTACTGTCTTTGTTATTTTACGGCAGCTAATTGTGACCTAATAATCAAAATTTACCTGAAAGCACATTCAGCATAGTGACGTGTGTAGTAGCCCAAATTTTGCATGGGGGTAAAAAGCTCGAAATTTGGCACCACTGTGACGTAATTAATCTCTCCCGCGTCGAACTTGAACGAGTCGACGCCGTACCTGGTTCTGACGTCATCAAGTAGACCCGAATACCTGGAAAGGTTCATCAAGACGGCTAGCAGTTAATTGGTTGGTTAGTATTTGTTAACAGTTAACATATGAAGCCGCAACCATTTATTTATTGAACCGACCAATCACAAGCGTCCGGGTCGGTGAAGTCTATCGCAGAACCAATCCCGTTCCACCATGGGACACGCCCACTCTCTCCTGCGCCATTCAAAACGAAGTATTTGTTGACGTCACCTTCGTTGTAGTTTTCCGACCTGGGGTTGATGAAAGGGGTCACCCAGGTCGTGACCCTAAATCCAAGGTCATGAAGAGTCTGAATCATCTCGCTGGCGTTGGGGAACTTCACCGGGTCAAAAGTGTGGTCTCCGTACCTCACTTCGTACCTGATAAAGCACAACAAGAGTAATACCTAGCAGTACTTTGATACCTATGCTACCACATGTCGCCTACAAATAAAATCAATTTTTTTGCTTTATTTTAAAATCTTACCTAAAGTTTACTGTACGTTAGCGCCGCAGAGCAAGTCTTAAAAGATGGTTATCTTGATTATGGAGCCATTTGTTACATCATAAACAGCACTCACCCGTCATCGATTTCAATCTGGCTGTTTGTGAAATTATATTCCAGTATCTCATTAGCATACTGGAGTATGGTGGACTGGTTGATATTGACCTTGTACCGCGCCCATGAGGACCAGATCGGCGACTTCATCATTCTTAGGTCTGGCAAGGCGTTGGGGCGCTTAAAATATTTCTGCAAAAATCCATCACAGATTGTTGGACAAACGTTTTGACAATAATAGGATTCCAACCTTAAAACTAATTAAGTTAAAAAACTACCAATTTAAAAATTATTTCAGTTGGATATTTATTACTTACATATAGACATCATATCAACTAATGCGCAAACCTTGAACATAAAATCGTGTGTCACTTGCGGGGAATCCCCAAAGCAGGCGGTATACTTCAACCAGTGTGTAAGTAACGCCTCGTTTCGGATTTTGTAGGGGTCTCCATAAGCGCCTGCACAAGTTTCGCTATATCTTGAAGTTACGTTTAACAGTAGCGTAACATCTACACCCAGACCTAAAAGCTACAATATCTCACCATGTATAACGCACAGGTATCATCTACTTTACTGAAACAAATTGCAAGACAACTTTTTACAAGATATTGCAGCATTTCGTGTGCTGTCATAATAGCGTTTGTTTGCTGACCTTTGAAGCAGATTCGCTGATTCTCGATGCTTAAGTGGAGTGGGACATCTGGTGGTACGTAAAGGGCGACACCCGACGACGAAAGCCAGTAGCGCTCGAGGACGGAGCCGAACTGTTGGGCGTCTTCGAACATATCTCCAGACAAGTAAAACGACATGAACTTGTCCCAGCTGCGTTTTGTAGAACAGGATAATGCGTGGTTTCTTTCCCGAAATCAAAAGCCCGCAGTGAAAAGATTCTGCTATTTAATTTATTTATCCCACCGATTCTTAGCGTGTCAGCAGCATAAACCAATCGTGTAAACATAGAAATCTAATACTGTTTGGTAAACACGGTTGAAAGCAAAATCAAAGGTCGGTGCGAGTCCTCGCCAATAAAACCGGCAAATCTGCCCCAACATTTTTTGTTTTGTTAGAAACCTGTTAACTGGCCAGTGTTGGTAATACATTTCTGCGCCGCCGAACCAATAGTCGGACATCGGGAAGCAATCCACCGGCGCTACGTCATCGGTCGTGCTTGACCACGTTGTTTCGTAACATTTGACATTTTGACTGACGTCAGAAACCTATCACAATGAATGACGTCATTCTTACAAAAAGTTATATAACAAGGCCTTCATACGATGCATATATTATAGAAGAAGTTGTTGCATAGTTTGCCACTTAGAAGAGCTGATCTACCATCATGTGTGGTTGATGCATTTAGAAGATGTTGTTGCCTGTGTCCTAGATTGCCGCTTGGAACACTCCAGGCACAATGGGACTTACACTGAGTTCTGTGACGCTCAATTTCAACTCCGCTTGTCCTGGACCGATTGTATACGTCACAGTGGTGCAGACTGGATCGCTCTCTTGACAACTTTGTACGATTCGCGGATATGACATCATCTCACCTCTTCCGTCGGCGCTTTGTCCCATAAAAACCGACAAAAGGCATTTTTCGTCAGAACTCCGCGTGTAGGTTAACTGTGACGTAACACCAACGTTTATGACGTCGTTAGTTCATCCGTATTCCACTTTAACCTGAAACGCACTCACCCGTAGAAGAGAGGGGTCAAAGTTAACGACGTAATTTTCCGAATCCCTGTCAATTGTGACGTCATTATCGCTTTGCTCGAAGTAGCTTATGCCGACTCCCAGCATGACAATCCCGGCGCATAACACAAGTCCTGACAGACCCAAAATGACGTAACGCTTATCCATGCTATTCATGCGTTGCGCAAATACGCGCCGCCTTTGTGAGCTAGAACTTCTGGAAAGAGAAGGATAGGTTCACTTCGACTGAAAATTGGTTGTTCTTAAACCACATCGACTATCGCGAACTGCAGAATTGTCGAATGTCGAATTGTAAATTGTAAAATTGTCGAATTGTAAAATTGTAAAATTGTCGAATCAAAGTTTTTCTGCCCAGCGCCACTTGGCAAGGATATGGATAAGGATATGATATGGAAACCTAATTCTCAGTCGACTGCCGCCTGCAGAGCAACAAAGAACAGAACCGAAGTATGAAACCGGCTCAAATCTATGAAAACTTGACACAAATATTGTGCAATTTGTTCAATAGCTTCCAGGCTAAATGACAAAACCTTGTCCATGCTTCGTACATACTTTGCCGCACTGCGTCGTTTCAAACTATTGGGCGTCCTACTTCCTGAATGCAAACTCATAAGTCATAACCGTTATTTCGACAAGAAATTTCTTTGCAATCTCTAACTCAGCAAAGCGCCCCTATACGACAAAGTGAGGGTGCGACGAAGTAATATGGCACCGCTATTAGGGTAAATGACTGCAACTTATGTAACTTGCAAAACATCGCTTTTAGAAGCTACAATGGGCAGTTAAGGGTGATCGTTTGAAACATTAGCTGGCGGTTAATCATTGACGAAAGGTTTGCATAAGGTTGTCTGAACTTATTTTAAAATCTACACAGAAATATTTATCTTACTATTAGTCATCACTGAAATAATTTTTAATGCGATGGCTTAGAAAACGAACCCTTAATTGCAATAAGATATAGGCAATATGGGATGAACCGGATTTCCGGAAATATCAGGATGTCATTCAGTGAAGCATAATCTTATGCCCAATTTTTAGAGTTTTCGGTCCAATAAAGCAGAAGGTATTCTTTGATTGGGCGAGCACCAAAGCTCAGTTATACCAATTCAATTATCCGGGCCTTTAAAACTTTTCCGAACACGCCTGTATCACCTATTATGACGTCATAATCGTTTGCGTTAATTTAAGTTTCGCCGAATGAACCTTTTGTTTTAATCAACTAATCGTAAAATGTTACGTCACACGATGTAAATAATTTGAAACAGATGGACTGGATATTTCGAAACTGGCGAACATCGAAAACTCGAAGTTACAACAAAGCCAGGATTAGATCAAATGACGTAGGATCGTAGACAAATTAAACCAAATTCTTTTGATGTAAATATCAAAACTGGTATAAATTTGAACTTATTCCGGCAGCACGTGTTTTAATCCTAGTTTGGTTACATTCGGGATGCCGTATATTTCCATCAATTGCTACAGAGATTACGTCATAATCCGGCCTGCTGTCGAATTTTGCGCGTTGAGTTTCAAGCTTTCGACAATACCCAGAGAAAAAAGATCCAACCAAAGCTTGATAGATTATGACGCAGCAATGGAGGAAAATATAGAAGAATGAAGCCAGGATTTAGCTGGCCCTGGCAAATCTATAGAATAGGTTATGCGTCAGCAATCAGAACTTTATCGAAGTAAGTGACGTCACGCATCAAACGATCCTGATAACCATCGGGTTACATAGATGCCGATGCCGAAATTGCGTCTGCAAGATTGACGCATTTTACAAACTCACTGTTACTTTTTTTCTGTAGTAAAACAAAGTAAGCCAAGTTTTGTTTTGATTTCTTTTGTCTCGCTTCTCATTTCTTTCTTGTTCGGTTATGACATTGTTCGAGAACAAAGCCGTTTTCTACGTCATAAAATTGTACACGTCAGCTGAAGGATAAACTTATACGCAGCAGGGATCTCCAATTGCCATAAAAAAATCGGAAGAAAGAAGTTTTCATTTTCAGAGGAAAGCCTCACACCGCCCAGGGAAGTTCTTGACTGTGACGTAACCATGGCAAAGATAAATCTTTTGTTTGGCGCTTCCATTAGGACCAGGAAAGGACGAGATTTCTGAAATTAGACAATCAGTCGCGTTGTTAAAAAGTCGAATAAGCTGAGCATGAAGAGTTATTTTGTTTAATATGGCGATTATTTCGTAACAGAAAAATTGTTCGTCGCAAAATTTGTGCCGTCATTTGCGTTTCAAGGTTTTTTTAGTTCAATCGGATAAATAGGTTGGACTAGTCGAAAATATTTTACATTAAGACGTCAAATCTGTGCCAGGAGATCAAGACAGTGGCAACGACGAGGTCCCGCTGAGTCAGAAGAAACTCAGGAAAACTTTCAGACCGCAGAAAAGCGAAAGTGGCGCTCGTGGGTCGTGAGAAAGTGTTTAATTTCTTTTTTATTTTACTTCTAAAACTTGACCTGTGAATGGCTTTTAACCTAAACGCGCGTTGTATTGCATTGCCTTTAAAAAATCTTGAAGTCTGTTCGTTATATTTTGAAATATGTTCGTATACTTCAAAATCAATTTCAACCGCTAATTACGCGTTCATATAATTCGCGTTGCCAAAAAATCACTAAGAACACATTTTGTTTACAAGCGATGAAGATTTTGTTTGCTTCATTTGCTGCTTCTTAAAACTTTTTTAGGTTAAAATTTATGACACTTCCCAGGAAAATTGTTTTACTAAAGTATTCTGTAGCAAACCAAGGAAAATCGTAGGATCTGTTTCATGAAATTCTAGACGAATTAACAGTGCGTTATATAGAATAGAATGCGATTCCAGTTGCAATTTTTGGAACTTTATAAAATCGAAAATCTGTTGTGAATAAAATCTTCTTGTTTTTAAAGCTGATCATTTTCATTCATGTGCATTGCCGGTCGCTCATTTTGCGGTGTTGCATGACCTTGAAATTAGCTTGCCCTTCGTAGCGGACCTGCTGGTTATCTAAGCTCGTAAAATTGCCATAAAATTTTCCGGCGATTCATTGATTGAATTCTTAAAAGCGTTCAATTTTCTTTGCTTGGAAAGTTTTATGCCAAAGAGGGCGGGAATTTTTCATCATATTCTTGAAAATATCGACTCCTTTTACCGCGTTAAGAACGCTTTTATTGTTGTTATAAAAAGGTCACAAAGCTTCATTGAACATCAAGCTTTTGTGGATTTTCCAGGCTGTTCGATGAAGAAACTGTGCAGGAAAAGCTGCTTTGGGTCGAAATAAGGGGAGCAATGGATCCCGGAGCACAGAAGAAACAAAAGGAGCGAACTGACAAAAACTCTGTTATGAGATCACCATTGTAACTATACCACCGTGTTCGATACTTTAAGAAATATTGTTTTGTTTCTGTACATCTGGTCTCGCACATTTCCTCTACACATGGAAGCTACACTTCAACCAGCCCGTGAAGTGCCGAGCATCGTTCATGGATTAATTTGAAAACTTCCCAAGTTATTTTGGGATACTGTGGCAGTGTTTCCAGCAAAATCTGCACGAAAAGCTTCATAAAAGCTTATTGTAACGTTGCAGTTGTTATAAAACGTTTCAAGAAACAGTTTTTCTTTAAATAAATAAAAAATTCGACTTTGAAAGCAAATTTAGCGGATATCGGCCCATCTTTGGCCGTCTCGTTTTATGTGACGTCATAAAACTAGTCAGCCAACGATAGATCGATGATTCCGGATCAACCACAACAGGGAATTCCCCCAAACAAGTAAGGATTTTGTTGCCGTTATTATTGTAGAGCTCTAGCTACAGATGGCGAAACTGGAGACCGGGTTGGCCTAGGCTTAGGCTCCACCACTTTCACGAACCAAATGCGTTAAAAACTGGTAGACCTAAAGCAAAACACGAGTGCCGTTGTGGTAGACTTTGCATGTCAGTCCGTCGGGCACACCCACTTTGACAAAGGTTCCACCCGCTAACTTCCGCTTCCGCCATCGCTGATTGTATTCTGTTTAATTTTAGGTATTGCGTAGTTACTAATAAAACAACTTATGCAAATGATCTCACACTGCATTTATTGGCGTAGAAAGCATGAACTATGTTCGGTGAATAATTTTGGAAATTATCATCCTCAGACTGAAGATGGTCTTTGAGAGAAATTCTTGTTCCTTAACCATTCTCGTCCCAACAGTAGGAAAACAGGCCAAGGTACCATTTATTGTGCTGTAAATACAACGATTGTCATCGTAACTTTCGCGTTTTGGGGGGTTGCTGATCCATATATTATTTGACTAATCTCCGAACGGCGGCTCAGTCGTAAAACCCATCGGCATTTAGGTCAGTTTGGTTACTAAAAATGATAAAGAAACGTTTTAAATCTGTCGCCTTATAGCGCATGAAGTGCCGTGCCGCCACCTAGCGGTCGCCGGTCGGGAAGCTGAACGCAACAATAGGATGTAAGCGAATAGCTTTGACGCTTGCAGTAGGTTCGTTTTTCTGCTTGCACCACACAATGTGCTACCGTTTCAGGCTAGAACCGACGCAAAATTATCCTACTGCTTGCATTAAAGCGCTTTCAAAGCGTGTAGTTCATTTTACGAGCAAGCTGTTTAATTGTGACAGACAACTCTGGATTGCGGCAGGTTCTATTGCCCGTTCACGTCCGTGAGTTGTATTCGAAGCGAAACATTCGAGCCAAACTAGGTGCGAAGATTTTAATGAATTGAGTAATAACTATCCTTGCTGTAATAATTACTTTTATTCTCTAATAACTGTAATAACTATGCTTGTTTTTTCACAAAGAAATTATAAAAGAAACGACTTTTGACGAGAAAATTTATTCCATAAAAATCACTGGCATTTCACAACAACAAAAGCAAAGTACATCTTTTTCCCAAATAGTAAAACAACAATTCCTCACTGGGCATAACCACGTAGTGTTTATTGAGAAGTCTAGAGCACAATAACAAAATATTTATATATATAACAACACCACTCAATCAATCGACAAGAAATAGGTCATGACAGGCTGTGTTAAAATAGAATACATTGATAACAGGGCAAAAAAGTTCTGTAAAAAGTTTAAACTGCACATTTCGTCTAATAGTGATGCGATAACTCATGTTAGTCACGGAATACAGTTGATTAATGTTTTGATTGTGTTTATAGTCTCAGTTGCAAATGTTTGAAAGGTTTTTAAAAAAAAGGAAAAATAACAAATGATGATTAAAAAGTCACAAAATTCGTGGAAACCCTTCCCGCTTAAGCACTAATTTACTTTTGCCGTGATGTCGATTTTAAAAGCATTTCATAAAATTTAAAAATAGAAAGTTTAACACAATCTAGATTCAATGTAAAAGAAGAATACAAACTAAATCATTTATTGCTATTGTTTAATAATAAAATGAATAATTGATTTGGGATATGGTAAAAAAAACAGGTCAAAAATTGGATCAAGTCAAGTCAAAATATAATGCAAGTCAAATCAAGTCATGTCATTGGCTATACCTTTAACCGATCATTCGCAACGAAATCAAATGTCTGTAATTCTGATGGTGTTACATATGTGGTGATACTTCAGGACAAAAGAATCCAAACTCAAAACCTGAACAATAATGTTTTAGAAAAGCTTAAATTTAGGGTTTTTTAAGTTTGACATATCATTGTATGTATTTTGGGAATATGGTCGGTAATTTCATTCACCAAAAACAGTGTTAAAATAAAAAAGATATGCAAAAGCCTAATCGTAGCGTGTCTATGTGATCTTGTCATGAGTGTTTATATGACCAAGCAGATATTCCTTTCTAAAAAAAAACTTTTCACAAATGTGGCACTTGTATGGTTTAACACCAGAGTGTGTTTTTCTGTGTCTTCTCATACTCGATGCATGGCCATATGTTTGTCCACATACATTGCACTCGTACTGTTTGAGAGTTTTATCGTTTTCATCTTCACTTCTTTCAGTTGAACCTGTTAACGTCGATGTAGGTTTATGCTTCAGGAAATTGTGTTTTGATTTACGTCGAAATTTTGATAAAGCGTCGGTACGAGAGATGTCATTGTTGATGGAAATAGGCGCGGTTATGAGCAACGATGAATCTTCCTGGTCTTCAGGTTCATCGCTGCAATCTGTGCCAAAAAAATCATTTAGATCAGGCTCAAGCTTTTCACTTTTAATTGTAAAATCATCAAAAGATGGTGACGTGGTGTTGAAGTTGGAAATTTCGGAAACATTTTCGTAACATTCAATTTCAAGATCACTGTTTTGGCTTTCGACAATATTCTTGTCTTTACTTGACAACGTATTTCCTTCCCCATTCTCAGATGATTCAACGACATATTCAACCAGATTTGGTGAAATTTGTTCATCATAATGAACAACATCATTAACATGCGCACAAATATTATCACTTTGCTGTTTAATGACTTCTTCCAGTTTTAATCCCAATTTTCGTATTTCATCTTTCATATCGCTCCGGATGCTTTTGAGCTCATCCAATATCATCTGACCAAGTAATTCCAGGCTTTGCATATTTTTCTCTTTTGCAACAATTTCATTCACACAATTCATAGCAGCAAAATTAATGAATTCTGACATACTCTGTGAAAGATTTCAAAAAATGCATGAATTGTAAAAACCAGATAATTGCAGAAACACAAGAGATATGGTAGCTGTAAGTTTTTCGACCAATAAGATCTCTATCTTAAACTTTCCTTAGCACGTTACCCCTGCCAACCAACAACAACTTCAGCTGGCACAGGACCTACGACTCTTAAATTGAGTTTGTTTTTCACCAAACTGTAGAAATGTTTCAACTGAAAGGACACATTTCATTGAAGAATCTTTTGCTCTAAATTTTGGTTAGTTGGTGGTGGTATAAATTAAGTTTAGTCTATTTAGATAATTAATTTAAGGACAAAGTTGATTTACAAGAATGTCACTCATCACCTCATGTCACAAGTGTAAAACGTGCTCGGAAATAAAAACTAGGCTACTTTTTTGAAACCATATTGTTGCTTTGCAAAATGACATAAAAAAGACAAATTAGTCAATGCTTTGGCGTACAAATTAAGTGTGTCTCGTCCACAACCATATACTTGCCTAATTTATACGACCTACCTTGCATGCATCTCTACAATATTTGTTACTTATGTTATGAAGCCCTAGAACAGTTGTACTATATTTTTGAGAAGGCCCAAGACCGTGAGTGTGCCATTTGCATGACGCTGAAAATCATTTGCTAAAACGTTTCATATCGGTTAGTGTAGATTGTAGAACATTTAACTGACAATCTTTAACTAATAAGTAAGTATCAGTCAAACACGTTACTCAGCTCTAATATCAGTCACAAATGACAAGAAGAAGATTTTTCTACCACAATTAACAAATTTGTGCAAAAACTATAAACACAAGAAATATCACGATACAATATCAGATTCATTACAAAAATTTCATCAAAGGTACAGTAGTACGTTGAAGTCTTTAAAACACTTAGGTCACCATTACACAAGCTTATAAACAAATACATGAAGAAAGAAAATTGAAAAGTTTAAATGGCTTGAATATATTTGCAATGTGACAAAATGCAATGCACCATGTTATATATCATTCAGATTCAAATTTCAATGAATGTATATTCCGTATAATATCATGTGTATGCAGTTAGTTATAATCAAATCATAAACATAATTTCATTTGCTTGTAAAAATGTGTAAAGCTAAAGTGCTTGTAATTTCATTAAACTTTTCAACTTGCCTCAAGCCATACTAAAATAGATGCACAAATCTAAGCTCTTATTGAAAAACTGTCCCATGTTCAAAGGCCGAATTACACAAGTTTGCAAACTAAGTAGCTTAAAGTTCTCGTGACAACTCAGGTATCTGCTTTAATGTGGCAGAAAGAAAAGACTTTTGACGAGAAAATTTATTCCATAAAAATCACTGGCATTTCACAACAACAAAAGCAAACTACATCTTTTTTCCAAAGTAAAATAAACACAAATACCCAACAGTACAACTCAATCAATCAGCAAGAAATGAGTTGAAGCATAGCAAGCTGTGCTATAATGGTTTACATCGATAAGACATGAAAGATTTTTCTGCCACATTTAACAGTAAGCACTTCCAAAACAAAAAAATAAAAGTGGAAACGCTACATATCGTGTCTTATGGTAACGTGACTGACAAAATACAGTCGGCCCAGCTTAATCGAAATGTCTTCAACCGGTCCTAAATCTAAACTCGTTTTTCTGTTCAATTTTACTCACTTAGTCGAAGCACACAATTTAAATGGACCACCCTTCGCCTTAAAAGAGATGAGCTTCAATGAGGACATTTTCTGCTTTTTGTACTTTTGTTATCTTAATTCTTATTTGATGATGCTTTAAGAGTCGATGACGAGTAACTATATCTTGCTTTGATTGTTTATGACGTTTCGATTGTGTTTATAGTCCCAAACGTTTGAACCGTTTTCCAAAAAATAAGAAATTCCAAATAATTGATAAAGTCACGAAGTTCGTGGAAACCATTCCCGCTTAAGCACCAATTTACTTTGTCCGTGATGTGGATATTAGGTGGGTCGACTTTAAAAGCATTTCATAGAATTTAAAAATAGAAAGTTTAACACAATCTAGATTCAATGCAAAAGAAGAATACAAACTAAATCATTTATTGCTTTTGTTTAATAATAAAATGAATAATTGATTTGGGAAATGGTAAAAAAACCAGGTCAAAAATTGAATGCATGGACGACTTGCGACTGGCGTAAATTTGCAAACATGCATTGAATGGTGACACTTGAGGACAAAACAACCTTATACTAAAAACAACTCAAAATCTGGACAATTGTTTTTAGAAAAACCTGAGTTTAGGGAATTGGAGTTTTGGGGTAAAATATGTAATTTCATTCACTAGAAACAGTGTTAAAATAAACAAGATTGAGCATAATCATATTGAGTTTATGTCATGTACTTATCTTCTATGAGTGTTTATATGACCAAGCAGATACTCCTTTCGATTGAAAAGCTTTTCACAAATGTGGCATTTGTATGGTTTAACGCCAGAGTGTGTTTTTCTGTGTCTTCTCATACTCGATGCATGGCCGTATGTTTGTCCACATACATTGCACTTGTACTGCTTGAGAGTTTTATCGTTTTCATCTTCACTTCTTTCAGCTGAACCTGTCAACGTCGATGTAGGTTTATGCCTCAGGAAATTGTGTTTTGATTTACGTCGAAATTTTAATAAAGCGTCGGTACGAGAGATGTCATTGTTGATGGAAATAGGTGCGGTTATGAGCAACGATGGATCTTCCTGGTCTTCAGGTTCGTCGCTGCGATTAGTGCCAAAAAAATCATTTAGATCAGGCTCAAGCCTTTCACTTTTAATTGCAAAATTATCAAATGATGGTGACGTGGTGTTGAAATTGGAAATTTCGGAAACATTTTCGTAACATTCAATTTCAAGATCACTGTTTTGGCTTTCGACAATATTTTTGTCTTTACTTGACAACGTATTTCCTTCCCCATTCTCAGATGATTCAACGACATATTCAACCAGATTTGGTGAAATATGTTCATCGTAATCAAGAACATCATCATTAACATCCACACAAATAACATCATTTCGTTGTTTCAGGACTTCTTCCAGTTTTAATCCCAATTTTCGTATTTCGTCTTTCATATCGCTCCGGATGCTTTTGAGCTCATCCAATATCATCTGACCAAGTAATTCCAGGCTTTGCATATTTTTCTCTTTTGCAACAATTTCATTCGCACAATTCATAGCAGCAAATTTAATGAACTCTGACATACTCTGTGAAAGATTTAAAAAATGCATGAAATGTAAAAACCAGATAATTGCATAAACATAAGAGATATCGTTGCTGTAAGTTTTCATATTTCATATTTTTCTCTTTCGCAACAATTTCAGCAGCACAATTGATAATGCTGTGCTATGAACGGTGCTTAGCAAAATTATTGCACTCTATTAGTTCTGAGCTTTCAAACTAAAATTTATCTCTGCTACACGACCAACCACGGCTGAAAACGAAACCACTGTGACTATTAAGCCTTTTGTGGTTACCTTGTTATAACATTTAAGTTAAGTTAACAAGAAACTGTGAAAAAGAGCTTCGAACGTACAATTTTTTGGGGTGAAATAGCTGAATAAAGTCAATCACTATAGCCTAGTCCTAAGCCCTACACCATGATCGGATTTCTTTTTCTTGTGCATCCTATACCAGGATCGAGTAGTAAAGGATTATCACATCATAATTTCTTTATATTACCTCATAACTACTTCCCATTCAAGCCTTCAAGTCGGAGTGCAAAAGTTTAAGAGATCCCTATTATCTACTGCACAGTATATAGGTAAGAAATACGGTGTCTATAAGTATACGGTAGGATTATACTACAGGCAAAATAACAAAATGAACCATAAGATTATAAGAACGTCATTTATGTGGCGTCAAGTAAACGCCATTTCGGACCAACAGCATAATAACAAATCATTATTGTTTGGTCGGGTTTTCTTGCTGTCTTACACTATCAGTCACCTAGACTGGTTACCCTTTCTTGACTAACTGGGTAAAGACGACGCACCCTAATTAAAAAAGCGTTGATTTAAACGAGTATTTTTTGACCAAAAAACCAAGATATTATGACTTTCTCTGAAATATTACTCGATGTCCGACTTCGCAACTTTGACCAAATTCAGTATTGTATTTTGTGAGAAATTAACATATTTATATCAAAAAGCGGCTTAGTACCTTGTATGTTGACCTAGTTTTAATTATTCACTTTTTAATATTTGGAACAGGCTGTCAAATTTTATAATTGACGGGAGCTTTCGTCAGAAAAGAGGTGGTATAATGTGATGTAAAAAAGTTATTAACTTATTCAGTTTAACTTAGCAACTATAATTTTGTAGAAACACAATATCTTTCAAGTACACGCTCTGTATACAAGCTACCTTGTATTTTCTATTGATTTGATAAACATTTTAAACGGGGTTTGTGTTTTTTGTTTGTTTGTTTAAACGTTTCTTTAAACGAAGTATAGTGTTCTATTTTATATCTTATTAATTTATTATCCTATACGTAAATTTCTTAAATGCTAAGTAATATATAAGTACAGTATATAGTAAATTGTAAACAAAATCTTTTAGTCTAAATAAGCTAGACTACGTTTTTCATAAGCAACTAAAGTAGTATATCCATATTTAGTAAAAGTAGGCTTCTGTTCAAGTTATTTGTGTTTCTTGCTTTTATACGATTGCGTCAACTCAGTTCGCTTTCTAGTTTTTTTCTGTAAATAGTGTTCTTACTTGTTGATAGATTTTTAAGTTCAGTTCAAACCGTGCACTCAGATGCTGCTTTGGATCTCGAAATAAAAATAGAACATTTTTGTAATGCTTATTATTCGCCAAGGTGGCGCCAATTTGACGCCGTATTGTTGGGATTCCCCTTCATCATTTTCACCAATTTGCTGTTCTCTCAATGAAACGCAATGATTGAGGAATTCCAGTCGCGTTTTAAGAGGTTTATGTTCAAAATAGAGAATTTTAGTTTCGCAGGTCAATCTCTTGCTAAATCTTAGTCTTGCCATGCATGAAGGAACGTAATATTTGTGTGTCGTTACTCGTTACGTTGTTTGACGTCACAACTGAACAGGAAAACGTCTTGTGTCTCTTACTAACCCTGTATTAGCTGTAACTGGACAATATATCTTGACCTATTTCACCAAGATCTTAGGTGCGCAAAAGACCTAATGGTGTACTTAAAAGCTGTCAAGTGGTGGTTTTGATGCTTTAGCGAGCGTCTATTAGCCAGCCTGCTAAAAAACTTGCTATAAATTATAAAAAATGCATAAAAACCGTGTCCGCAATTGATCAAATACATACAAAATTTAGTTAAGTGCAGATAATGTAATTATAACCGCATTTGAGTTCGCTTTTGCCCAACTCTGCAGACTGCTACAAACAGAACAACTAGCATGAACCCTTAATAGTGCAGGTTTTGTTACAATTTTGCAACAAATTATTATTTTTTTTTCTAGACTTGAAGAATTTTTTTTGAAAATTAAGTGGATAGAGTTGTAACATGCATACTGTGTTTCTTTTTTTTCAGCTTTTCCAATAAAAATGCAGCAAGCATTAGGGATAGAAAGACTGCATTCTGCCCAGTTAAAACTATGCAAGCTGGTTGCATCAGGGCAGACACG
This sequence comes from Clavelina lepadiformis, assembly GCF_947623445.1. NCBI lineage: Eukaryota > Metazoa > Chordata > Ascidiacea > Aplousobranchia > Clavelinidae > Clavelina > Clavelina lepadiformis. The sequence continues at coordinate 23,643,013 of NC_135244.1, read as the reverse complement.
AAGTGATAACATTTTTCCGGTCGTCGAGGACATTTTGCTCACATCAGACGACCTTGTTTCAAGATATGGAAAGATTGACGTGCGAAAACTTGTACAAGAAAACTGTTTCTTGGGTCTGAGTGGGATTAGTGCTATTATTGGTGCGATGGGAATTTTGGAGAAATACGGGAAAAACCTTCTGCGGCCAGACCCACCCCCACAGTGGAGGATTGTTCGATTCTCCAACGCTATATTTCACACCAAAGTAGACAATGTAAAAGGAGCTCGAGATATTTTAGTTCTTATGGGCTACACAGAAACAGTCTATGATGGTCTTGCCTATCCCAAAAGTGCAGCATTGCCCGATCGTAACGAAGCCATCAATGTAACAGCTGATATAATTCTGTTGAAATATGAAGCAGCATTATTGCAAAAAGCACAACATCCAAAACCATATGACTTTTTTCCCTACATTCCTGGGCTGCGGGAAATATACGCCAACAGTCCAGATTTGACAAATCTAGAAACTTCACGACCGTTGTTTACCTATGGTAGTGCCACATCGGTGACGAATAAAGATGTCAATTCGAGACCTCAAAGCGCGTCAAAAACTGATCGACCTGATAGCAACAGTTTTGCATTATCTCATAATGCGTACAATAAATTTGAAAACACGAGCATTGCAATTCCCTCCTCTCAACCGTCAGCTTTAGGCGATGTTCCAAGTACATCGGGCTTGAGCAACGGTCATTTTGATGAAATGTGTGTTGTTTGCGGCCAAAAACCAGCAGAAGTTCAGTGCCAAGTTTGCCACAAAGCACAGTGTGAGAACTGTGATAAAATTTGGCACCAGTATCCGAACAGGGTCAGTCATCAGCGATCAAGAATTCGTCCTCCAGCATCCACCGTCGCTAATCATCCTTTGAGCACCAGCGTTGATGTTTGCATAAGAGCTGGCAAAGCTCCTGGTTTTCACAATGAACCATCTTCATCGAGTGTAACTGTTAAAAAGTCGGACAGTTCTCCAGTTATTGACTGGCAGATACAAATCCCTGTGAAAATAGAAGAGCTCAGATCAATTGACAATGCCGACTCGCGACGAAAAAGTATTCAGAGTTTTTGCTCTGAAATTGAAGAACAAATTGTGAAATTCAATGATGGAGCAAAACGCCTGCCTCCAACAGTTTCCAGACATCTTAGAGAGAGGGCAAAGTTTCTGCAGAAAAAGAAAAGTGAAATTGAAAAATTGTTTGAGAAAGATTTAAAGAGATCAGAGGAAGCCATTGAGCCTGTTCCAATACAACCAGTTAATCTACAAACAGCAATTTTGACACCAGTAACTTCAATGGTTGACACAGATGGTGCACCAGTATTTCCCCCAAGAGATATATTGGAGCAAGGAATGCCTACTGAGTCCAGCACTGTCTCTTTTGCTTCTGAAACAAGTTGTTTACCAGGAGAAGAAATTACTAAGAGCTCATCTTCAACATTTCTCCAGGATGTGAATATCTCTGTTCCATTCTACCGCCCTCCTGTGGAGTCATTGCTCAATTCTTTGTCGCTTCATTCGCCTGTATCTCGGGATAGTGAAGATTTTAGTGGAAAAGTTGTCTTCACTCCACAGAGAAAAAATCTTGAGCAAAGTTCTGAGTTTGAAGCCATCCAAAATGTTACGTTGACAGCATTTGATTCTGACAAAACAAACTTGTCTAATGGTGATGGAGTGGATCCAGCCAATGATCCAGTCCGACTCTCAGACCCGGTTGTGTCTTACATACAATCTCCTCAAAGCGACACTGTGAATGGTTTTGAAAATTCTGTTCATGACAATTCGCCTTCACCAGTTCATGGAAATGGTTCAAGCTTTTCACCGCGCAATCTTGAAGAAATCCTCCGTGACACAAAGCAGGAAGATAATCGGTTGAAAAACATCGAAATGATCGACAGAATCCGTGCTGCTGAGAACCAACAATTCACCACCAGACATGTTGAAATCGCCGCAAAGGAACTCGCTGAAACGAATGATTCTTCAAGCACACTGTCCCAGTGGCTCAGTGAAAACTGGCAAAGTCGGGTTGAGACTGTTGTAAATGAGAGCAATTTGCCGGTGTCGGTTCGAGAAGCTTCTGATGCTCTATTGAAGGCCGGCGGTGACCATTCTCTTGCACTGTTCTTCGTAGCGAAGGAACGGGCAAATAAAATGAAGCAAATATCTCTCCCTCAATTCTTCACAGACGAGCAAATCCAACTAAGTTTGTTCGAGGCTGAAGGTGACTGTGAAGTTGCTTTAAATGCATTGCAGCAGCCATTATTGAAGAGTTTTGTGGACAGACTTAAATTGAAATCAAGCAGCAGACAGGACAATGTCAAAGTGAAGGACTTCCTCCCGATACGAAGTGACCGTGATCACTTACAAGACGCCATCATCGCCATGTTTGACATCGATAACCACTTAACCAGCGACATGACCTGTAAACTGATCCAGTCTACGGATTTGACTGAATTTTTAAGTGATTATGAAATGGAGGATGTTTTAGAGGCGGCAAAATGTTTTCCTGATGATTTCAACAAAGCCGTCAAGTTCCTCAGCAACAAATGCATGCTCTGCTTTGATCTCTTTCCTCAAAACAAAGTCAAATGCATGCCGACGTGCGGTGACAATGGCTGCATGTACTGCGAGGCTTGCCAGGCCAAATATCTTCATGTTAAAATAAGTGAGGGCCAAGTGAGAGACCTCGTGTGTCCCGTATGCAAGCTTCCCGATATCGACGGGGATCAAGAAGTTGTCATGAATCATCTCATGTACGTGGAGCACACCGTTCGAACGCATTTGAACAATGAAGATTATGAACTTTATCAGAAGAAAGTGATTGACCACACCGTGAGGAAAATGCCTAATTTTCGTTGGTGTTCCCACTGCCCTAATGGCTTTGAACACAATCAGAATATTTTGAAAATGGTGTGCTCGGCGTGCAACAAAGCAACCTGTTTCAACTGCAAGCGTCCCTGGGAATCACAGCACGAAGGTTTGACATGTCATGACTTTTTAGAATGGAAACAGCTAAATGATGCTGACTTTCAAACCGCTGGACTTGCGGCTCATCTCAAAGAAAATGGCATAAATTGCCCGGAATGTAAATTCCGTTACGCTCTGGCAAAAGGCGGTTGCATGCACTTTAAGTGCCTCATGTGCTCATATCAATTCTGCAGTGGATGCAAGCAACCATTCAAGCAGGGAAGAATTTGCTCGATTCAGCCGCAGTGCAGTGGCAAAGGCCTGCATGCCCACCACCCAAGGGATTGTTTTTTTTACCTCCGAGACTTTGACGTGGATCGTTTGCAGAAAATTCTTTTAGATGCCGGCGTCAACTTTGACACAAGTTCTGAGAAGAAAATTAACTACTGCAAGGTCGAAGAGCAAAAAGAAACGTCAACTGGGCTTGAAGATGGCTTCTGTGGACGGGAGGTTCTCCAAGACAACGCAGACTTATGCGTGCTGCACTATAAGGAGTACTTGGTCAACCTGATAAACGACACTAATCTTGATCCTGCGTCCGTCTTCACAGTTGAAGAATTAAAAACAGTTCTGACGCGTTCAAGCAAACCTCTGCCACTTTGGCAACCTCAAAGTAGTGATGATGAACACAGGCTCACGCTGTTGGAATCTGTCAGAGAGCTTCCGTTGATACAAGACTTAACGATCGCCGGGCAAGCCATGCAAGCAAATCGTGCTGCAGAAAATGCACTTCCCGTCGTCGCACAATCTTCAGCCAGTGATTAATACACAAACACTTGCCTAATGTTTTGTGCTTGGGTTCATATGTTGAACTCAACAATAGATCATGCTCATGGGTTCAATATCATGTTTTGGCACAGGTGTGTGTTTGCTTTGTGCCTTTTGCTTTATATCCCCGTAGGAGTTGGTGTGTTTTGTTAGAACTTGTTTCATAGAAATGTTTAACATTTCTAATTTTTTGGTTCAATGCCAGTGTGAACTAATTCTGTACTATTCATATGTCTTTAAAAACTTTTGCAAAGTTGCACAAGATTTATCTTTGATTTTAACATAATTTATTTTCTAGCTCGTAAAAGTAACATTTTTAATCAAAATCTTTTTGTTCTTCCCGGTATGAGTGGAAATTTCTTGGATGAAATATGTTACATTATTCAAGTACCTTATGTTTACGCTTTCGCTTTGTATCAAAGAAGTTTCAGTAGTTTCGCTTTTCGTGCCATCTCACCACTGTGTGTATGATTTCTATGTTTTTCGTTCTCATGCCAACGCTAACTGCTCAGGACACGAGCACTTAATTAATCTTTCTGTATTGTAGGTTTTCATCCAATCACGGTGTTCTTACATCGCTGTGTCATCTTTGTACTAACAGAAGTGGATTTGCCAAAGCTAACTTTGCTGAATTGTGAAATAGAATTTTATATCAATCTTGGTTGTTTCCAGAAAGTTCTTTGATATTGAGCATTCAAGCGGAACCTGCCAAATTCTCAGGGTTTTTTCAGTGACAGCAGCCTTCCAGGCTGAAGTTAAAGCTTACCAATTTGCAAATTGCTTGGTTGTGTGCTATCATCCCTTTGCTATCTATGGTCATTGCTGAGAAATACAGTCACTAGATATTCAAGTTCTTTAGATTAATGACATGATTATAATTTTCTCACGAATTTCAACACAAGCGAAAACAAAAATATGACTGTGTACCGTAAGTAACATATAAGCAATAACACAAGGGACAGAAATATGAATAAGATAAGTCTTGTATAAGTGCAGTGAAGTTATGGTGACCAGGTTAACAGCCTTCTCACCGTGGTTCAACGAAAGCAATATGAAAAGAGTAGGATACGTAATTACAAGTACGAATTGGCTATTCAATATGAAGAAATCAGACAAAAACGTGTTTTTCATTTGAAAAAAAGCTCAAAGTTCTGTCTTAAATAGAGAGTCCATTTCTCCCACGTTCTGCATAGACTATCATGGCTTGTTTGGTATCGGGTGTAAAATAAATTAAGGCAGATATCTATAGAAATCAAAATATTTAACCTGCATTGCAATAACTACCCTATCAAAGTAAGGCAACAATCTCCCATCACAGTGAAGGCACAGCATAGAAAAGATAACAATGTGCATTGTGAGCAAACAGAATCAGACAACTCAGTTGTCAGTTACTGGACAAGGTGGTGGGTGTCAGTGTCATCCATTTCAGCTGAGTCATCATCGGAACCTACCATATCATCGTGCTCGCTGATATCGCCGTCGTAATTCTCACTCGTGAGACTCACACACCCACTGCTAGCAATAGTTGACACACTTCGTACATCTGATCAAAAAAAATAGCAACGTCAGATTGCTATTTTGTAATTACTAGGGACAGACCTGCACGAGGTATTTTTGTTTCACTGACATTGAACCTCACAAAACTTACCATCATTGCTCACATTAACCACCACGTCGTGTGGAGCCTCGTTGCACTGCAAAGTGTTGCACTTGTAAGGTGATGATGGAAAATTTGGTCTCGATTTTTGCAACAAAAACTGCGTGACACATCCTATTAGGAAGAGAACGCCCCAAACTGATATCAAAATTTTGTCTGGAAAGAAAAAATGAAACATCGAATGCAGTAATTATACTTATTTTAATCGGCAATTTAAGTTTTCAAAATGAAAGAATTAAAAAGTGAAACTTGTATTTATGCTAAAGCAACACAACGTACCAATGGTAAAAAATGGATACACAATTATTGCATTTGCAAAGTTGGTCACAGAGAATCGCCACACGGTGAACATGACAATTTCACTCGTGACAGAGTTGAAAAATACCCCAGACCCCAACAATCCCACTATGATGTAAGAACCAACAAATGATGATGTCACAATGCACTGTCTGTGAGGAGACAAGAGAGTGAGGAAAAGGACATAAGCCAGGTTGAAGCAGATGAAAGTCATCATGTAAGCAAGTTGGTTCCTGGAAAGTGATCAATTTTATTTATCTTAAATTACAGGGATGGAATGAAATGTGAATCCCTATATTAAGAACAGGAAATGACCATATTGTTTATTCTCACGAATCCAAATCTTGAATTGGTCAAATCCTGTTTTAGATATACAGCAATATCACAATATATTATTTGTATTCTCACAAATCCAAACCTTTTTGAATTTGGCACATCTTCAATCATTAAAACATTGTCCTCAAAAAAATGAGAAACCGGCAGCTTAATATTGGCATAATAACAGCAATGTACCAGTATCCACACTAATCTAATAAACTAATCACAGGCAGGTAATGTGTTAAACACTTACACTGGAAACTAAAATGTTTTCCTTTTACCCGGTATTTAGTTTACCTGAATAAGGTTACGTTGATCAACGGAGTTACAAAGACAATGGATGCGAAGAGGAATCCTCCAACCAGACCTACTATGAGGCTGCAGTAAACTCCGCAATCAAACCTCCACCATAGGGAGACAAGGAGCAAGCCTCCAACCACAGCGAACCCTGAAAGACAACAAAGTAAAGTAAAAAGTGCAGTAAATCTAGAAATAGGAATGTAAGTAATTTAAATTAACAACTGGTTGATTGAATACAGTGACATTTTTTTCCAACACCAAACCTGACGCTGTTCCAAGCTTTGCTTCTATTTTAAGCGTTGTCTGTAAAACTTCCAGGACAATAGAGCAGATTAGTAGAATGAACAATGCCCCAAACATAAACAGTTCAAATGGAAACAACCTAAAAATATCACGATAATGAGACAAAGTAAAGTTAAATGTAGTTAAGATTATTTCCTTGATCATGCACTGCTTTAAAACCAGTCATAGTAGCTTAACTTAATTTGATGCTTAATAGCACAGTATGTTAAAAGCACACACTAAGAATAACATTAGCACGATTTTACTGGCAACAAAAACATGAATCACCTAAAGAACAAATACCAAAGCCGAAAATCTAGGAACCACTTATTAGCTGACAATTTGAGTTTTACTGACTTCAATGCTTATACGTGTTGCTAAGATCGAATTGGCAATGAAATATAACTCAAACAGCAGTTAATTAAATGATTGCTAGATTTTCGGTTCGAATATTTACTTTTCAAATAACACCCAGTTTTCAACACTTTGTTCCTATGAAGCACCTGTGGCCAGCAAGACAAAGCAGCAACCCAAGCATCATGAAGACAACAAGCAAAACGTAGAGCACGACCTGGTACGAGTACTGGAGTGTCGGGGAATCCCCAACTATCAACAAAGGAACATACAGAGAGGATGTTTGGTACACAGGATCACGGACATTGACATATAAAAATGCGGCTGCATTGTTCCGAACTCTGGACAAATAAAACCGACTCTTCTGTTTTTGAGTCAGAGTCGTAATTTTCTTGGCAGATGTCACTGGATTGATGTTGCTCCCCATTTTAATAACGTCCACGAAATCAGCATCAGTTTCACCGCACTGGGAATCAGTTGAACATGACAAAATTTTTAAATTTTTTTGTAAAAACGTTACATAGATATCATATATTAATGAATTGCGATGTTTTGAATCCACATCACAGACTGGTTCGGGTTCACCAAATGAATATCCGATATTGGCCTGTGAAAATTTCACCTCAACCATTTTGTCATGTGAAGTCGGATCTAAATTAGGGTAGATATCTGCAGTGTGCACAGAATTACAACCACCTGGGATGGGTTGGTGGGTATTCAACTCGATCGTTGTAATCACAACAGTTTGGGATCTGTTGCACGTGCAATTATTATTGTCTGATGAAACATTGAAGAATGAAAGAAAGCCGGTGGGGTTTCCCAAATCAATGCTGGGCAGGATCGCAACCACGCCGGTTGAATTGCCGGTAGTTGTTGCATCGTCTGAAAAATTTCCATCCAGGCTAATTGTGACCTCGTTGTCAAGCGCAATGGCCTGCAGCATCAGAGCACGGCTGCTTGTTGATATGTTGGTGATGTTAATTGTGTAGATCATGTTGTATTCAAAACTACCGCTTACTGTCTGCCCGGATTCAGCTGTTAAGTCATTTTCAGTTGAGGTGTAACTTGAAATTTGACCTGAAAAATAACATATAAAATCTGTGATGAATTCTGAAACTGCAGTCAATTATTTCAGTGGCCTACCATATGAATATAGCTAAGACTTTTTTGACTTTACCAGAGAATGGCTTAGATTTTTAAGTTCAAAAGACCATGGTAGCATGGTTTCTTAACACCATTTTGTAGTAAAAAAAGATATTTGGCAAACCATTTAAATGAAAGATTCAGTTAGTTGGCTTTTCACTTAAATTTTAATACAAATGCGGTCAAATTATACAAGACCTGAAATGGAAAGCGTGGCAGTTTTCAAAAAAAATTTGTCTGTACAAAGACAGAAATTCTGGCCTAATACCATGCACTGAAAATTCAATTTTTGTTTAAATCTTTCGATGTAAATTCAGAAATTGGCTTTGAAACAACCAAATTTTCCTAATTCAATTACAACATATTCATAGCTGGAGAGTGTAGCAGCTGCATGAACGAGGTTTTGGTTGAAAATCTAGGAAAATTGGTTGTTTGAACGTCAATTTATAATAAAGAAAGAATTGAGGGTTTGGTGGTATCACAGCATCGTGCCAAAATCTGCGTCGTTGCACGCACGATTTTCATCGAAAACTGCTGTGCTTTTCCAGTCCAGCCACAAATCAATGTAGACGTTTAAAAGTCTGATACAGCACATAACTGAATCTAAAACTTTCAATGTGCAAAAACTTACCACTTATTCCTAAGCCCATCAAAACAACAGAAATTGTCAGCCATTGAGAAAGAAACATGTCACGTAGGCTTATATCAATTTTATCAACAGCTGCAGTTGAGTGAAATTATTGGCAAGTCGTTCATACGGTCATGAAGAGGAAATTGTTCCCATACACGGGCTAGGCTAATCGAGATGTATACAGCATAACAAAAATGGCAACTTTTTTGTTCATCGTATGCAAGGAAACTTCCAAACTTGGTTTACAACCCTTTCACTTTCAACAAACTTCCGTAAATGAACGCTACTGATGGCCGAGCTGAACAACGACCTCGTTTCCAGGCGGTCAGATTTTGCCGAACAGTGAGTAAGATTAAAAGTATGTGAGCTTTAGATATTCAATAAGTAGCCTAGACTAACTCTAGCCATGCTTTACAGAGCTTGGGGGCCATTTAACGGAAATAGACAAGACAGTAATTATTGTCGGTATGAAACAAAATTCTGAGTTCAATCACGTGATTTAAACTTTATCTTATTTCTCGGGAATCCCCTGATTAGGTCGATTTAAAGTTTTCTAATTTTTTGTTTGTTCAGAAATAAAAAAGCGTACCGGTACCATACTTAAAATACAGCTGACAACCGTTACTGAAAATTAATGTATTTATTTATGTAGAGTAACATTTACGAATTTTTTCCATAAGTAGCTTCAAGATATAGCAATACTGTACAAAACTACGATAGGAATAAATACAACTAAGTCATCTTAATACAACTAAATCTTCGGAATATATTTGGTTAAAAAGTTTGTTAAAAAAAAAAAAATCAAACACGCAAAGTTTTTTGTGCACCAGCTCAATGTTTAAATGATGTTATCTCGTGTGGAGTTCTCTCGGGTTTTGACTTGCACCCATGGTCCTCTCCGGCCCTCATCTCGTGGAAAAACGGAAGGGCAGGGTGAAACTTCTGTTGCCATGGTTGCGCCAATACATAAGTTTGCTCCAATCCAAGTCGAGGTCAAACCAAGTTGACGCCGCTTGTTTGTAGGTCACGCGAAATGTACCCTGGGCTGTGCGGAGCGAAAGTTATACAGCTAACTGTTATAATTATTAAACAAAAACACATGCTCACGAATAATCATTATTGGTCTCCTTTAACTGGTAGATGGTTTGGTAAATATAGTTTATAATTTTTGACTAAAATTTGATTTTTAGGAAGAAACTTGAATATTATTGTTTACTTGTATAAATTTGGAGAAGATGGAACTGGAAAGCAACCACGCCACTGAAATACTCAACAACTTAAATGAGTAAGTTGCTAATTGAGCAGTGTTCATATGCATTTTTTTTTGTGAAATTTTTCGAAATCTTATTTTATGATCTTTCCCCAAAAATTGGTGAAGTTTACTTGAATTACACCTTATACTAATTACAATTACTGTAGTAGAAAGTGGGGCACTCAGACACAGGAGACTCATCATCGTGGACGTCGAACTTTTGAACATTCACGTCGATTTATAATAAGCCAGACAAAGCTGGTTGCTTAAATGCCAAATCTTAATAAATTAACAAAGGACTATGGGACTAGTGTGCTACCAGGCCAAATTCTGTGTGAGGATACGGATAACTTTTTGTCAAAAGCTGTCGTACTTTGTAGTCTTCATTCGTCAGCCTAATCAATTTTACTAATCAATTAGTTTTAAGCAACTCCACCCTAAAATAAAAAAAGTTTAATAATTACTTTGGTTAATGTGGTGCATATTGAGCTATGTGGTTTAAAAGATTTCTATTGTCACAGAAATCGAAAAACAACAAATGACTTCTGTGATTTCACAATAAAAGCGGGAGGAAAACAATTCCTTGTTCACAAATGTGTGGTTGGTTCAATCTCGGAATATTTCAAGAAAATGTTCACTACTAAGGTGGAATGAGCTTATTTGTGTTAACATCTGCTTGAAGTAAATTGATTAAATTTTCTTTATAGATGAGAGAAAGTAATTCAAATGAAGGAAGTGTTAAAGAAGTCAGTGGTCCAACAATGGCATTGATCGTTAACTTCATATAGGCCTACACTTTACGCATAACCCTCACTCATGACAATGTATATGATGTACTGGAAGCAGCAGAATATCTACGCATTACAAGTAAGTATTGTTATTGCAGCTTTATCTATGATATTCAGTGTCGTAGCAAGGGTAAATTTTACGAAGGCACTTATATCGTGCACATCCCTGGTTAAGTATGTTGTTAAACGCAATTCAGCAGTGAAGCTATTTTGTGCCAAAATTCCAGATAAATTTGGAGGCAAGTGCCTCGTTTGCATCAATGTAGCTATGGCTTAATTTTTAACTGATATGACATTTGCCTCCAGTTTGTTGGCTTAGCGGTGCACAGAGCACAGTACACTACATCTTATGCTTATCACATCATGTCTGCAACTTAGTTTTTTTGTTCAAGTTGCAACTATGAATGTTGTTGTATCGTTATTACACATTGATGAGTGACATTGCACTGTATCTGGTTAATCTAAATTATAATACAAGGCATTGCAAGCTTCATTTATCAGAAAACTTTACTGATCTCTGCAAAACATCCTTTCATGTTATGAAGACGTTTTCTTTGAGTCGATAAAAAGTTAGCAGCCATTTGCGACAACAACACACTTGCACCCTTTTCTATCATTTCTTCTTTATTGTTAGGTTTATATTGAGAATGCATTTTCTGGAATGCTTCTTAGTAACTTTAGACATAGGTCTGGCCTTTACATTTGGACATGTGTTGCTATTATGAAACTATTTAGGTTTGATATTGGAAGACGGTAAGTTAAAAAAGTCAGATCTGGGGAACAAACAAATTAATGAAATGTGGCCGTGCTGTTTAGTATTGAAACTTTCTGATAGAAGATTGTGTTTTGAGCGTAGCCATTATTCAAAGTGCGACCTTTTCTGAATAAATAAGTAGGTACAAATTCTGTTTGTATTTGTTTAGGCTTGAAAGAACAGTGCAAGATATTTTTTAAAGCATCTCTCAATGAAGAAAATTGTTTGAAAATTCGATCTTATTCAAACCGATACAACATGGGTGATCTTGTTCAAGCAACTGAAACTTTCATTTCTAAACATCTCGGAGCAGTTTTAAAAAGTGCAGATTTCTATGGGAATGGTGGTGGTGGATTGGTTTTAGACTGGCCTAAGCCAAGTCTGACTGTTGACTCCGCTAGTTATCTTGACTCCGTTGCGTTTACTGTCTTATTTGCTTCTTAAATCAACACCAACTTCATAAGTTCAAATTGTTATATTGTCCGAATTAGTTGTATCGAATTAGCAATATTACACCATGCTTCCAATTCCCAATATCTTATTAATTACTTCAATTCACAGGAAATAACTCAGGAAGAAGATAATTTCCAAAGAGACGAGAAGAGAGCTATTTAAATCCAACATTTACTTTTATACTAAAATATTGACCAATCAGCTTTATGCCAATCAGCCCATAATCACGTATACAATTCCAATTTAAGCCTTTTTCTCACAAAGAATTCAAATACAGAAAACCACTTGACACACTTAACTACGTCACATGTCAATTTGAAACTACTTTTTGACTACCATTTAGAAACAATGCATTTGCTACGTACACTATTATACGATCAATACGACGCTACTTGAAACACTTCATCTACGTCAGCACGCTACAAAGCTTTGCAAACATTATTATCTGCCTGGAGAAAAATCAAAACTTTATGCAATGCCAATATATATAATTATTGCAATGTTTGGGCTATCCGAATGCCACAATAACTCCCCTAACCCAAAAAGCTTCGAGGTAGGGATACTGGCGTTGGCAGCTTGCAAGATTCTTGTTGTCAGCTTGCAATGTGAATGCAGAATTTGTTTTCTCTCCAGCCAGAATTTTGATGCGGTCAACGAACGTATACAGATGGAATATGCAAAAGAAAAAAAATAGCAGTAAACATTCTTCACTAATGCTGTGTTATATAGAAGGGTTTTTAAATATTTTGATATTTTTTTTTTTATATATATAGCTTTTACCACAAACCAAAGTTACATACAAGTATCCTAATGTAAAGGCACACAAAACCTAACACAAACAGTTTGAATAAAACGATTGCCATTATCACGAAATGCATTTCAATATTTTAACACAAATGATATCGGACAACGCGTTTGGTTTTCCGAATTTTTATAGCAAGATAATGTAAGTATAAGGGTGGGTAAGGGTTAAGAGGGTTTGCATAATGCAGGAGAAGAAAATAAAAGTTCGATCAGTCTGAGTAATAAGCTTAATATCGCGATTCGCCTCAATTCGTTTTCTGCTTGCATTTGTTGTATGCAAGTTATGCGGTACCATTTGTGAATCGAGGTTATATCGGGATAGTCACAATTAACAGATTCTGACTTATACAGGCTGGCAGTTTGCAACCTGGTATATAATGACAAACAAGGCAAATAATCGTACGGCGTTTGTTAACGCTTGTACTTAATGTAAGTCATTTAAGAAAGCAATAAAGGTGGGTTAATATAAAACGTAGCTAAAAGTGCTTAGCGTAAGAAAAGATTAAAAGAATGCTTTGTAGGTAGACAATGGGGTAAAAGTGACCGTTGATAAGTATTTGGCTTAGTTAGCCTGTGTCCATGCAATAAAATAAAATAAAAAATCATCTACCATAAAACATGATATTGAAAAATAAGTATAGATAGAAGTCGACAGGGGGATAAGGAATACATTAACTTGTAGTTCAACTTTAAGTTCTCGTTTAGTATTATATGATGCGTGGATTACGCAGAACAAATATAAGATATAACTATACTACTACAGTATGAATTTATGTGCGCGTTGTCCTTGGGGACATAATTTTATGAAGTAAAATCAGAATAAGAAACGTATTTAATATTTGTGTTATTAATAATCATGACATATGTGCGCTAATATCTAATAACACCAATAACAAGCTACGATTTATTCAGAAATGAGTAATGTACTTTACCGGCTAAGAATTAATCGGGAGCAGAATCAAATGTAGAAGTGTCCACAACAGATTGAGAGCTTCGTTCTTCTTGATGATTTTTCTTCCATTTTTCTTTTGAGCGATGCTTGTCGCTGGTCTGTGTTGGTTGCTGGCTTTGGCTAGTGTTGGCTAGCGTCGTCATCAGCGTAATCCATAATGCCAGTAGCATGATAGTCATTGTTCGTTAGCGAGATTTCTTTCAACTGGTGACTTCGAGAATTTTTAAAATGTCTGCCGCAATTCGCTCGCTAACAAACCATTGAAAGCAGTTTTCTCTCGATCCTAATCTGATTCCAGTTCTGCCATAACTTCCATTCAGCGGAACGGAAATGACTCAGGAAGAAGATAATTTCCAAAGAGACGAGAAGAGAGCTATTTAAATCCAACATTTACTTTTATACTAAAATATTGACCAATCAGCTTTATGCCAATCAGCCCATAATCACGTATACAATTCCAATTTAAGCCTTTTTCTCACAAAGAATTCAAATACAGAAAACCACTTGACACACTTAACTACGTCACATGTCAATTTGAAACTACTTTTTGACTACCATTTAGAAACAATGCATTTGCTACGTACACTATTATACGATCAATACGACGCTACTTGAAACACTTCATCTACGTCAGCACGCTACAAAGCTTTGCAAACATTATTATCTGCCTGGAGAAAAATCAAAACTTTATGCAATGCCAATATATATAATTATTGCAATGTTTGGGCTATCCGAATGCCACATTTCCTTCAGCTTGGTGTTGATGATGTCAAGGCTATGCTGAAGTTGGAAAGTGATGAAGTAAACTTGGAACTAAAACTTCATTAAAATAAAATATGAGCATGGTCTCAAATTTACTGCAGTTTTTGATAAGAAATTCAGAGAAAATGTGAAGAGATGTTAAAATTATAAATAACTTGACAGGAATCGATCGACGAGGACAAGTACAGGAGTGTGATAAGTTGGACAAAACATGGTGGTTGTGACAGAAAGGAACATTTCAGTGATTTGTTTTGTTTCATTCAACTGGATTATTTATCCTCAGATTTTTTGAATGATGTTGTCCGCAAAGAAGTAAGTTATATGATATTTAGTCATACTTGTGCTCAAATTTTCATTTAAAATAATTGCAAGCATGGTTGCAATATTTGCTAATGCAATAGGACAAAACAAGTTTTATCGGTAATTTTTAAGCCTTTTATAACTGTCATTATGAACATATGGCATCGCAGCTGCTGGTATATAAAAGACCTACTGAAATGTGCCCATGCCTTGTACATTTTGTTCACTATCATTACATTACTCCTTGCTGTTAATTGCAGCGTTTTAATTTCCAGTGTCACTGTTACATGTCATTACTGTTAAGCGGTTCACCAAATTTCCACATAACCAGTGTTCTGTATGACATAAACACATCAAATAATTTCTATGTATTATAACAAAACACATCTGCTGATGTCTATGTTATATAAAGCAAACACATCTCAACATATTTATATAGACTCTTTATTTTAGGAATTGGTTTGTAATTCACTTGAGTGTATGAATCTGCTCGTAGCGTCACTGAATTCCCGATTGTGCGGTGATCAAGTTTTCAAGAAAAGGAAAGGTCAGGTGGTTTAAAATGCTCACGTCAATTTTGTCGTTGTTTTATAAAAGTTTGTGACTGTTTTTATATTAATGCGTGGAATATGAATGTGATTATATGGTATGGACAAGTATTTTTTTCCATTTACCTCATATGCATCTACCGCTTAAGCTATAAAATTATCGAATAACTTTGTCTTTGGTTCAAGCCTCTGCATAGAGGTCTTGCTTTTAAGAAAGGTGATAATGACACCAAATGATTTTTCATAAGATTCGAATTAACTCGTTATAAGATGTTTATGTTTCAGGTCAGTTTGATAAAATTCTTATCATTGGTGGAACCGATCGTGAACAAAGTGTAGTCAAGTTCAACACCAAGAGAAAGCAGTGGAGTGACATGCCGGTATGTTTGCAATCTTCACTCTCGATAAATGAAACCCGCAGCCAGGTTTAGAAATGTGGATTTGTTGAGCGGCAGTTTTTATGCAAAATTACAGGCTTTGCTGAAATAAAAGTTTGTGGTTGATGAAAAATAAGCTTCACTGGCTTATAATACAAATAGATTCAAATTTTTTAAATAGTTGACACAATGCTAAGATTAACATTTTAACGAAACGATCAAAATAGATAAACGAGATCTATTCAGTTTAAATAACGAGTTATCATTTAAACTCAGTTGATATAAATTTATTCACTTATCAGTGTATTTCATAGTTTTCATGAATGCACCCTCTATCGTAAAAATTAAACTGAAATTTCTTGAGAACAGAAATTAACTGATCTTAAGCAAATTGATTCAACGTTTTGTTAAAAGTTTATATTTATTTTTACTGTTATTATTATTACTAATTACTTATAATTACTTAATTACTAACTGTGTTGCATCATTTTCACCATTATCCGATCAGAAAATGCTATATTTTGCACCTTGCCTTTGCCATGTCTGCTACTACCACAGCCTGTTATTTTAAACAATACCTTTGAAACTATTATTATTTAATTATCGTTTACTGAATCGTCTCGTTTATGAACTGGAAATTTCCTTTTTTCTTGCAGCTACTTTCGTATGGAGTCGTTATAAATTTTTAATATTCATTTCTCACTCTGATGAAGAAAATATGTTCATGTCCGACACATGTTAGTTCTCGTACATTGTTAATAAATTTTGTTTCCTGCTCTAGTTACTTTGTTGGCAACTTAATGGTATTTCAGGGCGACTTCTATTCTTCCTACCTTATAACATCTTACGAAGTTCCTCTCAATCAACTTTTCCGCAGTCAGACCTCTGTTGTTGTTTTTGTCTTTGAAGTGAAACCTTAGGACTTAGAGGTTGGAAACTGTGCCGCGCGTCTTTGTATAAGATGTCTTTGCATGAATTTAGAGTCGATAAGTCATTATCGTGAACAATTCCTAATTGTTGTATCAAGAGAACTTGTTGATTGAGACGTAATTTGTAATTCCTTGGAAAGTGTTTAATTTTACGTCAAACCAAGGGTTTGTTTTCTCCGTTGACACTTTATAAGTCAAACGTCACCAAAAAGGCTCAAAACAAACCTAAGTATAGTGATGTCTTGTTGTTGTTGTCCAGTTACTGTGATGTCAGAACATTAATTAATCTTACATAACGTTGTGAAATAACCGGACGTGTTCTTAGTGTTATGACTGGTCGTGATTGAATGAGTATTGACATATTCAATGATGTTTCATCATACAGGATACAAACATTGTTCGGAGATTTCCATCTGCTGTAAATTACAATCAACAAATTTTATTGATGGGTGGTAGTGATGATGATGCTGATTTTCTAAACTCTATTGAGATGTTGGACTTGAATGATGAGAATCCAAAGTGGGATATCAACTTTCCTTCTATGGGAGAAAAGCGATATTTATTTGCATCAACATTATTGAATGGTAAGTTTCGAAATAATGCAGTTTATGCAACATTTCAAAGTGTAGGCTGCTGATGGATTATAATGGCTTAGATCAAAATAAGATTGCATCAGTTATATGTGATACCGAATTATTTTGATCTTTGCCATAGACCAACATGTAAGTTAATGCTCTGCAATTGTTTACATTGCCTGTGTCATTGTTTATGATGTTTTTACCTGAAATATATATTCTGTTAACAAAATCGCTTTTGTTTCAATTTATATTTTCAATATTTATGTTATGTGTATTATATTAAATATCATGGGCTCCACTCTGAGACATATTCGGTCTTCTGTATACATACAATCATACATACATACTATAATATTTCTTTGTAATTTCATGCATCACAGGCCTTGTTTATTGTGCTGGTGGTCATAATGGCATTAGAAAATGAAAATGACAAAAAAGCTTCCTATAAATATTCACCTGATTGAGTCTTGTAGGTCTTGTTTATTGTGCTGGTGGTCATAATGACACTGGTCGTCTATCATCATGTGAAAGTTACAATCCTGAAGAAAGAAAATGGTCTTCGATAAGAAACATGAATATAAAGCGAAGTTGGCTTGCATTGGTCAGTGCACGAGGTGAGTTTCAATTAAGTGTTGTTTGGAAATTCCTAATACTACTAAAAATGTGTTGGTTTTATGTTTCTTTGGTTGTGATATTTAATTAAATAAAGTGCTACAAACCCACTTGTCATATTCCATCAAAAGTTTTCAATTGCTTAACATTTAATTAACAAAAATATTTGATGAAAAATTGTGTTAAATAAACAAGTCTACGACACGTCATCAAGCAAACAACAATGACGTCATTATCTTCATGAGCTGACTTTTAAACAGAAACCAAAACAGATCCTTTTAAATTAAAACTTTCATTTGCAACAGAATGAGAGTTTATAGAAGAGGGTTTGAGAAAATTGTGTGAAAATTAGAAAGCGAACTAAATAAAAGAAAATGATAATATCCATGTTCTAGGTTTTTAGTTCATGCCTCAGCTCAACTGTTTTTCTATGAATTGTGTGGAGAGTAATAATGCTTGAATTTTAAGCACAAGTGACGTGTTTGATTGATTGATGGTTTATTTTGAAAGGTTTGCTTTATGCGCTTGGAGGACATGATGACAACAATGCAACAAACACAGCAGAATGTTATGATCCACGAAATGGAAAGTGGGAGTATATTCCACCGATGAAAACCTGCCGAGATGGATTAACTGCTGTTGTATTAAACAACGAAATATACGCGATAGGTGAGTCTTGCTGCAAGTGCAAATATCTTTCAAATGTTTAAGGATATTTATGACTTGTCATGTTCTTTAAATGAATTAAACCAGGTGGAGATGATTTCTCTTCTGTTGAAAAATACAACCTGGACACAGAAACTTGGATTGATGTTCCATCTACGAATGGGACAAGATATGGAGGATCAGCTTGTGTAGTGAATGGCCTTATATGGGTGTTTGGAGGGTGAGAAATTGTTTTCATGAATAATACTCAAAATACTAAAAGCGAATATAGCCAGTGAGTATGGACAAGTGGAGTAAAC
The DNA here is from genome assembly GCF_947623445.1 of Clavelina lepadiformis. Lineage (NCBI taxonomy): Eukaryota > Metazoa > Chordata > Ascidiacea > Aplousobranchia > Clavelinidae > Clavelina > Clavelina lepadiformis. The sequence continues at coordinate 23,624,194 of NC_135244.1, read as the reverse complement.
TCAATTAGTGCTTCGAAGGCTCATGGGCTGCTGGCTTTAGCGAGTCTTTAAATAATGACTTGTGGATATTGGAACAGTCACGTTGAAACCTCCACTAAGAAGATCAGTGTTTAAATGCTTTTGTTTCGCTAAATGTGATGTAATAATATTGGTCAAAGTTTAAGACTTGTAATTTCGCTAATGTGGTTACAATCTGTTTTTAAACGTACTGTAAATGATACTTGATTATACCAATGTGCTCGTACAATTTTAGGCAAAGTATCTGAATGTTTATCCTCAGACAAAGTAAATTCTTTATACCACTTTAAACTTTGCATTGATTGTTCACAATGGCTCGAACAACAACAACATGGTTTAGAGCAGTGGACAAGTAAAAAAGCGACAATCGGAACTTGCACAAAGGCTAGCTCGGTAACCGGGGCGAAGTATTCGAACTCGAACAATGAGGAATCATTGCCGGGTTTAACTTCTGCAAACACTCACTCAGTCCGAGGATAATAATTACTATACCACCAAATCCAGGACTAATCCCATTGCTCATTGTTGTCGTTAATTGCAAGATTTAGTCATAACAAAGCAGTTTCATCTCTCCCCTGCTTAAGATTTTAACTCCGGTTTAAGATTTTGTTGCAAGTTGTTGTTTCCGAAATTCGGAACTTAATTGCTTAGGACTAAACAAATACTTTGTTGCATTAAAACAATCAGGAGTTGAAACTTGGTTATCTTTGTTTTTAAACTTTTGCACACATTTTATAGGAATGATGTCAAAACAGTTGAGTTCTATGATCCAGCCACCAACAAATGGCAAGTATCGAACAACATGGACAGAGAACGATACGTTCCTTGCGTCCTTTCCATCTGAAGCATCGTCACTCCTAGATAGTAATTAGGTCTTTTCTATTATATTTGGACAGTTTTTGTTATTTTTTGTCACATTTGTGATTTTTCATTAATTTTCTGCAAATAATATACTTAATATCAAATTATGTGTCTTAAGTTTTTAAGATGTATTTGAATTGAATGAATTATTTTGGAAATGCAGTTATAATACTCCGATAAAACGGTCATTTATCGAATACCCGAACAATGTTTAGTCACAAATTTGTTTACAATTATTTTTAAAACATTAATATCATTTCCACTGGACTTTTACTCGGTGGCACCAAGTTAGTGGCAGGTTGGAATGTGGCCGCTAGCTCTTGTAAAGCGCCACCTATGTGGTTTTATGTATATTCGTAGACTTAAGTTATTAATTAGGATGTTATTCGCCGAAAGTGTAAACCTACTTTAGACTTTTGCCAATTTTAATGATAACAAGATCATTGTTTGAAATGTATTTCTAATATCGATCTTGTCTTAATTATTATTCTTAAATATTTGATTTTGTTGTTCACCACATCGAGCTTTGTCATCTGCACGTTTTATCTCATGCTATGGCTTAAGCTGTAGAATGGTAATTTAATTGATAGGTCGAGTTAGTTATGTCTCATACTCAATGCATTCAGCGAATTGGGAACGCAAAGAAGCCGTTTACAGTGTTTGTAGATGTTTTAACCATATTTTACACGAACCACTTTAAGATCCGCTAGGAGACCAAAGTAAGCTAAGATGTAAAAGGACGATATACTGCTGTGCTTAACTCTTATTTAATGAAGGCTATTGCCTCGCCTTGGCGAGGTAGACATATCAACTAGACTCATTGTATTGCTCCCAAACACGGAAGTCTTTCGTAAAACGCTATATTTTATTGCGGAAAATACCACACAAAGGGAAAGATTTATACTGTGAAGGGCAGCCAGAATGATGAAATAAATATCGTGAAATTCTACTGAAAAACAAAAATAAATTTGCGTTTGTGGTACTTTAGTAATATTAAAGATCATAGGCAATTATTGATAGTTTTGTGATAAATATATCAATTAATGTAATATAAAATTGTGTACGACATAGAATTCTCATCTATCGAATCAGTGAAGCATAACACTGCGTGACGTAATCGATTGCTTCCCTGTTACTGTGCGTGCATTACGAGTCATCACTTATCAGTCTTATGTTCAACGCCGCAACATGTCTTTATGCTGTTGCTGTCACAATGTTTTATCTTGATTTGTTCGTTCAAAGACTCTTCAATATAATCAGAATATATAGTTGTCGAGGTGTATAATTAATTCTAAGATTAAGAAAAGCAGACAACGACCTTGAGACTCATTCACTTCGAGGACAATAAACTATTCAACAGACAAACTTTGTAATTGAAGTGGTCGCTCTTACAGGCTAAGGAACGACAAACAATCATTTCATTACAGTTTCATGGCATATATTTACGTTTTAGTTATGTTTTAAACAGTTTTAATGTTTTCAAAATTTCTTGTTTTAGAACATTTTTAAAGATAATTACCTTTCCGTAGTTCAGGCATAAACGTTTGTCAAAAACACGCTTCCCGGTAATTGCTTGACCGGCATTTGAAGAAAAAGCGCGTTTCTGATAATAATTATGCAAACGTGACTACAGCGGCTTAAACTCACTCAGACGGCGGTGACCTGTCCTATTGGTTGTGTTATTTCTTATTTCTTGGTTCGTTCTGAATAGGTAAAATAACAACAACAGTTTGGCATTGCAGTAATGCTGTGTACTAATGATAAGACATATACTGACAAGACACGTACTAAAATTAATGACATCTGTATTTGTTGCTGTTATTGTTGTACACTTAAGACATTCATTGTCACTGTTATAAAACTATATCATTTCGTAAGTTTGGTTCCGGTTTGTAAATAACCTATTTGCTTTTTACTGTGTAAATGTGTATAAAATATACAAGATATCTATCAAAAATAAACAGGAAAATAAATTATTTTTAATTATATGATGTACGTATGAGGTTTATGATTTAAGCAATAATCGTTTAAGGGAAATCCCAATAGCCGGTATTCAGTTTTAATTTGGTCATTTTGTGTCCCTGTACTGCCCAGATTGGGGCATTGGGCTGATCAAATACTTGTAACCAATTTAGTCCACTCTGTTCTGGTACAACCTATATACGTCTGTTTTATTAGCTTTACCTGCTGGTACTGCGCATCTTTCATTACAAAAAGTCGGACAATCGCTAAAAACTTCCACATAATTAAGTCGACTAAAGAAGAAAGAGAACGAGAAATGGTTGTATTGTTTATTTTTCGCCTTTAACTGTGCGGAGCGAAAGTTAGGATGCTAACCGTTGTAGTTATAGCACATTAAAACACGTGTTCATGAACAATTAACGAGCAGTTAATACAGTAATGGTTTTATTAAGCACCACAAAGTGAACAAACAAACTTTGCATTTGTTATAAACGAGCTGAGACTAATATTTTCGAAACTGGCAATGGATTTTTCTTGCACGATGGGAACAGCTTACATGAGCAAGCAAACACAAGCAATGCATTGTGCTCATTATTTTCAAATTTCTAACAGTTTTGATTTAAAAACGCAATTAAAAGTACAGTAATGGTGAAGGTAGGGTCTCATTTACACCGAAGGTTTGTTCGGTGGCAGGTTGGAATGTGGCGCAACTGTTGTTGTAGTTGTCGTGGTAACGGTGCGTTGTCGATTTTTCGCTTCAGCTGCAAACAATAATGACAAAGTAAGCCAAATGTGTTTACAGGTCGTTCTCATGTGTTCTGGTTATATAAGATGCTGCGTTAGTTGTGTCTCCGAAAATTCAATATTTTTAAAAGCAAACTTTTTCTTTTTTGCAAACTTGTTTGTCTTAATTCTTAATTATGAGGCTTGGCGTGGCACATCTTATAAAGCATCGTGTTAATTCTTGAACAGACAATGAGGATGAGGATAATGAAGACAGACTATTTTAGTTCAGTGGAGCTCAAACTTTGAGTGTTCTTCACTTTTCACTTAATTTGTTTTGTACATAAGGCATTCAATGATTTTGGCTTACAAAGTTTTAAAGAAACAACAGGTTGGTTTTATCTATTATAAAAATAAAACATTGACTATAAGTAAATATGGGAATAAGTTTTGAATGATATGCGATCGACATAGAGTGGCTTCCGAATCACGAGAAATCCTGGGAATTTTAATTTGGTTCCGATATCCCACCACAAGCTGACATTATCGATTCAAGGAATTCTCCCAACACAATAAATCAATCTCGAAAGTGGTAGCTTTTGTGACGTCAAAATGAAAACGATTGTTGAGCAAAATAAACAAATAAAGCAATAACCATAAAATCATGAAAACTTCAGATGGAAAGGACGCAAAGGAATGATCGTTCTCTGTCCATGTTGGTCGATACTTGCCATTCGTTGGTGGCTGGATCATAGAACTCAACTGTTTTGTCATCATCCCTATAAAATATATGGGAATTAGTCGGCACAACATGAAAGACATTCGCAAATGGAATGCTCAATTTTTAATCAAACCAAATTTCATTAAAACAGAAATACGTAATAGACGATGATAAAACAACTGCTCATTGTTTTGTCATCGCGCATTATTGCGTCATCGTTCTATTGTCTTCGCATCTTATACTTTATTCATGGTCGGGTAACACTAATTGACGGAAGAAGGAAGGTGAGGAAAGTCACAATAATTTACGAAAAGTGAGAAATCAAGAAACAGAGGACTATCGCCGAAATTGTGATTTATTGCTTGATTTTGCTGCTGCTGATGTCACAGATCAACCCGATCCAGCTGAGAATTCAGATGATGTAATCGCCACCACAAGCTCAGCTCCAGTGGAAAATAGAAGCTCAACTGCAGTTAACACCACTCCTGCCTGCATCAACAAAACAGCTGAAATCAGCAATCTAGTTTCTGACATGGAAGCCAGCCCTGTAGGCCTACCCTCATCCATTTCTTATTCTGAGAAAAAAAAGTGTTGTAACTGTCACAGATATCAGCCCTCTACCAAACCGAATCCGATCAATGAATCCTGGTACTAAACGGAGAAAATCTTCACGCGCCGCAATTTTGACAAGTTCTCCTCATAAAAACACTCTGAACAAAAGAGACAGTGATGTGACTAAAAGGAAAAGAGGCGGTGCACAAAAAACTAAGCAGAAGAAAGGAAGGAAAACAGAGAACAAAGAAAAATCCATCTGCCTGGTGTGTGAAGATTCCGCAGATGAAGACTGGATTCAATGCAAAACCTGCAAAGAATGGGCCCATGAAGATTGTGCTGATATTCGTGATTCCAAGTATTATTACTGCGACAACTGTTTGTAAATGTGTGTTTCTGTTTTGCAACAAAAACTTTTGCATGGGTTGGTTGTTCTATTTTCGTGAGTTATCGATGGTTCCAGATTGCACAATCACACATTGTGTAAATTGGCCCCTTATTTGAAAAAATTGAAATTGACTATTTACCAGCAGTGTCATTGAATTAGAAACTTAAAGAGTGATGTTAGGTGCTATCCGAATAAAATTGAATATTAAGTTGCATGTTTTGGCCAAAAATGGATGGGGTCCATTTTACACGACACTTGATTTGGTAGTGTACCTGTAGTTTAAATGATTTAAGCCCGATACTTCGTTATGTTGTACCTTTCATGTATGTAAATAAACAAGTGAAGTTTGGAAGAAATCAATTTTTGCTTTGCTTTGCTTTGCAAATTACACGGGTTTCCCCCTATAGAAAATAATTTAATTTTCCGTTCCTCATTCCGTCAATTATTGTTTCCTTTATGTGTCGCATTCTTTGTTCTTTGTCAGTGTGTTTCGTTACAATTCCAGTAATTCATAGATTGGACGCAAAAACCTACAAGCTTTAAGTCCTATATATTCATCACGTGATTAGGTCACCCTATTTCTTTATAAACGAATATTAAGTTGTGAGGAAGGAGATTTGCTGTTTGTGTTTCCTTCTCGTCCAATCATCTTCGTCTTCCTCTAGTGCAGGATTTCTCAACAGGGGTCTACGGGACTTTCAGCGAGAACCACGAGCAGATGCCTCACTAGTGAGCTATATACAGCTCACTGGTCACGACAAAACAATCATTTCATTACAGTTTCATGGCATATATTTGCGTTTTAGTTATGTTTTAAACAGTTTTAATGTTTTCAAAATTTCTTGTTTTAGAACATTTTTAAAGATAATTACCTTTCCGTAGTTCAGGCATAAACGTTTGTCAAAAACACGCTTCCCGGTAATTGCTTGACCGGCATTTGAAGAAAAAGCGCGTTTCTGATAATAATTATGGAAACGTGACTACAGCGGCTTAAACTCACTCAGACGGCGGTGACCTGTCCTATTGGTTGTGTTATTTCTTATTTCTTGGTTCGTTCTGAATAGGTAAAATAACAACAACAGTTTGGCATTGCAGTAATGCTGTGTACTAATGATAAGACATATACTGACAAGACACGTACTAAAATTAATGACATCTGTATTTGTTGCTGTTATTGTTGTACACTTAAGACATTCATTGTCACTGTTATAAAACTATATCATTTCGTAAGTTTGGTTCCGGTTTGTAAATAACCTATTTGCTTTTTACTGTGTAAATGTGTATAAAATATACAAGATATCTATCAAAAATAAACAGGAAAATAAATTATTTTTAATTATATGATGTACGTATGAGGTTTATGATTTAAGCAATAATCGTTTAAGGGAAATCCCAATAGCCGGTATTCAGTTTTAATTTGGTCATTTTGTGTCCCTGTACTGCCCAGATTGGGGCATTGGGCTGATCAAATACTTGTAACCAATTTAGTCCACTCTGTTCTGGTACAACCTATATACGTCTGTTTTATTAGCTTTACCTGCTGGTACTGCGCATCTTTCATTACAAAAAGTCGGACAATCGCTAAAAACTTCCACATAATTAAGTCGACTAAAGAAGAAAGAGAACGAGAAATGGTTGTATTGTTTATTTTTCGCCTTTAACTGTGCGGAGCGAAAGTTAGGATGCTAACCGTTGTAGTTATAGCACATTAAAACACGTGTTCATGAACAATTAACGAGCAGTTAATACAGTAATGGTTTTATTAAGCACCACAAAGTGAACAAACAAACTTTGCATTTGTTATAAACGAGCTGAGACTAATATTTTCGAAACTGGCAATGGATTTTTCTTGCACGATGGGAACAGCTTACATGAGCAAGCAAACACAAGCAATGCATTGTGCTCATTATTTTCAAATTTCTAACAGTTTTGATTTAAAAACGCAATTAAAAGTACAGTAATGGTGAAGGTAGGGTCTCATTTACACCGAAGGTTTGTTCGGTGGCAGGTTGGAATGTGGCGCAACTGTTGTTGTAGTTGTCGTGGTAACGGTGCGTTGTCGATTTTTCGCTTCAGCTGCAAACAATAATGACAAAGTAAACCAAATGTGTTTACAGGTCGTTCTCATGTGCTCTGGTTATAGAAGATGCTGCGTTAGTTGTGTCTCCGAAAATTCAATATTTTTAAAAGCAAACTTTTTCTTTTTTGCAAACTTGTTTGTCTTAATTCTTAATTATGCATCTTGGCGTGGCCCATCTTATAAAGTATCGTGTTAATTCTTGAACAGACAATGAGGATGAGGATAATGAAGACAGACTATTTTAGTTCAGTGGTGCCCAAACTTTTAGTTTGCTTCACTTTTCACTTAATTTGTTTTGTACATAAGGCATTCAATGATTTTGGCTTACAAAGTTTAAAGAAACAACAGATTGGTTTTACTTGTTTAAAAAATAAAACATTGACTATAAGTAAATATGGGAATAAGATTTGAATGATGTGCGATCGACATAGAGTGGCTTCCGAATCACGAGAAATCCTGGGAATTTTAATTTGGTTCCGAAATCCCACCACAAGCTGACATTATCGATTCAAGGAATTCTCCCAACACAATAAATCAATCTCGAAAGTGGTAGCTTTTGTGACGTCAAAATGAAAACGATTGTTGAGCAAAATAAACAAATAAAGCAATAACCATAAAATCATGAAAACTTCAGATGGAAAGGACGCAAAGGAATGATCGTTCTCTGTCCATGTTGGTCGATACTTGCCATTCGTTGGTGGCTGGATCATAGAACTCAACTGTTTTGGCATCATCCCTATAAAATATATGGGAATTAGTCGGCACAACATGAAAGACATTCGCAAATGGAATGCTCAATTTTTAATCAAACCAAATTTCATTAAAACAGAAATACGTAATAGACGATGATAAAACAACTGCTCATTGTTTTGTCATCGCGCATTATTGCGTCATCGTTCTATTGTCTTCGCATCTTATACTTTATTCATGGTCGGGTAACACTAATTGACGGAAGAAGGAAGGTGAGGAAAGTCACAATAATTTACGAAAAGTGAGAAATCAAGAAACAGAGGACTATCGCCGAAATTGTGATTTGTTGCTTGATTTTGCTGCTGCTGATGTCACAGATCAACCCGATCCAGCTGAGAATTCAGATGATGTAATCGCCACCACAAGCTCAGCTCCAGTGGAAAATAGAAGCTCAACTGCAGTTAACACCACTCCTGCCTGCATCAACAAAACAGCTGAAATCAGCAATCTAGTTTCTGACATGGAAGCCAGCCCTGTAGGCCTACCCTCATCCATTTCTTATTCTGAGAAAAAAAAGTGTTGTAACTGTCACAGATATCAGCCCTCTACCAAACCGAATCCGATCAATGAATCCTGGTACTAAACGGAGAAAATCTTCACGCGCCGCAATTTTGACAAGTTCTCCTCATAAAAACACTCTGAACAAAAGAGACAGTGATGTGACTAAAAGGAAAAGAGGCGGTGCACAAAAAACTAAGCAGAAGAAAGGAAGGAAAACAGAGAACAAAGAAAAATCCATATGCCTGGTGTGTGGAGATTCCGCAGATGAAGACTGGATTCAATGCAAAACCTGCAAAGAATGGGCCCATGAAGATTGTGCTGATATTCGTGATTCCAAGTATTATTACTGCGACAACTGTTTGTAAATGTGTGTTTCTGTTTTGCAACAAAAACTTTTGCATGGGTTGGTTGTTCTATTTTCGTGAGTTATCGATGGTTCCAGATTGCACAATCACACATTGTGTAAATTGGCCCCTTATTTGAAAAAATTGAAATTGACTATTTACCAGCAGTGTCATTGAATTAGAAACTTAAAGAGTGATGTTAGGTGCTATCCGAATAAAATTGAATATTAAGTTGCATGTTTTGGCCAAAAATGGATGGGGTCCATTTTACACGACACTTGATTTGGTAGTGTACCTGTAGTTTAAATGATTTAAGCCCGATACTTCGTTATGTTGTACCTTTCATGTATGTAAATAAACAAGTGAAGTTTGGAAGAAATCAATTTTTGCTTTGCAAATTACACGGGTTTCCCCCTATAGAAAATAATTTAATTTTCCGTTCCTCATTCCGTCAATTATTGTTTCCTTTATGTGTCGCATTCTTTGTTCTTTGTCAGTGTGTTTCGTTACAATTCCAGTAATTCATAGATTGGACGCAAAAACCTACAAGCTTTAAGTCCTATATATTCATCACGTGATTAGGTCACCCTATTTCTTTATAAACGAATATTAAGTTGTGAGGAAGGAGATTTGCTGTTTGTGTTTCCTTCTCGTCCAATCATCTTCGTCTTCCTCTAGTGCAGGATTTCTCAACAGGGGTCTACGGGACTTTCAGCGAGAACCACGAGCAGATGCCTCACTAGTGAGCTATATACAGCTCACTGGTCACGACAAAACAATCATTTCATTACAGTTTCATGGCATATATTTGCGTTTTAGTTATGTTTTAAACAGTTTTAATGTTTTCAAAATTTCTTGTTTTAGAACATTTTTAAAGATAATTACCTTTCCGTAGTTCAGGCATAAACGTTTGTCAAAAACACGCTTCCCGGTAATTGCTTGACCGGCATTTGAAGAAAAAGCGCGTTTCTGATAATAATTATGGAAACGTGACTACAGCGGCTTAAACTCACTCAGACGGCGGTGACCTGTCCTATTGGTTGTGTTATTTCTTATTTCTTGGTTCGTTCTGAATAGGTAAAATAACAACAACAGTTTGGCATTGCAGTAATGCTGTGTACTAATGATAAGACATATACTGACAAGACACGTACTAAAATTAATGACATCTGTATTTGTTGCTGTTATTGTTGTACACTTAAGACATTCATTGTCACTGTTATAAAACTATATCATTTCGTAAGTTTGGTTCCGGTTTGTAAATAACCTATTTGCTTTTTACTGTGTAAATGTGTATAAAATATACAAGATATCTATCAAAAATAAACAGGAAAATAAATTATTTTTAATTATATGATGTACGTATGAGGTTTATGATTTAAGCAATAATCGTTTAAGGGAAATCCCAATAGCCGGTATTCAGTTTTAATTTGGTCATTTTGTGTCCCTGTACTGCCCAGATTGGGGCATTGGGCTGATCAAATACTTGTAACCAATTTAGTCCACTCTGTTCTGGTACAACCTATATACGTCTGTTTTATTAGCTTTACCTGCTGGTACTGCGCATCTTTCATTACAAAAAGTCGGACAATCGCTAAAAACTTCCACATAATTAAGTCGACTAAAGAAGAAAGAGAACGAGAAATGGTTGTATTGTTTATTTTTCGCCTTTAACTGTGCGGAGCGAAAGTTAGGATGCTAACCGTTGTAGTTATAGCACATTAAAACACGTGTTCATGAACAATTAACGAGCAGTTAATACAGTAATGGTTTTATTAAGCACCACAAAGTGAACAAACAAACTTTGCATTTGTTATAAACGAGCTGAGACTAATATTTTCGAAACTGGCAATGGATTTTTCTTGCACGATGGGAACAGCTTACATGAGCAAGCAAACACAAGCAATGCATTGTGCTCATTATTTTCAAATTTCTAACAGTTTTGATTTAAAAACGCAATTAAAAGTACAGTAATGGTGAAGGTAGGGTCTCATTTACACCGAAGGTTTGTTCGGTGGCAGGTTGGAATGTGGCGCAACTGTTGTTGTAGTTGTCGTGGTAACGGTGCGTTGTCGATTTTTCGCTTCAGCTGCAAACAATAATGACAAAGTAAGCCAAATGTGTTTACAGGTCGTTCTCATGTGTTCTGGTTATATAAGATGCTGCGTTAGTTGTGTCTCCAAAAATTCAATATTTTTAAAAGCAAACTTTTTCTTTTTTGCAAACTTGTTTGTCTTAATTCTTAATTATGAGGCTTGGCGTGGCACATCTTATAAAGCATCGTGTTAATTCTTGAACAGACAATGAGGATGAGGATAATGAAGACAGACTATTTTAGTTCAGTGGAGCTCAAACTTTGAGTGTTCTTCACTTTTCACTTAATGTGTTTTGTACATAAGGCATTCAATGATTTTGGCTTACAAAGTTTTAAAGAAACAACAGGTTGGTTTTATCTATTATAAAAATAAAACATTGACTATAAGTAAATATGGGAATAAGTTTTGAATGATGTGCGATCGACATAGAGTGGCTTCCGAATCACGAGAAATCCTGGGAATTTTAATTTGGTTCCGATATCCCACCACAAGCTGACATTATCGATTCAAGGAATTCTCCCAACACAATAAATCAATCTCGAAAGTGGTAGCTTTTGTGACGTCAAAATGAAAACGATTGTTGAGCAAAATAAACAAATAAAGCAATAACCATAAAATCATGAAAACTTCAGATGGAAAGGACGCAAAGGAATGATCGTTCTCTGTCCATGTTGGTCGATACTTGCCATTCGTTGGTGGCTGGATCATAGAACTCAACTGTTTTGGCATCATCCCTATAAAATATATGGGAATTAGTCGGCACAACATGAAAGACATTCGCAAATGGAATGCTCAATTTTTAATCAAACCAAATTTCATTAAAACAGAAATACGTAATAGACGATGATAAAACAACTGCTCATTGTTTTGTCATCGCGCATTATTGCGTCATCGTTCTATTGTCTTCGCATCTTATACTTTATTCATGGTCGGGTAACACTAATTGACGGAAGAAGGAAGGTGAGGAAAGTCACAATAATTTACGAAAAGTGAGAAATCAAGAAACAGAGGACTATCGCCGAAATTGTGATTTGTTGCTTGATTTTGCTGCTGCTGATGTCACAGATCAACCCGATCCAGCTGAGAATTCAGATGATGTAATCGCCACCACAAGCTCAGCTCCAGTGGAAAATAGAAGCTCAACTGCAGTTAACACCACTCCTGCCTGCATCAACAAAACAGCTGAAATCAGCAATCTAGTTTCTGACATGGAAGCCAGCCCTGTAGGCCTACCCTCATCCATTTCTTATTCTGAGAAAAAAAAGTGTTGTAACTGTCACAGATATCAGCCCTCTACCAAACCGAATCCGATCAATGAATCCTGGTACTAAACGGAGAAAATCTTCACGCGCCGCAATTTTGACAAGTTCTCCTCATAAAAACACTCTGAACAAAAGAGACAGTGATGTGACTAAAAGGAAAAGAGGCGGTGCACAAAAAACTAAGCAGAAGAAAGGAAGGAAAACAGAGAACAAAGAAAAATCCATATGCCTGGTGTGTGGAGATTCCGCAGATGAAGACTGGATTCAATGCAAAACCTGCAAAGAATGGGCCCATGAAGATTGTGCTGATATTCGTGATTCCAAGTATTATTACTGCGACAACTGTTTGTAAATGTGTGTTTCTGTTTTGCAACAAAAACTTTTGCATGGGTTGGTTGTTCTATTTTCGTGAGTTATCGATGGTTCCAGATTGCACAATCACACATTGTGTAAATTGGCCCCTTATTTGAAAAAATTGAAATTGACTTTTTACCAGCAGTGTCATTGAATTAGAAACTTAAAGAGTGATGTTAGGTGCTATCCGAATAAAATTGAATATTAAGTTGCATGTTTTGGCCAAAAATGGATGGGGTCCATTTTACACGACACTTGATTTGGTAGTGTACCTGTAGTTTAAATGATTTAAGCCCGATACTTCGTTATGTTGTACCTTTCATGTATGTAAATAAACAAGTGAAGTTTGGAAGAAATCAATTTTTGCTTTGCTTTGCTTTGCAAATTACACGGGTTTCCCCCTATAGAAAATAATTTAATTTTCCGTTCCTCATTCCGTCAATTATTGTTTCCTTTATGTGTCGCATTCTTTGTTCTTTGTCAGTGTGTTTCGTTACAATTCCAGTAATTCATAGATTGGACGCAAAAACCTACAAGCTTTAAGTCCTATATATTCATCACGTGATTAGGTCACCCTATTTCTTTATAAACGAATATTAAGTTGTGAGGAAGGAGATTTGCTGTTTGTGTTTCCTTCTCGTCCAATCATCTTCGTCTTCCTCTAGTGCAGGATTTCTCAACAGGGGTCTACGGGACTTTCAGCGAGAACCACGAGCAGATGCCTCACTAGTGAGCTATATACAGCTCACTGGTCACGACAAAACAATCATTTCATTACAGTTTCATGGCATATATTTGCGTTTTAGTTATGTTTTAAACAGTTTTAATGTTTTCAAAATTTCTTGTTTTAGAACATTTTTAAAGATAATTACCTTTCCGTAGTTCAGGCATAAACGTTTGTCAAAAACACGCTTCCCGGTAATTGCTTGACCGGCATTTGAAGAAAAAGCGCGTTTCTGATAATAATTATGGAAACGTGACTACAGCGGCTTAAACTCACTCAGACGGCGGTGACCTGTCCTATTGGTTGTGTTATTTCTTATTTCTTGGTTCGTTCTGAATAGGTAAAATAACAACAACAGTTTGGCATTGCAGTAATGCTGTGTACTAATGATAAGACATATACTGACAAGACACGTACTAAAATTAATGACATCTGTATTTGTTGCTGTTATTGTTGTACACTTAAGACATTCATTGTCACTGTTATAAAACTATATCATTTCGTAAGTTTGGTTCCGGTTTGTAAATAACCTATTTGCTTTTTACTGTGTAAATGTGTATAAAATATACAAGATATCTATCAAAAATAAACAGGAAAATAAATTATTTTTAATTATATGATGTACGTATGAGGTTTATGATTTAAGCAATAATCGTTTAAGGGAAATCCCAATAGCCGGTATTCAGTTTTAATTTGGTCATTTTGTGTCCCTGTACTGCCCAGATTGGGGCATTGGGCTGATCAAATACTTGTAACCAATTTAGTCCACTCTGTTCTGGTACAACCTATATACGTCTGTTTTATTAGCTTTACCTGCTGGTACTGCGCATCTTTCATTACAAAAAGTCGGACAATCGCTAAAAACTTCCACATAATTAAGTCGACTAAAGAAGAAAGAGAACGAGAAATGGTTGTATTGTTTATTTTTCGCCTTTAACTGTGCGGAGCGAAAGTTAGGATGCTAACCGTTGTAGTTATAGCACATTAAAACACGTGTTCATGAACAATTAACGAGCAGTTAATACAGTAATGGTTTTATTAAGCACCACAAAGTGAACAAACAAACTTTGCATTTGTTATAAACGAGCTGAGACTAATATTTTCGAAACTGGCAATGGATTTTTCTTGCACGATGGGAACAGCTTACATGAGCAAGCAAACACAAGCAATGCATTGTGCTCATTATTTTCAAATTTCTAACAGTTTTGATTTAAAAACGCAATTAAAAGTACAGTAATGGTGAAGGTAGGGTCTCATTTACACCGAAGGTTTGTTCGGTGGCAGGTTGGAATGTGGCGCAACTGTTGTTGTAGTTGTCGTGGTAACGGTGCGTTGTCGATTTTTCGCTTCAGCTGCAAACAATAATGACAAAGTAAGCCAAATGTGTTTACAGGTCGTTCTCATGTGTTCTGGTTATATAAGATGCTGCGTTAGTTGTGTCTCCGAAAATTCAATATTTTTAAAAGCAAACTTTTTCTTTTTTGCAAACTTGTTTGTCTTAATTCTTAATTATGAGGCTTGGCGTGGCACATCTTATAAAGCATCGTGTTAATTCTTGAACAGACAATGAGGATGAGGATAATGAAGACAGACTATTTTAGTTCAGTGGAGCTCAAACTTTGAGTGTTCTTCACTTTTCACTTAATGTGTTTTGTACATAAGGCATTCAATGATTTTGGCTTACAAAGTTTTAAAGAAACAACAGGTTGGTTTTATCTATTATAAAAATAAAACATTGACTATAAGTAAATATGGGAATAAGTTTTGAATGATGTGCGATCGACATAGAGTGGCTTCCGAATCACGAGAAATCCTGGGAATTTTAATTTGGTTCCGATATCCCACCACAAGCTGACATTATCGATTCAAGGAATTCTCCCAACACAATAAATCAATCTCGAAAGTGGTAGCTTTTGTGACGTCAAAATGAAAACGATTGTTGAGCAAAATAAACAAATAAAGCAATAACCATAAAATCATGAAAACTTCAGATGGAAAGGACGCAAAGGAATGATCGTTCTCTGTCCATGTTGGTCGATACTTGCCATTCGTTGGTGGCTGGATCATAGAACTCAACTGTTTTGCCATCATCCCTATAAAATATATGGGAATTAGTCGGCACAACATGAAAGACATTCGCAAATGGAATGCTCAATTTTTAATCAAACCAAATTTCATTAAAACAGAAATACGTAATAGACGATGATAAAACAACTGCTCATTGTTTTGTCATCGCGCATTATTGCGTCATCGTTCTATTGTTTTCGCATCTTATACTTTATTCATGGTCGGGTAACACTAATTGACGGAAGAAGGAAGGTGAGGAAAGTCACAATAATTTACGAAAAGTGAGAAATCAAGAAACAGAGGACTATCGCCGAAATTGTGATTTGTTGCTTGATTTTGCTGCTGCTGATGTCACAGATCAACCCGATCCAGCTGAGAATTCAGATGATGTAATCGCCACCACAAGCTCAGCTCCAGTGGAAAATAGAAGCTCAACTGCAGTTAACACCACTCCTGCTTGCATCAACAAAACAGCTGAAATCAGCAATCTAGTTTCTGACATGGAAGCCAGCCCTGTAGGCCTACCCTCATCCATTTCTTATTCTGAGAAAAAAAAGTGTTGTAACTGTCACAGATATCAGCCCTCTACCAAACCGAATCCGATCAATGAATCCTGGTACTAAACGGAGAAAATCTTCACGCGCCGCAATTTCGACAAGTTCTCCTCATAAAAACACTCTGAACAAAAGAGACAGTGATGTGACTAAAAGGAAAAGAGGCGGTGCACAAAAAACTAAGCAGAAGAAAGGAAGGAAAACAGAGAACAAAGAAAAATCCATATGCCTGGTGTGTGGAGATTCCGCAGATGAAGACTGGATTCAATGCAAAACCTGCAAAGAATGGGCCCATGAAGATTGTGCTGATATTCGTGATTCCAAGTATTATTACTGCGACAACTGTTTGTAAATGTGTGTTTCTGTTTTGCAACAAAAACTTTTGCATGGGTTGGTTGTTCTATTTTCGTGAGTTATCGATGGTTCCAGATTGCACAATCACACATTGTGTAAATTGGCCCCTTATTTGAAAAAATTGAAATTGAATATTTACCAGCAGTGTCATTGAATTAGAAACTTAAAGAGTGATGTTAGGTGCTATCCGAATAAAATTGAATATTAAGTTGCATGTTTTGGCCAAAAATGGATGGGGTCCATTTTACACGACACTTGATTTGGTAGTGTACCTGTAGTTTAAATGATTTAAGCCCGATACTTCGTTATGTTGTACCTTTCATGTATGTAAATAAACAAGTGAAGTTTGGAAGAAATCAATTTTTGCTTTGCTTTGCTTTGCAAATTACACGGGTTTCCCCCTATAGAAAATAATTTAATTTTCCGTTCCTCATTCCGTCAATTATTGTTTCCTTTATGTGTCGCATTCTTTGTTCTTTGTCAGTGTGTTTCGTTACAATTCCAGTAATTCATAGATTGGACGCAAAAACCTACAAGCTTTAAGTCCTATATATTCATCACGTGATTAGGTCACCCTATTTCTTTATAAACGAATATTAAGTTGTGAGGAAGGAGATTTGCTGTTTGTGTTTCCTTCTCGTCCAATCATCTTCGTCTTCCTCTAGTGCAGGATTTCTCAACAGGGGTCTACGGGACTTTCAGCGAGAACCACGAGCAGATGCCTCACTAGTGAGCTATATACAGCTCACTGGTCACGACAAAACAATCATTTCATTACAGTTTCATGGCATATATTTGCGTTTTAGTTATGTTTTAAACAGTTTTAATGTTTTCAAAATTTCTTGTTTTAGAACATTTTTAAAGATAATTACCTTTCCGTAGTTCAGGCATAAACGTTTGTCAAAAACACGCTTCCCGGTAATTGCTTGACCGGCATTTGAAGAAAAAGCGCGTTTCTGATAATAATTATGGAAACGTGACTACAGCGGCTTAAACTCACTCAGACGGCGGTGACCTGTCCTATTGGTTGTGTTATTTCTTATTTCTTGGTTCGTTCTGAATAGGTAAAATAACAACAACAGTTTGGCATTGCAGTAATGCTGTGTACTAATGATAAGACATATACTGACAAGACACGTACTAAAATTAATGACATCTGTATTTGTTGCTGTTATTGTTGTACACTTAAGACATTCATTGTCACTGTTATAAAACTATATCATTTCGTAAGTTTGGTTCCGGTTTGTAAATAACCTATTTGCTTTTTACTGTGTAAATGTGTATAAAATATACAAGATATCTATCAAAAATAAACAGGAAAATAAATTATTTTTAATTATATGATGTACGTATGAGGTTTATGATTTAAGCAATAATCGTTTAAGGGAAATCCCAATAGCCGGTATTCAGTTTTAATTTGGTCATTTTGTGTCCCTGTACTGCCCAGATTGGGGCATTGGGCTGATCAAATACTTGTAACCAATTTAGTCCACTCTGTTCTGGTACAACCTATATACGTCTGTTTTATTAGCTTTACCTGCTGGTACTGCGCATCTTTCATTACAAAAAGTCGGACAATCGCTAAAAACTTCCACATAATTAAGTCGACTAAAGAAGAAAGAGAACGAGAAATGGTTGTATTGTTTATTTTTCGCCTTTAACTGTGCGGAGCGAAAGTTAGGATGCTAACCGTTGTAGTTATAGCACATTAAAACACGTGTTCATGAACAATTAACGAGCAGTTAATACAGTAATGGTTTTATTAAGCACCACAAAGTGAACAAACAAACTTTGCATTTGTTATAAACGAGCTGAGACTAATATTTTCGAAACTGGCAATGGATTTTTCTTGCACGATGGGAACAGCTTACATGAGCAAGCAAACACAAGCAATGCATTGTGCTCATTATTTTCAAATTTCTAACAGTTTTGATTTAAAAACGCAATTAAAAGTACAGTAATGGTGAAGGTAGGGTCTCATTTACACCGAAGGTTTGTTCGGTGGCAGGTTGGAATGTGGCGCAACTGTTGTTGTAGTTGTCGTGGTAACGGTGCGTTGTCGATTTTTCGCTTCAGCTGCAAACAATAATGACAAAGTAAACCAAATGTGTTTACAGGTCGTTCTCATGTGCTCTGGTTATAGAAGATGCTGCGTTAGTTGTGTCTCCGAAAATTCAATATTTTTAAAAGCAAACTTTTTCTTTTTTGCAAACTTGTTTGTCTTAATTCTTAATTATGCATCTTGGCGTGGCCCATCTTATAAAGTATCGTGTTAATTCTTGAACAGACAATGAGGATGAGGATAATGAAGACAGACTATTTTAGTTCAGTGGTGCCCAAACTTTTAGTTTGCTTCACTTTTCACTTAATTTGTTTTGTACATAAGGCATTCAATGATTTTGGCTTACAAAGTTTAAAGAAACAACAGATTGGTTTTACTTGTTTAAAAAATAAAACATTGACTATAAGTAAATATGGGAATAAGATTTGAATGATGTGCGATCGACATAGAGTGGCTTCCGAATCACGAGAAATCCTGGGAATTTTAATTTGGTTCCGAAATCCCACCACAAGCTGACATTATCGATTCAAGGAATTCTCCCAACACAATAAATCAATCTCGAAAGTGGTAGCTTTTGTGACGTCAAAATGAAAACGATTGTTGAGCAAAATAAACAAATAAAGCAATAACCATAAAATCATGAAAACTTCAGATGGAAAGGACGCAAAGGAATGATCGTTCTCTGTCCATGTTGGTCGATACTTTCCATTCGTTGGTGGCTGGATCATAGAACTCAACTGTTTTGGCATCATCCCTATAAAATATATGGGAATTAGTCGGCACAACATGAAAGACATTCGCAAATGGAATGCTCAATTTTTAATCAAACCAAATTTCATTAAAACAGAAATACGTAATAGACGATGATAAAACAACTGCTCATTGTTTTGTCATCGTGCATTATTGCGTCATCGTTCTATTGTCTTGGCATCTTATACTTTATTCATGGTCGGGTAACACTAATTGACGGAAGAAGGAAGGTGAGGAAAGTCACAATAATTTACGAAAAGTGAGAAATCAAGAAACAGAGGACTATCGCCGAAATTGTGATTTGTTGCTTGATTTTGCTGCTGCTGATGTCACAGATCAACCCGATCCAGCTGAGAATTCAGATGATGTAATCGCCACCACAAGCTCAGCTCCAGTGGAAAATAGAAGCTCAACTGCAGTTAACACCACTCCTGCTTGCATCAACAAAACAGCTGAAATCAGCAATCTAGTTTCTGACATGGAAGCCAGCCCTGTAGGCCTACCCTCATCCATTTCTTATTCTGAGAAAAAAAAGTGTTGTAACTGTCACAGATATCAGCCCTCTACCAAACCGAATCCGATCAATGAATCCTGGTACTAAACGGAGAAAATCTTCACGCGCCGCAATTTTGACAAGTTCTCCTCATAAAAACACTCTGAACAAAAGAGACAGTGATGTGACTAAAAGGAAAAGAGGCGGTGCACAAAAAACTAAGCAGAAGAAAGGAAGGAAAACAGAGAACAAAGAAAAATCCATATGCCTGGTGTGTGGAGATTCCGCAGATGAAGACTGGATTCAATGCAAAACCTGCAAAGAATGGGCCCATGAAGATTGTGCTGATATTCGTGATTCCAAGTATTATTACTGCGACAACTGTTTGTAAATGTGTGTTTCTGTTTTGCAACAAAAACTTTTGCATGGGTTGGTTGTTCTATTTTCGTGAGTTATCGATGGTTCCAGATTGCACAATCACACATTGTGTAAATTGGCCCCTTATTTGAAAAAATTGAAATTGAATATTTACCAGCAGTGTCATTGAATTAGAAACTTAAAGAGTGATGTTAGGTGCTATCCGAA
The DNA here is from genome assembly GCF_947623445.1 of Clavelina lepadiformis. Taxonomy (NCBI): domain Eukaryota; kingdom Metazoa; phylum Chordata; class Ascidiacea; order Aplousobranchia; family Clavelinidae; genus Clavelina; species Clavelina lepadiformis. The sequence goes on along the minus strand of NC_135244.1, from coordinate 23,603,993 downwards.
TAAAATTGAATATTAAGTTGCATGTTTTGGCCAAAAATGGATGGGGTCCATTTTACACGACACTTGATTTGGTAGTGTACCTGTAGTTTAAATGATTTAAGCCCGATACTTCGTTATGTTGTACCTTTCATGTATGTAAATAAACAAGTGAAGTTTGGAAGAAATCAATTTTTGCTTTGCTTTGCTTTGCAAATTACACGGGTTTCCCCCTATAGAAAATAATTTAATTTTCCGTTCCTCATTCCGTCAATTATTGTTTCCTTTATGTGTCGCATTCTTTGTTCTTTGTCAGTGTGTTTCGTTACAATTCCAGTAATTCATAGATTGGACGCAAAAACCTACAAGCTTTAAGTCCTATATATTCATCACGTGATTAGGTCACCCTATTTCTTTATAAACGAATATTAAGTTGTGAGGAAGGAGATTTGCTGTTTGTGTTTCCTTCTCGTCCAATCATCTTCGTCTTCCTCTAGTGCAGGATTTCTCAACAGGGGTCTACGGGACTTTCAGCGAGAACCACGAGCAGATGCCTCACTAGTGAGCTATATACAGCTCACTGGTCACGACAAAACAATCATTTCATTACAGTTTCATGGCATATATTTGCGTTTTAGTTATGTTTTAAACAGTTTTAATGTTTTCAAAATTTCTTGTTTTAGAACATTTTTAAAGATAATTACCTTTCCGTAGTTCAGGCATAAACGTTTGTCAAAAACACGCTTCCCGGTAATTGCTTGACCGGCATTTGAAGAAAAAGCGCGTTTCTGATAATAATTATGGAAACGTGACTACAGCGGCTTAAACTCACTCAGACGGCGGTGACCTGTCCTATTGGTTGTGTTATTTCTTATTTCTTGGTTCGTTCTGAATAGGTAAAATAACAACAACAGTTTGGCATTGCAGTAATGCTGTGTACTAATGATAAGACATATACTGACAAGACACGTACTAAAATTAATGACATCTGTATTTGTTGCTGTTATTGTTGTACACTTAAGACATTCATTGTCACTGTTATAAAACTATATCATTTCGTAAGTTTGGTTCCGGTTTGTAAATAACCTATTTGCTTTTTACTGTGTAAATGTGTATAAAATATACAAGATATCTATCAAAAATAAACAGGAAAATAAATTATTTTTAATTATATGATGTACGTATGAGGTTTATGATTTAAGCAATAATCGTTTAAGGGAAATCCCAATAGCCGGTATTCAGTTTTAATTTGGTCATTTTGTGTCCCTGTACTGCCCAGATTGGGGCATTGGGCTGATCAAATACTTGTAACCAATTTAGTCCACTCTGTTCTGGTACAACCTATATACGTCTGTTTTATTAGCTTTACCTGCTGGTACTGCGCATCTTTCATTACAAAAAGTCGGACAATCGCTAAAAACTTCCACATAATTAAGTCGACTAAAGAAGAAAGAGAACGAGAAATGGTTGTATTGTTTATTTTTCGCCTTTAACTGTGCGGAGCGAAAGTTAGGATGCTAACCGTTGTAGTTATAGCACATTAAAACACGTGTTCATGAACAATTAACGAGCAGTTAATACAGTAATGGTTTTATTAAGCACCACAAAGTGAACAAACAAACTTTGCATTTGTTATAAACGAGCTGAGACTAATATTTTCGAAACTGGCAATGGATTTTTCTTGCACGATGGGAACAGCTTACATGAGCAAGCAAACACAAGCAATGCATTGTGCTCATTATTTTCAAATTTCTAACAGTTTTGATTTAAAAACGCAATTAAAAGTACAGTAATGGTGAAGGTAGGGTCTCATTTACACCGAAGGTTTGTTCGGTGGCAGGTTGGAATGTGGCGCAACTGTTGTTGTAGTTGTCGTGGTAACGGTGCGTTGTCGATTTTTCGCTTCAGCTGCAAACAATAATGACAAAGTAAGCCAAATGTGTTTACAGGTCGTTCTCATGTGTTCTGGTTATATAAGATGCTGCGTTAGTTGTGTCTCCGAAAATTCAATATTTTTAAAAGCAAACTTTTTCTTTTTTGCAAACTTGTTTGTCTTAATTCTTAATTATGAGGCTTGGCGTGGCACATCTTATAAAGCATCGTGTTAATTCTTGAACAGACAATGAGGATGAGGATAATGAAGACAGACTATTTTAGTTCAGTGGAGCTCAAACTTTGAGTGTTCTTCACTTTTCACTTAATTTGTTTTGTACATAAGGCATTCAATGATTTTGGCTTACAAAGTTTTAAAGAAACAACAGGTTGGTTTTATCTATTATAAAAATAAAACATTGACTATAAGTAAATATGGGAATAAGTTTTGAATGATGTGCGATCGACATAGAGTGGCTTCCGAATCACGAGAAATCCTGGGAATTTTAATTTGGTTCCGATATCCCACCACAAGCTGACATTATCGATTCAAGGAATTCTCCCAACACAATAAATCAATCTCGAAAGTGGTAGCTTTTGTGACGTCAAAATGAAAACGATTGTTGAGCAAAATAAACAAATAAAGCAATAACCATAAAATCATGAAAACTTCAGATGGAAAGGACGCAAAGGAATGATCGTTCTCTGTCCATGTTGGTCGATACTTGCCATTCGTTGGTGGCTGGATCATAGAACTCAACTGTTTTGTCATCATCCCTATAAAATATATGGGAATTAGTCGGCACAACATGAAAGACATTCGCAAATGGAATGCTCAATTTTTAATCAAACCAAATTTCATTAAAACAGAAATACGTAATAGACGATGATAAAACAACTGCTCATTGTTTTGTCATCGCGCATTATTGCGTCATCGTTCTATTGTCTTCGCATCTTATACTTTATTCATGGTCGGGTAACACTAATTGACGGAAGAAGGAAGGTGAGGAAAGTCACAATAATTTACGAAAAGTGAGAAATCAAGAAACAGAGGACTATCGCCGAAATTGTGATTTATTGCTTGATTTTGCTGCTGCTGATGTCACAGATCAACCCGATCCAGCTGAGAATTCAGATGATGTAATCGCCACCACAAGCTCAGCTCCAGTGGAAAATAGAAGCTCAACTGCAGTTAACACCACTCCTGCCTGCATCAACAAAACAGCTGAAATCAGCAATCTAGTTTCTGACATGGAAGCCAGCCCTGTAGGCCTACCCTCATCCATTTCTTATTCTGAGAAAAAAAAGTGTTGTAACTGTCACAGATATCAGCCCTCTACCAAACCGAATCCGATCAATGAATCCTGGTACTAAACGGAGAAAATCTTCACGCGCCGCAATTTTGACAAGTTCTCCTCATAAAAACACTCTGAACAAAAGAGACAGTGATGTGACTAAAAGGAAAAGAGGCGGTGCACAAAAAACTAAGCAGAAGAAAGGAAGGAAAACAGAGAACAAAGAAAAATCCATATGCCTGGTGTGTGGAGATTCTGCAGATGAAGACTGGATTCAATGCAAAACCTGCAAAGAATGGGCCCATGAAGATTGTGCTGATATTAGTGATTCCAAGTATTATTACTGCGACAACTGTTTGTAAATGTGTGTTTCTGTTTTGCAACAAAAACTTTTGCATGGGTTGGTTGTTCTATTTTCGTGAGTTATCGATGGTTCCAGATTGCACAATCACACATTGTGTAAATTGGCCCCTTATTTGAAAAAATTGAAATTGAATATTTACCAGCAGTGTCATTGAATTAGAAACTTAAAGAGTGATGTTAGGTGCTATCCGAATAAAATTGAATATTAAGTTGCATGTTTTGGCCAAAAATGGATGGGGTCCATTTTACACGACACTTGATTTGGTAGTGTACCTGTAGTTTAAATGATTTAAGCCCGATACTTCGTTATGTTGTACCTTTCATGTATGTAAATAAACAAGTGAAGTTTGGAAGAAATCAATTTTTGCTTTGCTTTGCTTTGCAAATTACACGGGTTTCCCCCTATAGAAAATAATTTAATTTTCCGTTCCTCATTCCGTCAATTATTGTTTCCTTTATGTGTCGCATTCTTTGTTCTTTGTCAGTGTGTTTCGTTACAATTCCAGTAATTCATAGATTGGACGCAAAAACCTACAAGCTTTAAGTCCTATATATTCATCACGTGATTAGGTCACCCTATTTCTTTATAAACGAATATTAAGTTGTGAGGAAGGAGATTTGCTGTTTGTGTTTCCTTCTCGTCCAATCATCTTCGTCTTCCTCTAGTGCAGGATTTCTCAACAGGGGTCTACGGGACTTTCAGCGAGAACCACGAGCAGATGCCTCACTAGTGAGCTATATACAGTGTGGTGGCAGGGGAAGACGAGGCAAAGCGGCACACAAATTTCTCACGTTTTCGTGCAAAATTAGAGGCGCGAAGGCTTCTGCACACGCAGGAGTGAAGAGAAAAGTGTTTGCAAACAACAATCTACATCTTTAATTGATGGGTAGGGGCCACGTAATTTGAGGGTCACTGTAAGGGGGCACGTAATTTGAGGGTCACTGAATGGGACCACGTAATTTGAGGGTCACTGTAAGGGGGCCACGTAATTTGAGGGTCACTGTAAGGGGGCCACGTAATTTGAGGGTCACTGTAAGGGGCCACGTAATTTGAGGGTCATCGTAAGGGGCCACATAATTTGGGGGTCACTGTAAGGGGGGCCACATAATGTGAAGGTCATTGTAAGGAGGCCACGTAATTTGAGGCTCATTGCAAGAGGGCCACGAACCATGAAAGGTTGCGCATGCAAGCTACAAGATCGCGGAACAAGTTAATAATTAATCGAACTCACCCTCCAAACACCCATATAAGGCCATCCACTACACAAGCTGATCCACCAATTCTTTCCTCATTCATAGATGGAATATCAATCCAAGTTTTAGTGTCCAGGTTGTATTTTTCAACAGAAGACCAAGAAACTGAACCTTCATTTCCACCTGATTTAATTCATTTAACAAACATGACAAGTCATAAATATCCTTAAACATTTGAAAGATATTTACACTTGCAGCAAGACTCACCTATCGCGTATATTTCGTTGTTTAATACAACAGCAGTTAATCCATATCTGCAGGTTTTCATCGGTGGAATATATTCCCATTTTCCATTTCGTGGATCATAACATTCTGCTGTGTTTGTTGCATTGCCATCATGTCCTCCAAGCGCATACAGCAAACCTTTCAAAACAAACCATCAATCAATCAAACACATCACTTGTGGTTTCCATGGAGCGTGATAACTCTCACATCCCACTATGACAAGTCAACACAAATAAAAGCTACTACAGCAACCATGTGCACTTTGTTGCGTTGTAAACTGGGCCTGTGACGTGTCAATGAACGATATCAAGCAATATATGCGAATAAGAACGCGAGTATCTGCTTCACTTATACTGCGGTCCCCGGGCAGGTGCCGGTACCATTTTAACAATGTGGAGGTGAAGTTTCTACTGCGGGTGCGGGCATAATTTATTTCGAGCCTTGAAGTAGTAATTTCATACATTGCTATTATCACTGGTGGATGTTAACTTCTGTTGACGCAAAATTCCTGTTCTCCGATTATCATCTCAACCCGCAAACACACAGAGCAATCACATCGACAAACTTGCAGCGCCATGAACTATTGTGACATCACGTGATAAGCAAGATAGTGGCCAGGTTCTTATTCTCCGGTCTATTACAGAGCAAAGTAGCAGACTGCAAAGCAATCTGGAATGAAGAGAATAGAAATCTTGAACGAACAGGGGCGCAGGTTGCTCTGACTTATCGCAGCAAAACGGACACGAAGAATGAGCGAGTGTGTTGCTTGTGTGCACTTGGATGCTCTCAGCACGACCAGAACAATTTTGGTAAAAATTGCTTTGAAGAACCGGATAACAAACTCACCTCGTGCACTGACCAACGCGTGGTCAATTCGCTTTATATTCATGTTTCTTATGGAAGACCATTTCCTCTCTTCAGGATTGTAACTTTCACATGATGATAGACGAACAGAGCCATTAAAACCACCAGCACAATAAACAAGACCTACAAAACACAACCAGGTGAATATTTATGCAAGAAGGTTTTGTGACGTCCTAAAAATGCGATCATTCACATCAAAGTGCGTTTCCCTGCGCGGTCTAACAGTGATCACGATCACCATCATCCTCTGTAAATTGCATGGAAAGCGCGTGAGGAGGCAAATATCTTAATTGAAAACTACCCCAAGTTTTATGGAGGAATGTGGTTGAAGGCCACCGGCGTAAATGAACGCAACAAAGCAATCTTGTTGATAATCACTATAGCTGGTGATGGGGACCAATTTAACACCAGGATACAACTTTTCCGACACCAATTATTACTTCATTTCGACAGAGTTTTAAAATTTGGTGATGACATCATACAAGCAGTATTGTTGTCGAGCTCCAAAATTATATTCTACGTTATGACTCACATGAGGAGGTTTAGAATAAACGAAGCGTATGTGTTCACTTTTGCACGTGCACTATTATGACATCATAATAACTTACCATTCAATAAAGCTGATGCAAATCTATATCGCTTTTCTCCCATAGAAGACAAGCTGCTATCCCACTTTGGATTCTCATCATTCAAGTCCAACATCTCAACAGACTTGTAGCAAGTACTAGTATATCCTTCAGCACCACCCATCAATAAAATTTGTTGATTATAATTTACAGCAGATGGCCACCCCCGAGCAATGTTTGTATCCTGTATGATGAAACATCATTGCATAAAGTCAACATCAACTGAATTTAGCAACAATATCAACTAAACACTGGATATGATGTTATTAATGGCCTGGCCAGACACAGGTATAAACTATCTGCAGGTGACAATGCATAACGATCGATACGATCTTGATGATACAATACAACAATGGCATCAGTTTAGTTTCTCTAAAGAATAGTCATGTGACCAAAGTTTTGTTGTGATTGATTTTGTTGTATGAGATTTCCATTGTTCGTTGTATTAGTCAGACAGAAAACCATCACATCAACATTTTTAGTTTTAAACAAATTCATTATAAACGCAAACACACCGGCATGTCATTCCACTGCTTTGTCTTGGTATTGAACCTGGTAACATTTTGTTTACAACCCGTACCACCAATGATAAGTATCTCATCAGACTGACCTGTCAAAAATAAGAAAATCAAATAGCCTACATGATGTAACTATTGAAACAACTTTGGTTTTAAGGAAATCATTTTATTGCTCTTGGGTCTGATGTTGTAAGTTTTGGAAGTTGCTTTGATCCTATTATTAATTTCAATATAAGTAAAACTTTGCAAAGTTAAGACCAACATGACTCACAATTATCTTTGTTGTCAATATTTTCTGGTATCCGAGCAAACAAAGCAGTTACGAGCAAGTTCATGGAGTCAGCTGATTGGTTGACCAGTTCCTACAAAAAAATTATTATCTGACATTAATTTTACATCATGGACATGATATTAAACTAAATCTGAAGGGAAGACTCTGGTTCCAGAGATCTGGACTTTTATATTTATCCAATGTATCTAAATAACATGTAATGTATCTCATGATGGCTTTAGATGCAATAAATTTCATTAGAATCCATGCAAGTTATAATAAACATATTCATATAAAAAAGCCAACACTCAGGTAAGCTTACTTCTCTACGAACAACTTCATTTAAGAATTTCTTTGATAAAGAATTGAGCTGAACGAGAAGAAACAAATCATTGAAATGTTTTCTTCTCTCGTCTAAACTATATTTTGTCCAAGAAACCACGCTCCTGTACTTTTCCTCATCGATTGAATTCTGAAACAAATCGAAAGATTTTGCTTGAAGTTCATGATGAGAAATGAAGACAGACAACATTTGTCATTAAATATACTGGAAAAAATGTTTATTATTCTGAAGCTTTTTTACTAAATTAACAAACATTAGATTACTCCCAACATGCAGTACCTGCTCTGATTCCAACTTAAGCATAGCCATGGCATCATCAACATTAAACTGAAGGAAATCTGAACTTTTCAAAATTGCTCCAAGATTTTTGGAAATGAAAGTTTCAGCTGCTTGAACAACATCACCCATGTAGTATCGGTTTGAATAAGATCGAATTTTCAAACAATTGTCTCCTTGAAGAGATGCTTTGAAAAATTTCTTGCAGTATTCCTTCAAACCTTAAAGTTATCCCAGAACAAAACTTATCAGTTATCACCTAATCACAATAAAAAATTCATCTACAGTTGCCGCCTATTTAAGTAAAATGTTTGGTGAAGTTTCCTGAATCACATTATATTGAGTTCATTCACAAACATCACAATTATTTATCATATTTTAAGAATGGAAATATGTTCTGTGCAACTCAACACCAGCAACCTTTATGCTCAACGTCATATCAACAAGTACCACAGAATCAGCTGCAGTAATAACAGTTACTTGTGATGCGTAGATATTCTGCTGCTTCCAATACATCATATACATTGTCATGAGTGAGGATTATGCCTGAAGTGTATATGAAGTTAATGATCGATGCCATTGTTGGACCACTGACTTCTTTAACACTTCCTTCGTTTAAATAACTTTCTTTCATCTAAAAATAACAAAGCGATAGCAAACACTTAAAGCATGTCACATGTTACTCTTTCTCTCATCTTAAAAAACTTTCTCTCATCTATAAATAACAAAGAAAACACTTAAAGTATGCTACATATTAATGAGTAAGCACAGTTACGAAATCTAATATATTCCACCTTCGTAGTGAACATTTTCTTGAAATATTCCGAAAATGTACCAACTACACATTTGTGAACAGGGAATTGTTTTCCTCCAGCTTTTATTGTAAAATCACAGAAGTCCTTGGTTGTTTTTCTTTCACTTTATAACACATAGATCATGAAACAGAAAACTACTTTTACTTTTGGCAATCAACTTAGTAAAATGTTACAACAGCACCTCATCACATTAGAGTAGAAACGTTGTTATGGTAGGCAGTCTATAGTGGTCATAGGCATAAAGCTTAAAACCCTGGATCTGCCTAAGTCCTTAAATAGCAAACTGAAAAATTCCTAAATGAGGACATGACTATGAGCCAGCCTATGAGTTGCGCTGTCGCCTATAACCTGCAGGTCTTATATTCCGTAGAAAGCACGACAAATAAAACTGTCGTACACAGAATGGTCTGCAGTTTGCAACTCCGCAGCACACTCACAAGCTGCAAAGTTTGTCATTTCTCAATTGTAGAGAGTTGAGTGGAAATGGTTAACACCAGTTGGCAGGTGGTTACACCATGCCCAAGTTATCCTGGGCAACAAAAGTCTGTTGAAGTGGGATCGACGTCGATGATGAAGCTACAGAGTCTGGCAGGGCTTTCTTGATACTCCGCATTCCATTCCAGTTGCATTGATGCCTGAGTTTTTGGTTTGTTCAAACAGTTGTAGTGAGACCAGTACAAATGAGGGATCTGATTCTAGTCGTCGGCTTACTTGCTTGTTAGGGCAAAAAAGTTTTGAGTGGACAAGATGCAATGTCTTCGTTGCCTAACCAACGAGAGAAAGAGTGCTTCTATCAAGAAGCCCAAGAACATGTGAAGATTATCCAATGGTGTGAGATGCAGATATCCAGTAAGTCGTTTACAACACTTGTTGATTTGGTGAATTTGTGTGCGACACTACACAGGTGCAGATTAGGTGGTGGGGAACAGAATAGATAGAATTATACTATGAAGAGTGACATCACAACCTGAGCCCACCAGTCGTCTTATCAAGGTGTTGTTGGATGTAATGTATGGATGGATGTATGGCTTATTATGCACTGACTCAAAGTGTCAGTGATATGTGAGCAATCTGTCCAGGATTACCTCAAGGTATATGCAGCAGAACAAGAAGGACAAAGCTGTTCTTGTTAACTCTAAGCTCATGCTTTGCTTCCCTGTTGTTAAGATGCAATGATGGTGACAACAACTTGGTTTTACTGACCTACACTACCCATTCCTGGACATAAGCTGATGAAGTAATTAAGTCTAGACAAATGGTCTTTTTCACTAGTCCTCATTTCGTTGCCAAATGCACAATCGCCAGGTCATCCTCGCAGGCATACGCAGGCGACATTGTGTTCAATAGGTCATATGGGTGTAGAAGTTGAATGTGAGGGCCTGAGGGGGCAGGATCGATCCTTGTGGGTTGTCTTGAGGCGTTGCATCCTACTCCGTTATCTGTGACCGGTGGTGAGGATGAAGCTCCGATTATAAGCTCCATGATCATTTGGGCAATGAGCCTGTCAGGAAGCTGATTGGGAGCTTGCAGTGCCATGCTGTGTCATAATTAACTGTAATGTCTGAAAATAAAACGCCAGCTTCTTTGTAGCCTCGAAGCTGTCTTCGGTCGTAAAAGTGACCTGGACTAAGGATGACTTTCCGCGTTGGAGCCCAGGCTGCGTTAGGGGGGAGGAGGGGATCAATAACATCATCGAGCTTTTGTTACGTCAAAGAATAAATTATGTTCAACACAACGGAGGTATTCATTCATTCATTCATCTTGTTTTCAACAGTTTTGTCGCTTATTGAGATACAAAAATGCTGAATCATGCTCAAAAAGATTCCAAGTTAGTTTTAGTTTATGACACACACTCAACTTTTTGTTGTCAACTCAACAATTCAAAGCTAAAAAATATCGCTTAAAAAATACAAATGTTTAAGGCTTTCATCACTATCAAGTAAACAAAGCTCAAGGATACAACTTTATCACCCAAGTATATCATCTATGTGCTCATGAATGGCCGGGTGAAGATGTATTCCGGTCAAACTAAGCTTAAACTATTAACCTCTCAACAAACAATCCTACAAACTTTACTGTCAAAATGTACATGTCGTATTTTTACTTATTGCACCAGTCATAATTATGATGTGATAATTATAAATATGAAGTGTGAATATATAAGCCATAATATGTAATATGTATAATATGCCAAAAATATGATGTGTAAAAATTCCATTTCTATGAGACAGCATTTTCTAAAGTTATATTTCTTGCACAAGACTTGTACAGATGAGCATTTCTTAAAATTAACAACTTACTCGTTCAAGTTGCTGAGTATTTCAGTGGCATGGTTGTTGTTGAATTCCATCTTTTCCAGTTTGATGCAAAAAGTAAACAATAATTCAACTGAACACAAAACTATGTATTTAAAGCAAAATCCTGCAACTCTTTAAAACAAAGCTTAGTCATAAAAGCTCAGGCAATATTTACTAAACTAAACAACAGTTATCATCAAGCACAAGTAAGGTGGTATCAAAAGAATCAACTCGTATTGTTTAATCTTGGTTATTAACCGAGGAAGTGAAAGTACGCTAACCTACTTGTACACTTGTCAAACAAGAAGCACAAATAATTAATCAGTGAATAGGAAAAAGTGAAAAACTATTAGGTCTTAAAATGTGCTAAAAGGAAAGTTACAGTGATGCTGCAACAATGAAAGGTTAGCGTCAAAGCCACCTGTGCCTACGTTTCCACATTTCAGACAAAATTACATTCTACATGCGTGCTAGAACACTGCTAAATCTTAACCAGACTGTACTTTGAAAGTAGCTAGTTTTGCATCGATCATTTGCTATCTGAACATTTTTATAATCAGAATAAAAATACGCTTTAGCTTCTTATTTTGAAACTTTCTTTTTAACTTACAAGTTAAGATTTCCCAATTCTGTTGCTAAAAAGTTTAAGAATTTCTTAAAAAAAGACTTGAGAAGCACTGTACAAAAATATTTCCAACAAACAAAAATGTTGTAAAAATGGCAAACTAGTTTAAAAACTTAAATCATTTGTTTCAAAATTACTGCAGCTGCCAATAAATTGCCAGGCAATGCACCACACTTTAAATAATTAAAAACAAGAACATAACAATGTGCTTTATTACAAAACATTTGGATTTGTGTGAACACAAAGTATAGATTCTGATATTAAACCAAATTAACCTTTAAATTAACTGTAGAACCTTTCCGCTTATTTAAAATATCCAAATCTTCTCATATAAATGACATAATCTTATTGCATACTATTGTTTGTCATGTGTCACATAGTAAGTTTGTAGAATATAAATTGTACGTATATACGCTATGATATACTACTATTATTATACTAGTGCCAATATTATATGATACTACTATTTTCCTATTTATTATATATTTTCATAAGTATTTTATTATATATACAGTACTTGGAACCAATTTAGTCCGCTCTGTTCTGGTACAATCTCTATACGTCTGTTTTATTAGCTTTACCTGCTGGTACTGCACATCTTTCATTATAAAATGTCGGACAATCGCCAAAACCTTCTCCATAATTAAGTGGACTAAATAAGAAAGAGAAGGAGGAAGGTTGTATTGTCATGTTTATTTTTCGCCTTTAACTGTGCGGAGCGAAAGTTAGGATGCTAACCGTTGTAGTTATAGCACAATAAGATTCATGTTCACGAACAGTTAACTAGCAGATGACACAGTAATTGTTTTTATAAGGCACCACGAAGTGAACAAACAAACTTTACCTCTGTTATAAACGAAGTGAGTCTAATATTGTCAAAACTGGCAATGGATTTTCATTGCACGACGGGAACAGGTTGAACAGCTTACATGAGCAAGCAAACACAAGCGGTGCATTGTGCTCATTATTTTCAAATTTCTAACAGTCTTGATTTAAAAACGCAATTAATAGTAGGCTACAGTAATGGCAAAAGTAGGGTCTCATCTTCACCGAAGGTTTATTCGGTGGCACGAAGTTGGTGGCAGGTTGGAATGTGGCAACTGGCCTCGGCTGGCTCATGTGTGGCGCCACTATTGTAGTAGTTGTCGTGGTAACGGTGCGTTGTCGATTTTTCGCTTCAGCTGTAAACAATAATGACAAAGTAAGAAGTAAAATATGTGTTTACAGGTCGTTCTCATGTGTTCTAGTTATATAAGATGCTGCATCAGTTGTGTCTCCGAAAATGCAATATTTTCAAAAGCAAACTTTTTCTTTTTTGCAACTTGTTTATCTTAATTATTGGCATGGCACATCTTATAAAGTATCGTGTTAATTCTTGAACAGACAATGAGGATGAGGATAATGAAGACAGACTATTTTAGTTCAGTGGAGCCCAAACTCTTAGTTTGCTTCACTTTTCACTTAATGTGTTTTGTACATAAGGTTTTGGCTTACAAAGTTTACAGAAACAACAGGCTGGTGCTACCTGTTTAAAAAATGAAACATTGGCTATAAACAAATACGTGAATAACTTTAGAATGATGTGCGATCGACATGTAGTGTAGGGTTACCATATTTTCGTGGCTTAAAATCCGGACACTCTTTAGTGCTCACTAGCGGTTTTTAAAAATGAGGTATGAACACATTGTCTGTCAATATGACGTCACAGTAGCAATGCTTTGCCTATCCATTGTATACCGGAGTGAATTTTTGAACATAGTGTCGTGAATTCACTAGGCTATTGGGCTATTTCTGATTTGACCTCTGGTGATCTCTAGGCTAGGGTCTAGGTCAGACACGTCGCGTGCCACGTGTTGGACACCTCTGATTTACAGGATTATTCCCGCAATTCTGCTTCCCCCAAAACGCCCATCATAAAATTCCGGACATTTGAGCATTTTTTAAAATTCCTCCCGGACGCAAAATTTAACCCTACATTCCGGACATGTCCGGAATTTTCCGGACGGTATGGCAACCCTAAAGTAGTGGCTTTGTCGGTCGATCGCGACCGACGCGAACCTAAAGGATTGTGGTTTCATTGAAGTCTGTTAGAGGTGCGAAGTATACAACTATGAGGTCACTCTCTTGAACTTTGGCGATTATTTACTCACTGGCGATTGCTATGAACGCTACTCCCCACATAATGCTCCAAATCCAACCGAGGAAAAAGAAACCAACTAACAGAAGCTGCGCAATTCCGACCCAGAAGTTTATGCAGAAAGTCCCGAACCTTCCACCTCAGGACTGTCCGACGTTGCCGCAGCAAAGAACGCTGAACCCGGCGATGATGGTGCCTGAACAAGTGTAAGAACTTTTTCTCAGTTCAGTTTGTGCGCGAAATTGTGCGCTGTGCAGCAAGTTTTCTGAATAGTTGTTGCAAGATCGAATAAAAACTGCTACAGTGTTATAAATACTACTAGGAATTGAATCTTAAATCATTGGGCGTACGTTCATACGCACACATTATTGATGTGAAGCAATAAAAATAACATTCCGAGGCTTTAAATATCGCTACATTTCATCTATGATCAAGGCAATATCTTACCTATTCCAGGTAGTAAAAAATTTACGATGCAAAGAACAATAGCAAGAGCTATCGGTAGTTCTGGAATGGCATTTCTCATCCCATTAGGCTTTTTTGCTGTCGTCACACTCGTTTGTGTGACGTAGGTCTGTGGTGGAGCTGTTTGTCCGATTTGACTAACTTCGTAACTCGGTGGTTGATTCTGCTGTAGGATTATTTTGTCACAAAGTTTTAGTTAAAGTTATATAATAGCGTTACATCATGTGTTAATTGAAATTTTACTTTCAAGGATTGTTCTGCTTCAATTGTTATCACACAGACTGTGGTCGTAACTCAACTCGTACAATATGGATCAAAAATTTATTCGTATTTTTCTTGTTTGACCGGTCTATAACTAGGTTAGCACAACAATAAGAAATGTGCAAATAACCTCGTTACATGCGATTTACAAATACAGTCGACTCCGCTTAATTCGGACACTTTGGTTCCGCTCACTTTTGGCCGAATTAAGCGGAGAAACGGCTTTGTCCGAATTAAGCGGAAAATCAATTGTTCATTTCATGGTCATGCGTAAAGGCAAACAACGCATTTAAAATACTGTAGTGTTGCGTAATAAATGAATTGCACCTGCGCTATACTGCAGTAATTGGCTCTGATCGCATAAAACGCACAAGAGTACGAGTAAATGAGTACGCATAAAACGCACATTCTGAGCCGCTTATTCCTCTCTGTCTTTAAACCTCGTACACGAAGCATATTCTCTTCACGTTGTTCACGCAGATTTGCATCATTTTTCTGCCAATCTTGCAAAGTACGTTTTGATATCCTCATCAACGCAACTAACTGCCGAACTGTCAAGGAAGCGTCGTCATTTTTTTCTTCGTTTACTTATTGAGCAATTTCACTTTTTCTTCTAAACTTTTCTGTACCATTCTGTTCTACAAGATGGTTGCAATGGTACCGAAGTAAAAGCGACTATGAAGCTGGCACGGCGTTAGATGAATTCATTGTCGATTGTTACCACATTAATCGTCATTGTTTCACCATAATCACTCATAATGCAACTGCATCTTGTGTTAAAACCAACCAAGTACTGTTTATTGTTTCATAACCTAACGATGTAACGATAGGAATTGCGAACCTGTGTCCGAATTAAGCGGAGAATTTTCCGAATTAACGGGAGTTTTTTACGTTCAATTTTTACTTTTGTTCCGTTCCCGAGCATTTTGGCCGAATAAAGCGGTTGTCCGGGTTATCCGGTGTCCGAATTAAGCGGATTCGACTGTACTCTCAAAATATCTCACCCCATAATTTGGATTTCCGGCCGCATTGTAGGAGAACTGCTGGTTTGACGTCATCATAAATAGCTCGGTCTCTCAAAACATTGAAGAACAAATCACAGACTTGTAAGAAGTTAACACACCTATAGTGACCTATGCGCTTGTCACAGTAAAAGCAAGAAGCGCTTGATTGTTGTCCAGTTCAGTGCTGTCGTCAGCGAAGCTTTACAAAGCTACTGCGGCATAACCATCTAAAATAACTTGATGAAATTAATTGCTGCAGTAAGCCTAGAGGAAAGTCCAACGCGCAACAACATAGGCCCGTTTTTGTTCTAAATAATCTAGAGTTGAGAAATGCATCTCTTTGATTATATTGTTCCCAATGCTATGACAACGGCTTATTGACTTTATCCATTCAAGTATTCAGTCCCACATTACAGCTGTTGACTTTAATCGAAAATGCTATTGTGACGACATTTTCCATTCATTGCTTATTCTAATCAAAGAAACCCATGGTACGCTTTTTAAGGAAAGAGCCTTTGATTATACCCGATACAGCAGTTTACAGCGATATTTATAAGGGTTCTTCACGCTCCAATGGTTGTCGGTTTATTTTTGTGGCAGCGTCTCACCTTAACAATCGAAGCAAGTTTTGCGGAAGAAATAGAATGAAATTAGATTTCATCGCTTTTTGGAGGTGAGTTTAAAGTAAAAAACACGGCACCTGAGTTATTTCGACTTATCCTAGAATAATCTCCATTGACCATCACGCGGCCTTTTTCCAATTGTCGCCAACTCGCATAATCAGGTTGTTTATATAACACTTCTGCTCTCTACTACTTCCATATCCACTTTTGACCAAAATTTTGCTTCTAAAAACATAACCTTACAATTGCGAGCAACAGGAACACAGGAGACGAAGAAAATACGTCATAATCAAAGAAATACAAAATTGCAACAGAAGACTAACACAGGAACACGCTTAAAGGCTTTCAGGTCACTAACAACCTTAATTTCCACTCTTTTTTGTGTTGCGCTAAATGCGCGATTGGTTTAATTCCACCCTCTAACGGTCACTTTTACTAAAACATTTAACCACTGAGAGTCGTCTATTCATGATTTTAGCAGCCGTATGATATCACCATTAAAGAAATACAAAAAAACTGGGTCGTAAACTTGTCATTTTTCTTTGAAATATTTAATGGAAATTTGTTTGAAATAATTAATTGGTGTCTAGTCTGTTGATATGACAGCACTGTTCCCTAAAAGTCGAAATCGTGACGTTTCGAAAAAGATTTGCACTTCTGATAAACAGCATTTTCCAACAACTACCAGCAGTAAATTATGAAAACAGCCTAAGCAAAAGATCGAAAAGAAAACGCTACTCTCTCTGCTTCAGGATCAATTGTTTCCAGGTCAGAGTTATGCAACGCTTCCAGGCGAAGTTTTTTTCTGAGCTGATGGCTAATAATAAAAAGGCTTATTGACAATGCAGTGTCTTGAAATTATGGAAATTTTACAGTTGATCGCCATAAAGTCAACTCCCCACACAATGCTCCAAATCTAACCTAATCTCTAAAGAAAAAATACAAATAACAGAAGCTGAGTAGTTCCAACCCAGAAGTTTATGCAGAACTTCACGGACCTTCCACCCCCAGACTGCCCGCGGTTGCTGCAGCAAAGATATAATCGCATATTACACATTGTATTGCAATTATCACCACATAAGTTGAACGTTTGTCATCATTAAATGATACTGCTATGGTTTGACGTCATCTTTCAGGTCATGAAAAAATAATTCCAAAACTGCAAGATTGCTTTTAACCCGCTTATTAACCCGCTTATTAACCAATAGCCTACGGAAGAAATAAAAATTTAAGTTTAGTGGTTACTGTGGTTTGGAATTCTCTTTGGTTATCTTTGACTCTAATCATGAAAATGTTAATGACCAATACTCCACACTGTAAGTTGTGTCGATATTGAAAAATTCTAAATTATCTCTCTGCATTTAGTTTTAATACCACATTAAAATTAGGTTACAATAACCTCAACTTAAACCCTGACAATGTTTTCAAGTTATGATCGACACTGTTTGTGTATGTTGTAAGGTTAGCTGTTAGAAAGGTAGCAAAATAACAAAAATCTGAATATAGCCTATTACACTACACACTGCATTCAAGGCATCAACAGCAACCAACAAAATCAAGTTAGATGTAGGCTATGCCAAAGAATTAGAAGCAGTAAATAGTTTCAAAATGGCCATAATAAGCGTTTTACTGGTAGAATTCTATGGTTGTTCAACTTCAAACTATAACGTCAGATTAACGTAGTAAAAGCAGCTTTGTTTACAAACAATACGTCACTAATGTATTTTGGTTAAATTTTAACAAAAGATATTCTGACGTTACAATCAATTCTAAAATGTTTATTTTAAAAGATAAATTGAATTGATTTTAATTTGTTCAAAAAGTTGTTTTGAATTTGCTAGAAGCGTTAGATGAAATTTTTAATGAAATAGCAACATACTGTGAAGTTGCTAAATTAGCTATATTCTCGTGTTTAAGCAGGTTGACTTAAAAGCTTCGAAATCTGCTGCTTTATTTAAATAGCCTGGACTTTATACAGTTATAAACATACCTGTAGTGAAAGAATTGTCATCATGAAGTTTTTAACAGTTATTGTGACAATTAGTTTTTGGTTCGTCGGTGGAGGTATGTATGCCGAGTAGCTTGTTTATGTTGCTAGGCTATGTTTAAAGAGATATGGTAAAATTTAAATTTCATTTTAAATTATATACCGTACTGACTTGACAGTTAATACGACCTATAAAAAAGTGAAAACTTTGGTCAACTTTAACCGGTCGTTCGCTTTATAACATACTGAGAACGCGCTTAAGATTAAACCGTACAACGAAACATTCAGCGCGTGTTTCATTAAAAATAAACAAAAATTTTTCCGAACCGGTACCGGTTTAACTAATAACATGACACGGTGCCGGTAACAGATAAGCTGAACAAAACTCGTAAATGCGTAAGCTGAATAATTGTATATTTACGTGGCCTTGTAAACAGAGCAGCAATAGTTGAAGGTTGAAGAACACTGTCTTTTTTAGGCTTTCATGGATAAAAACACTTTCGAAATTAGCCATATTTACATGACTTAATTATAAAGCATGAAATTTTCCGCTTTAAGAATTAGAGATAATCGAGATCTATGAAAGAAAGTGACTAGGCCTAATTCCACTACTTGCTGGCGTTTAATAAACTAGTACCGATATGTTATTGTTCAGTAAACAATGCTTTGACTGGCAAAGCGCAGCAATATAGCCTATTTTTCTAGATTATCGTGTGTATTTTTGCTGAGATGAATAAGCCATAGCCTAATACCATCATTAGCATGAAAGATTTTTCCCGATTTCAACAATAGCTAACAGTGCCTATTTTCAATGTTTGTTTCCACTGGTAAAGTTCTTTTTCACACAAACCAGTTCCGGTCATTTCTGCATTTCCACACCAGACCCCAATTTACAAACTCCGACATTTATGGTAAATGTTTTTGTAAGGCTGTTCGGATTTTGGTGGGTGTAGAGACGTTCGAATTTTCAGGCACGATGCCTGTGTGTTGTTTTTTTGAATGATTAAAAAACTGGAATTTAACTTTTAAAACCTCGGTGTCGAGTTGGGGAAAATCCGAAATGTGAAACTCCTGTCGGTTGTGCTCATCCAGAGGCCAGAGCCTGCAAGGCAGCTAAAAATTAGTGTAGCTTTGTTTACTTTTGAAATATAGCCTGGCAATAGACTGTTGATGTTCGCGATACAAATTTTAATAATTACGGTCATAATGTAAAAACGGGCAACACTAATCTGCTGAAGGAACAGTTCATTAATCTGCGGAAGTATGATAGGCTAGTGAATTATGTTTGTGTTCATTCTAAATTAAGGATATCTTAAAGATGTATTTTGGGCAAAATTTACTTGAAAGTTTGAAACATTACTTTTTGCTGTTATTGTATATTCGTAATATGTTATTTTAGCATAATTATTGTAGCCACTAGTGTGTATATGACATAGTCAGTGTATCCATTATTCATCACAAATACTGTAGTTGAAGGGAATACAGAGGCCTGATTTCCTAATGACATTATTGGCCAACATTTCAGTCGAACCATCTATCTTTTTGTGCACTTGTGGGCTTCAGTATTGTGCCCTCGCTTGGCCACAGAAACGGGATTCCAGTGCATAGGATAAATATTGATTTGTGCAGTTTTCTTTAACTATCCATTTGTTGCGCACTTCGATATTCATTGTCATTTATGAAACCATGTCACTTTATATATTTAATTTGGTTATTAATATACATGTTTTAGTGTTAGAGAATGTGTCCTCTACATATGTTATTAGAGTAGTTGTGTCGTTGTTTGTGTTATTTTTACCTTAAATTGGTTAAACGTAGGAATTGTTTGGTGGGCATGTTAACCTATTACTATCTTACAGTAAAATTTTACCTTGCATGTTTTAAGCCGTTGGGTTTTGCCACTTTTTCCTGCTCATTAATTGTTCGTGAGTGTTATGACCTCGAAACTTAAACACTAAATTCAAGTAACTTAGGCTTTAATGAAAACAGAACAGAACAGTCCTAAAACAAATATAAATCAGTTACTTAATACTTATGCTACATAATACATATATATGAGCTCGACCCTGCGCTTACTACACTTAAATGACGTTCTACAAAGAGACCAACACATTTAAGGTGGCGAAGCAATTTAGGCGATTAATTAAGGATGAGTGATTGTGCGCGAGGCAAACTGGCGTAAACAAAGGAATTTCACCGCGGAATATCACCACAGTGAGCATGTGTTTTATTATGCTGTAACTACAATGGTTAGCATCCTAACTTTCGCACATTTAATGGCAAAAAATTCACAATACAATACGAGTTAGAATACTAAACTAATTAATCTACCAGACTGGAAAGCATGGCCCTTTTAGATAAGATCTTGGTGGGGCAGGACGGTCAAAATGGTGCACCTGGTGCATTTTACAATCTAATATGCGAAAGCCAAGCATGTGGGTTATGTTTTTCAGACGTAAAAGTGAAACGTTCTGGTGCAGCAAGCACAGTCTTAAAAATTTCTAAGGTGTTGTTGACATGCTTTCCACTATGGCTAATCTAAATGGCAATTAATTAGCAATATGACAATGCAGCGCTTAGTAGCATTGTTTGATAGGAAAGTTAGTTACATTTCGCCGAGGCATTGATTATAAAAATGTTTGTCTAACAAGTTCGAAAACTTAACCAAGTGAGACAGTTCAAAATGTCATGAATTGTGGTTAAATTAAACAATAACATTTTATGTTCATCTTTTTGTTTATTGAAATGGTTGCAACAACTTTCTTTACTATTTACAACGGTTGTCACTATTTCACTAGAAAAAGTCTTACATTTAAAGATATTTTTCACACTTTTTCAGCTTAAATTAAATGTTATAACATAGCAACCTAAAGCTACCTTCTAATCTATCTCTGACTTCAATAAAGCCTTATTATGCCCATTTTCCTAACCTGATCGCTTAATCTTCAACACCTATCTTTAACTATGGGTTGCTTGACCTACTTTCGGTGAAATCGGCACTTGCTTGTTTTCTGCATGAAGCTTGTTCCATGCTCATTTTGTAGATAAATTAATTCGTGTAAACACAAATGTCTGTGCATGTTATCATGATATAGTGAACAATGCTTTTTTGGCTACACTTGTTTGTATTTTATCATTTATTTCTATCTTTATTTCCTATATTCACAATTTATGACCATTTAGTTTTTGAAACCCGTAACTGTCCACTCTATTCTTTGTCTGACAGCTCTGACATAACAACGGTGAATTGGTAACCTAACAGTCAAAGTGCTAAATTCAGTGGAAAATGCATGATTTTTTATGGTAACTGTCAACACACTTTGGATTATTTGTGTAAGGAAGTGAGTGTCTACACTAAATAAAGCAAATTTAAAGGTTACTTCATTGTAATGATCCCTGTTCCTCTTGTATTTATTCCTTACAGTGTTAAAGTAACTGATATTAGTTACACGATGGATTCCTTACATTGTTTCAAATTGCAATGGTCATCGTTAGTTACACAATGGATTCCTGTCTTGTTTTAATTGGCCCATCTAACATGAATCATCCTTGAAAGTTATATTACCCGGTTCTAGGCAAAAGCTATGTAAGTTTCCTTTCCTTGTGTAGCTGTAGCCTAAAAGTTTTCAATTTAAAAATGTACCACATTTTACAATTCCTAGATTTTTGAAGCATCGGGGGAAACCTGGAATTGCAACACGAGAATTCACTAACAATAACATCCTCTTAATTTGAAGTTCTGAACCCGGTCTGCAGAGTTAGGCAAGAACGCACTCACATGCCTTTTCTTGAAATCTAGTTTTCCACTTTAGTTATATTAACGCACACAAATTTTATGGTGTAGCTTAGCCAACACATTTCGGTTTTTAATTTCTGAATTTTGTTAAATCGCAATCTTGTGCCTGGACAAGAAAGGATAGCGTCACTGTAAGTAGTTCACACAGCTGGTTGTTAAAGTAAGGCAAATAGTTCATAAGTGAATGGAGATAAAAAAGTCGATTTATGCTAATTAATTGAAAATAGATTTAGGTTAATTTTAAGGAAGATTTAGGTTATGAAATTCAAAAATACAATCGACTCCGCTTAATTCGGACACTTCGGTTCCGCTCACTTTTGGCCGAATTAAGCGGAGAAACGGTTTTGTCCGAATTAAGCAGAAAATTGATTGTTCATTTCATGTTCATGCGTAAAGGCAAACAACGCATTTAAAATACTGTAGTGTTGCGTAATAAATGAATTGCACCTGCGCTATACTGCAGTAATTGGCACTGATCGCATAAAACGCACAAGAGTATGAGTAAATGAGTACGCATAAAACGCACATTCTGAGCCGCTTCCTCTCTGTCTTTAAACCTCGTCCACGAAGCATAGTCTCTTCACGTTGTTCACGCAGATTTGCATCATTTTTCT